>NW_026056794.1:0-526024 GCF_023758085.1 Alternaria hordeiaustralica | reverse complement strand
CGTAGTAGGCTTATAAGTGTAAAGAGTACGTATAGAAGTAAGTAGTAGTACTAGTTTCTTTATCTTCTTAGTAGAGGTAGACTTTATAGTACTTTTAGAAGAAACGCGCTTACGCTTAGAAGATAGTAGAGCTAGAAGACTCTTTAGAGTAGCTATAGCCTTCTCTAGCTAAGTAAGCCTTAGCTTATAATTCTTCTTAGAGATACTCTTGCTATAGTTACTAATATCTAAGTTCTAAAACTTCTTAGTAGAGTTGTAATTACTATTACTAACTAGCTTCTTAGAAGCACGTAGAGCCTAAACTATAGAACTCTTCTTATATAACTAAAGTACGCTTAGGCTATTAGAGCTATTAAGAGAGAAGAAAGATTAGAATAATTAACAAGAAAGGTAGAATGCTACAAGAAGCTTATTAAGATCTACTAGCTTAGTAAATATAACCTTCTTGCTAGAGAAGTTAGGCTAATCTAAGAATAAGTTAGCTGTTATACTAATACTAAGAAAGTAGATGTCTAAGAGGTAGTTAGAAACTTATAAGTAAAAGAGTACTAGAGTTCTGCGCTCTTTGCGTAGTAATTAGTGTAAGTTCTCTATAGCATTAGAAAGCTATTTAATATAACTAAGTAATATAACTTAAACAAAAGCTTTAAACTACGTTTATAATAGCTATATATTTTATTATATCTACTAAGCTCTTTATTCTTGCCTAAAGCTAACTTATACTTAATTGCGCTAATAAGATAATAGTATATAAGTGTAGTAATAAAGGGCTTAAAGATAATTTACTTATAGTTTATACTAAGAGAGAAGAACTTATAGAAGAATAAATAGTTCTTAAATACGTCTAGAAGCGCTAAATTAATTTTGCGCTTAATCTAAGGTTCTTTACTCTAAGTTAGAAAGTAGGCTACTATAAGAACTAGTCTAGCTAGAGTCTCTAAAGTGTTAAGATTAACAATATATCTATAGAGGTCTTTAACCTAGTTAATAGTAAAGTTAGTGCGCAATATATATATTACTATAAAAGAATATAATATTAGTAGAATATCTTTTAGAAAGTAAGAAAGAAAGATAGTAGACTTACTCTAGCTAATAATAGTATTAGAGGTAGAAATACGCTTTAGTAGCTTATATAACTCTACTATCTAATTACTAAAAGCTCTAGGCACTAGACGCTTTTTTGCAGGCAACTTAGAAAGAACTTTAGACTTAGAAGAGCTAGAGCTCTTAATAGAGAGGCTAAATTTCTTAATATTAGATAGAGTTTTATAGTAGTTAGGTAGTATAGTAGAGTGTAAAGTGTCTTTACCTATAATACTCTAAAGCGCCTAAGAGGCGCTTAGCGCGTTATTAAGGTTAAAATCTATTTGCGTAATACCTAAGAACGTCTTAATATTAATCTACTCTTAAAGGCTAAGAAGAGATCTCTTATTATCTAAAGTAGAGAAGTTAAAGTTATTAAAAGGCTGCGTATCTAGCTTATTAAACTTATTAGCACTTATAGTTATAGGCTAAGTAGCAATAGTAGCTAAATAGTTCTTAGTATTAGGCTTAGTAGTTATCTTATTAGTAGAAGTTAGCTTAGAAGTAGTAGTCTTTAGCGCAGTAATAGCAGACGCTTACTTAGGCATAGCGCGTAGAAGAGCTTATAGAGTAGTAAAGTAAGCGTTATTAAAGTTAGAGAAGATAATAGACGCGCTCTTAATAATAGGCTACTAGATAGTCTTGCTTTTAGGCGTAGTGTTAATAGAGCTAAAAGCTATAGTAAGAATACGCGTAGAATAATAGTAGTAGTAGTAAAGTAAAAAGTAAGAAGAGGTAAAAGAGCGCGTAGAAGAGTATAAGGTAGTTAAAGCGTAGAAAGAGTAGAAAGTAGTAATAGAGATATTATAGAAGAATTTACTTAATATATTTGCTACCTAAAGAGCTATTAAGCCTATAGTAATAGACCTACTTTTCTTACAAGAACTGCTACGCGACACTAGATTATAACACTAGAATTTTAAAGCTAGCTAGTATATAATAATGCTCTTAGAATGTATTAGTAATGTAAGAAGAATATTATAATACTGTAATATAGAATATAATGCATTTAGAGTAGTTAGAAATTTAACTAAAGGCTGCTTAGCTAGAGCTGTAGTAAAACTCTAACTAAATATCTTAAGTAGGCGCTTAGATTAGTATCTACTAACAAAGAAAGGCTCTTAGATAAGCTAGAGAATAGCTTTAAGAACTTTAAAAATAGATCTTAACTTTATAGAAGAATTATTTTAATTTAGAAAGATATTAGAAGATCTTCTATATAATTATAAAGGCTGCTAAGGCTATTACTATTAGTACTTCTTAATTATAGCTTAGAATCTAGTATTATTATAATAACTACTAGAAACCTAAGAATATTATAATAGAAAGATTATGTCTAAACAATATTTAGAACCTAAGGCTAAAGAAGAAAGAACTTTCTTTCTTTTAAGTGTAGAAGAGAAGTAATATAGGTTTAGCTATTATAATATTATAGGCGTAAGAATGTAAGGTAATAAGAGAAGACTTAGAAGTATATTATAATTTTATTTGCTATAACTATAGAGTAGAATAGATAGACCTAAGAGTTAATTAGAGAGAAAAGAGACTAGAGAACTATCTGCGTATAAAAGAGCTAGCAGAGCTAGAAGTTATAGAATTAGTAGAAGTTAAAGAAGAAATAAGCTTAGTAGTTCTAGTAGAAGTAGTAACAAAAGTAGTAATAGTAGAAGCCTTAGACTTAATAATATTATTACTAATAGCATCTACCTTATTAGCAACAGCCTTCTTAGGCTTAGGCTACTTATAAGGTTAACTATAACTACTACCTAGAACCTAGATAGAAGAAGAAACAGTATAGAGAGCGTAATAATAAAGTTTTCTAGTTAGCGTAATAAGCTTAAGAATACTAGTAGCTAAATAGCTATTAGGCCTAATAAAAAGCGTAGCGTCTAGAGTAGGCTAGCTAGTAAATAGATTAGACTTTGCAGGTTAGCTCTAACGCTTAGTAATAGTTAACCTAGACTTATTATTACTCTTACTAAGAATCTTTAAGCGCAGTAATAATAACTAAACATAAGTTACGCTAGTAGAAGTAGAAGTAGCCTTAGTATTAGAAGCCTTTTTAGGCAAATTGCAGCTAAGATTCTTTAGGCTTAGTTAGAAAGCTAAGTTACAACTAGCGTTAATATTACTTAAATAGTATCTATACTAAGTAGCTATACTATTACTAGCCTAGGTAAATAAAGCCTTATTACTCTCTTTAGATGTAGTAGTTAGCTTCTTACTAGCCTTAAGATAAGTAAGAACGCTCTTAGAGAGACTAGTAATTATATTAGAGGTAACTATAGACTTAGCAGCTATAGTAGACTTAAGACTACGCCTTACTACTTAAGTTTCTAGAAGAACATGTTAGCAAAGATACTAGAAACAAAGAAGTAAGTGTTTAAAGAATAGTTAGCGACTTACTACAAAAAGAGTAGACCTAATAATTACTATACTTTAAGCAATTAGTGCAAACTCTACTCTTTATTAGCTAGCTATTAATATAGATCTAGATACACTAGCTAAACATCTTTCTATAATTTAATAATACACACTAACTATAGATAATAATCTTAATAGAAGAATTCTTAACTAAAGAATTAATTACACTAACTAACTTAGCGCTAAAGTAATAAGATAGTATAAGCGCCTCTATATTAGAGTTAAATAGCTAGCACGCAGACTTATTGTCTAACTAAAAGAATTTACTAATAGTTATCTCTAGATTAGCTAAGTAGAAGTTGCTATAAGCGTTAACCTATATATTAGACTAATAGCTTTTCTAATTAGTAGCTAGAATAGATAAAGAAGGTCTAAGTATGCGTTCTACGCTTTGTAAGGTATATAAGTAATTCTGCATATCTATAGTAAAGCTAAGAGTAATAATATAGGCTTTCTAGTTAGTTACTAATAAGATAGAAGATATTAGAATAATATTTAGTTAAAAGGCTCTAGAGAAGAGAAAAGACTTACGCTAGGTAATATACTAATTATAACTAGAGTTAGAAGTTTTGTACTTATACAACTTCGCTATACGTATACTACGCCTACTCTCTTTAATAGCCTTAGTTAGAGTAAAGATAGAAAAGCGCAGAAACTTACTTTAGTTCTTCTACTTCTTAGAAAGGTAAGACGTAGGCGTTTAAGAAGCTTTTATTAGAGACTTAAGAGCTAACTTAGGCTAAAAAGAGCTAGTAGAGTTAGCGTTATAGATAGAGGAGAGTAGTAGAGTAGTATTAGGCACGTTAGTTATAATAGTATTAGTTTAGCTAACACTAGCGCTAGTCTTAGCTTTAATTAAGAGCGTAGTCTTAGGTAGAGTAGGTAGAGTAGGTTTAGCTAACAGCTGTTTAGGCGCACGCAAAGGTTAGAATAATAGCGTAGTATTATTACTAGCACTCTTAGTTATAGGCTAAGTAGTAATAGTAGTAGAATTATCTATAGCTTTAAGCTTAGTAGTTACTTTATTAGTAGAAGTTAGCTTAGTAGTAGTAGCCTCTAGCGTAGTAATAGTAGACGCTTACTTAGCTATAGTAGGCTTAAGAGTAGGTATAGTAGTAGAGATAGCAAAGCTATTATTAGCCTTAGCTATAATAGCTAGCTTAGCAGCAAGCTCTTAAGTATAGAAAGTAGATATAGTAACTAGTATAGTGTCTATAGTAGCTAAATTACCTTTAGAGCGCTTAGGTAAAGCTATAGTAGAGAAAGAAGGTTAAGGTAGAGTAGAGTAGAAAAAGAGAAGAAGATAGAAAGAGAATAGTAAAAGGCTACACGTGTAAAAGTAAAGTTAAGAATAGTAATTACTATATATAAGAAGAAAAGTTATAATATTATTATTTTAATAGCCTAGTTACTAAGCGCTAAAGAGCCTTTAGGTAAAAAAGTAGAGCAACTAGCGCATAGGTTCTAATAGTAGTGTAGTACGTATAAACCTTCTAGAATATCTCTATAGATACACTAGTAATGCACTAGAGATAATAGAATATTTATTAGAGAAAAGGCTAATATTATAGAGAGTTAAGCGCTAGATAGGTAAGCGCTATAAAAAAGCAAAGATTAAACCTAAGAAAGATATAGATCTAAGCCTAAGAGATTATTAGCTACTAATATTAAAAGTAATTAAGATAAAGTTTAGAATACACTAGAGAAATAGAGAAAGAGGCTATAGGCTAGCAGAAGAGATTAAATTAAAATAAGAAGAGTAATAGAGAAAGATATACTAGAATAGAAATAGCCTAAAGAGATTTTACATTTAGATTTCTAGGTAGAAGTTTAACGCATAGTATATTTAGATTAAGTAGATAGAATCTAGTAATATAATAGGTAGAAGAGAATATCTAAGAGCTATTCTCTTGTTTATACTTAAGAAGAAGAGAAAGCCTTCTTCTTAAGTGTAGAAAAGATATAGTAGTAAAACTAGTAATATAATAATAGGCTAAATAGCTATTAGGCTTAAGAGTTAGTGTACTAGAGAAAGCTAGGTCTAAACAGCGTTTAGACGAGAACAACAACTATATACACATAATATAATTAACTATATTAAGCACTTGTTCTAATAGAGATACTTCTAATTACTCTACTATACTATTAGAAAAGATAGTATAATTAAGTTAAACGCTATGTATAGTTCTACTCTAAGTACTAATTGTATATATTAGTAATAGTTTAAGAAGAGCTTTAGCCTATAAAGCTACTAATAATACTATTTATATAGATTACTATTAACGTTGTTTATATACTACCTAGCTATAATAGTAAGAAGTTTCTTATTATTGCCTAAGACTACCTTTTGTAATAGGTAGAAGCTAAGGCTTTAGCTAAGAACAACTTAAAGAGTGTTTAGAAGTTTCTACTATATAATATCTTTTGTTAATAGAGTATTCTACTTAAGATGTTAGCTAATAGAGGCTCTAAGAACAAGAGCCTTATTAAGAAACTTTAGAAGTAATAGAAAATTAATAAAGTTATTTTAAGTGCCTACTACTCTTAGAGGTAAAGACTTATTAAGTAAGAGTACGCGCCTATTATAGCTGCCTTAAAGAAGCTTTTTAGTAACTAGATAGATAACTTACCTAACGTTTTATAGGCTAACTACACTACTATTAAGTAATCTATAAATAAGACACTAGCGTACTTAGTCTTAGGCTAGTAGCACATCTTACCTATTAAGCTATCTATTTTAACTTAGTAGACGCTTCTATAGAATAATATTTAGAATATACCTACTTTTCTTATAATATAAGCCTGCTAGTTTAACTATAGAGATAAATAATTTAAGAAGTCTATTAACTATACTATACGTCTTAGGTATAAGAATAAAAACTATTTTAACTAGTTAAGAGTTCTTTAGCTAAGCAAGCTTTCTCTAAGTAATCTTATTCTATTAAAAGACTCTTTCTACAAAAATAACTAATCTACGCTTACTAAGTTTCTATCTAAGTAGAAGAAGCTATTTTGTATTAGTAGTGTTAATAAGAAAGGTTAGTATTAGTTAGAAGAGCTTAATAGTACTTCTTTCTAAAGTTATACGCTAGAAAACTACCTAAAAGCCTTTTACTAGCGTATAGTAGTAGATCTTACTAAGATTAATAGGCTAGACTACGCTATAACTATATTCTCTACTAATAAAACTAATAATATAGATTAAGAAGTAAGTAGTAATAATAATAATAAGACGCCTAAACAGCCTACGTATAGCTAAGACATTCTAGATACTCTAGAGTTAACTAAAGTTTAAAGAAGTCTATAGCTAAGAGCTTAACTAGACAATCTATTAGTTAATATAGAAGAGAAATAAGATATAGAATAGGTATTGTCTAGACCTTAGTAATTATTAGTAGTTATTCTAATAAAGAAGCTAAATTTTAACTAGAATAAGTATTAGGTATATATATTATAGGTATAGTTTTAAGTAGTTTTAGATATATATATATTAAATACTATAACTAAGCTCTAAACTACGTCTATAAATATATATAGAGAATAGCTACTACTATTTTAGTCTATAACTAAGTAACGTACCTACTTCTTACTCTTCTTCTTCTTCTTGCTAGAGGTTTTCTAGACTAATAAGCCTTTAGACTTAGATAGAGTAAGAAATTTATTACTCTTATTATTATTAATATCTATAGCCTTAGTAGAAAGCGTAGTAAGCTTATAAGTATAAAGAGTGCGTATAAAAGTAAGTAGTAGTACTAGTTTCTTTGTCTTCTTAGTAGAGGTAGACTTTATAGTACTTTTAGAAAAAACGCGCTTATACTTAGAAGATAGTAGAGCTAGAAGACTCTTTAGAGTAGCTATAGCCTTCTCTAGCTAAGTAAGCCTTAGCTTATAATTCTTCTTAGAGATACTCTTACTATAGTTACTAATATCTAAGTTCTAGAACTTCTTAGTAGAATTATAGTTACTATTACTAACTAGCTTCTTAGAAGCACGCAGAGCCTAAACTATAGAACTCTTCTTATATAACTAAAGTGCGCTTAGACTATTAGAGCTATTAAGAGAGAAGAAAGGCTAGAATAATTAACAAGAGAGGTAGAATGCTATAGAAGGCTTATTAAGATCTACTAGCTTAGTAAATATAACCTTCTTACTAGAGAAGTTAGGCTAATCTAAGAATAAGTTAGCTATTATACTAATACTAAGAAAGTAAATATCTAAAAGGTAGTTAGAAACTTATAAGTAAAAGAGCACTAGAGTTCTGCGCTCTTTGCGTAGTAATTAGTGTAAGTTCTCTATAGTATTAGAAAGCTATTTAATATAACTAAGTAATATAACTTAAATAGAAGCTTTAAACTACGTTTGTAATAGCTATATATTTTATTATATCTACTAAGCTCTTTATTCTTACCTAAAGCTAACTTATACTTAATTACGCTAATAAGATAATAGTATATAAGTGTAGTAATAAGAGGCTTAAAGATAATTTGCTTATAGTTTATACTAAGAGAGAAGAACTTATAGAAGAATAAATAGTCTTTAGACATGTCTAGAGGCGCTAAATTAATTTTGCGCTTAATCTAAGGTTTTTTACTCTAAGTTAGAAAGTAGGCTACTACAAGAACTAGTCTAGCTAGAGTCTCTAAAGTGTTAAAGTTAACAATATATTTATAGAGGTCTTTAACCTAGTTAATAGTAAAGTCTATACGTAATATGTGTATTACTATAAAGAAATATAATATTAGTAGAATGTTTTTTAGAAAGTAAGAAAGAAAGATAGTAGACTTACTCTAGCTAATAATAGTATTAGAGGTAGAAATACGCTTTAGTAGCTTGTGTAACTCTACTACCTAATTACTAAGAGCTCTAGGTACTAGGCGCTTTTTTATAGGTAACTTAGAAAGAACTTTAGACTTAGATAAGCTAGAGCTCTTAATAGAGGGGCTAAATTTCTTAATATTAGATAGAGTTTTATAGTAGTTAGGCAGTATAGTAGAGCGTAAAGTGTTCTTACCTATAATACTCTAAAGCGCCTAAGAGGCGCTTAGCGCGTAATTAAGGTTAAAATCTATTTACGTAATACCTAAGAACGTCTTAATATTAATCTACTCTTAAAGGCTAAGAAGAGATCTCTTATTATCTAAGGTAGAGAAGTTAAAGTTATTAAAAGGCTACGTATCTAGCTTATTAAACTTATTAGCACTTATAGGTATAGGCTAAGTAGTAATAGTAGCTAAATAGTTCTTAGCCTTAAACGTAGTAGTTATCTTATTAGTAGAAGTTAGCTTAGTAGTAGCAGCCTCTAGCGTAGTAATAGTAGATACTTACTTAGGCGTAGCGCGTAGAAAAGCTTATAGAGTAGTAGAGTAGGTGTTGTTAAAGTTAGAGAAGATAATAGACGCGCTTTTAATAAGAGGTTGCTTAATAGTCTTACTTTTAGGCGTAGTATTAATAGAGCTAAAAGCTATAGTAAGAATATACGTAAAATAATAGTAGTAGTAGTAAAGTAAAGAGTAAGAAAAGATAGAAGAGCGCGTAAAAAAGTATAAGGTAGTTAAAGCGTAGAAAGAGTAGAAAGTAGTAATAAAGATGTTGTAGAAGAATTTGCTTAATATATTTACTACCTAAAGAGCTATTAAGCTTATAGTAATAGATCTACTTTTCTTACAAGAACTACTACACAACACTAGATTATAACACTAGGATTTTAAAGCTAGCTAGTATATAATAATACTCTTAGAATGTATTAGCAATATAAGAAGAATATTATAATACTATAATATAGAATATAATGTATTTAGAGTAGTTAGAAATTTAACTAAAGGCTGCTTAGCTAGAGCTATAGTAAAACTCTAACTAGACATCTTAAGTAGGCGCTTAGATTAGTATCTACTAATAAGAAAAGGCTCTTAGATAAGCAAAGAAATAGCTTTAAGAATCTTAGAAATAGATCTTAACTTTATAGAAGAATTATTTTAATTTAGAAAGATATTAGAAGATCTTCTACATAATTATAAAGGCTGCTAAAGCTATTAACATTAGTACTTCTTAATTACAGCTTAGAATCTAGTATTATTATAATAACTACTAAGAACCTAAGAATATTATAATAGAAAGATTATGTCTAAATAATATTTAGAACCTAAGGCTAAAGAAAAAAGAACTTTCTTTCTTTTAAGTGTAGAAAAGAAGTAATATAGGTTTAGCTATTATAATATTATAGGCGTAAGAATGTAAGGTAATAAGAGAAGACTTAGAAGTATATTATAATTTTATTTACTATAACTATAGAGTAGAATAGATAGACCTAAGAGTTAATTAGAGAGAAAAGAGACTAGAGAACTACTTGCGTATAGAAGAGCTAGTAGAGCTAGAAGTTGTAGAATTAGCAGAAGTTAAAGAAGAAACAGGCTTAGTAGTTCTAGTAGAAGTAGTAATAGAAGTAGTAATAGTAGAAGCTTTAGACTTAACAATATTATTACTAATAGTATCTACTTTATTAGTAATAGCCTTCTTAGGCTTAGGCTACTTATAAGGTTAACTATAACTACTACCTAGAATCTAAATAGAAGAAGAAACAGCATAAAGAGCGCAATAATAAGGTTTTCTAGTTAGCGTAATAGACTTAAGAACACTAGTAGCTAAATAGCTATTAGGTCTAATAGAAAGCGTAGCGTCTAGAGCAGGCTAGCTAGTAGATAGATTAGACTTTATAGGTTAGCTCTAACGCTTAGTAATAGTTAACCTAGACTTATTATTACTCTTACTAAGAATCTTTAAGCGTAGTAATAATAACTAAATATAAGTTGCGCTAGTAGAAGTAGAAGTAGCCTTAGTATTAGAAGCCTCTTTAGGCGAATTATAGCTAAGATTCTTTAGGCTTAGTTAGAAAGCTAAGTCGCAACTAGCGTTAATATTACTTAAATAGTATCTATACTAAGTAGCTATACTATTGCTAGCCTAGGTAAATAAGGCCTTATTACTCTCTTTAGATATAGTAGTTAGCTTCTTACTAGCCTTAAAATAAGTAAAGACGCTCTTAGAGAGACTAGCAATTATATTAGAGGTAACTATAGACTTAGTAGCTATAGTAAACTTAAAGCTACGCCTTACTACTTAGGTCTCTAGAAGAACATATTAGCAAAGATACTAGAAATAAGAAAGTAAGTGTCTAAAGAATAGTTAGTAACTTACTACAAAAAGAGTAGACCTAATAATTACTATACTTTAAGTAATTAGTGTAAACTCTACTCTTTATTAGCTAGCTATTAATATAGACCTAGATACACTAGCTAAATATCTTTCTATAATTTAATAACGCACACTAACTATAGATAATAATCTTAATAGAAGAATTCTTAACTAAAGAATTAATTACACTAACTAACTTAGCGCTAAAGTAATAAGACAGTATAAGTGCCTCTATATTAGAGTTAAATAGCTAGCGCGTAGACTTATTATCTAACTAAAAGAACTCGCTAATAGTTATCTCTAGATTAGCTAAGTAGAAGTTGCTATAAGCGTTAACCTGCATATTAGACTAATAGCTTTTCTAATTAGTAGCTAGAATAGATAGAAAAGGCCTAAGTATATATTCTACGCTTTATAAAGTATGTAAGTAATTCTATATATTTATAGTAAAGCTAAGAGTAATAATATAGGCTTACTAGTTAGTTACTAATAAGATAGAAGATATTAGAATAATATTTAGTTAAAAGGCTCTAGAGAAGAGAAAAGACTTACGCTAGATAATATACTAATTACAACTAGAGTTAGAAGTCTTGTACTTATATAACTTTGCTATATATATACTACGCCTACTCTCTTTAATAGCTTTAGTTAGAGTAAAGATAGAAAGGTGTAAAGACTTACTCTAGTTCTTCTACTTCTTAGAAAGGTAAGACGTAAGCGTTTAAAAGGCTTTTATTAAAGACTTAAGAGCTAACTTAGACTAAGAATAGCTAGTAGAGTTAACGTTGTAGATAGAGAAGAGTAGTAGAGTAGTATTAGGTACGTTAGTTATAATAGTATTAGTTTAGCTAATACTAGCGCTAGTCTTAGCTTTAATTAAGAGCGTAGTCTTAGGTAGAGTAGGTAGAGTAAGTTTAGCTAATAGCTGTTTAGGCGCACGCAAAGATTAGAATAATAGCGCAGTATTATTACTAGTACTCTTAGTTATAGGCTAAGTAGTAATAGTAGTAGAATTATCTATAGTCTTAGGCTTAGTAGTTACCTTATTAGTAAGAGTTAGCTTAGTAGTAGCAGCCTCTAGCGCAGTAATAGTAGACGCTTACTTAGCTATAGTAGGCTTAAAAGTAGATGTAGTAGTAGAGGTAGCAGAGCTATTATTAGCCTTAGCTATAATAGCTAGCTTAGTAGTAAGCTCTTAAGTATAGAAGGTAGATATAGTAACTAGTATAGTATCTATAGTAGCTAAATTACTTTTAGAGCGCTTAGGTAAAGCTATAGTAGAGAAAGAAGGTTAAAGTAGAGTAGAGTAGAAGAAGAGAAGAAGATAGAGAGAGAATAGTAGAAAGCTACGCGCGTAAAAGCAGAGTTAAGAGTAGTAATTACTATGCATAAGAAGAAAAGTTATAATATTATTATTTTAATAGCCTAGTTACTAAGCGCTAAAAAGCTCTTAGGTAAAAAAGTAGAGTAACTAGCGTATAGGTTCTAATAGTAGTATAGCATATATAAACCTTCTAGAATATTTCTATAAATATACTAGTAATATACTAGAGATAATAGAATATTTATTAGAAGAAAGGCTAATATTATAGAGGGTTAAGCGCTAGATAAGTAGGCGCTATAGAAAAGTAAAGATTAAACCTAAGAAAGATATAGATCTAAGCCTAAGAGATTATTAGCTACTAATATTAAAAGTAATTAAGATAAGATTTAGAATATACTAGAGAAATAGAAGAAGAGGCTATAAGCTAGTAGAAGAGATTAAATTAAATTAAGAAGAGTAATAGAGAGAGGTATACTAAGATAGAAATAGCCTAAAGAGATTTTGTATTTAGATTTCTAGACAGAAGTTTAGCGTATAGTATATTTAGATTAAGTAGATAGAATCTAGTAATATAATAGGTAGAAGAGAATATCTAAGAGCTATTCTCTTGTTTATACTTAAGAAGAAGAGAAAGCCTTCTTCTTAAGTATAGAAGAGATATAGTAGTAAAACTAGTAATATAATAATAAGCTAAATAGCTATTAGGCTTAAGAGTTAGTGCGCTAGAAAAAGCTAGGTCTAAACAGCGTTTAGACAAGAACAACAACTAGATACATATATAATATAATTAACTGTATTAAGCACCTATTCTAATAGAGATACTTCTAATTACTCTACTATAGTATTACTTCTAGAACTATATAAGCTAACTAGATAATTATTATACCTACTAATATAAAGTATTAATACTATATATAGATTTAGTAATAATATATATAATATTAACTAAATCTTAGATTAAAGGCGTAATAAGAATAATTAGTAGAAGTATTTTATTAAATAGTAAGGCTACTCTAATAAGAAAAACTCTTAGAAACTAAAACTAGAGATTAGCGTAGAGGCGCTATAGAAGTTTTAGAATAATAAAAGTATATAGCTCTAATATTAGTCTAAAAAGAAAAAACCTAAGTAGAGCTATAGATAGTCTTCTAAAAAGAAGAGAGATAAGTTAAGATAATACTTAGAGAATAAAACTAAGTATATCTTTACTAGTTTTTTTCTAATTTAGGTTTTTTAATATAGTATTTAATAGTACTATAGTTTAATAGCTTACTTTAGCTATTCTTATAATAATTATATACTACTTATTATAAATTATTATAACTTCTTCTATATTATAAGACTTTACTTCTATTAGTTTTTTATAAATCTTAGACTTTAAGATAAAATATTATATTTCTATAAGTTACTTAGAAGATAGATTTTATAAGACTTTAGTAATTCTTACTAAGCTAGGTATACGCTAAAAGATAAGCTATTAAAGCTTATTATAGGTTAGAATAACCTAAGATAAGCTAAAAGTTTTAAATATTATACTTAAAGACTACTTTTCTACTAGATTTACTACTAAATACCTAAACTAGTACTTAATACTTTAAAATTAAGCTATATACTATTAAAATAATCTAGAATAGCCTATTATAAGATATTCTACTTATTTTTAGTATTATTATAGATTATATTAGCTATCTTAATTTTTTTAGTAAAGACGCTCTTCTAATCTTAGATAGTATTAACTCTACTATTCTTAAGAGTATAGATTTTAGTAGCTTTATCTAATATAATCTTCTTAAGCTAAACCTTTTTAAAATTAATAACTATATACTATTATAAGTTAGAATAGCCTATAATAGCTTAGTATAAAGAAGACTTATCTTTTTAAAACTATTCTTTATTATATTATTAAAGATACGCTTTTACTTAGCTACGCAAACTTAATTAAAAGCTAAAACTAACTTCTTAAAGTAACTAGAAGTAAAGAGGTAAACTAAAGACGTAGTAGACTAATAATAATAAGTTTTTCTATTATAAAGAAAAAGCTTCTTTATATAAAGATAATATTACTTATTAGAAGTTAGAATAGCCTATAATAGCCTAGAATAGCTACTTACTTTTTAATAATCTTCTTAAAAGCTATAGCTATCTTTAGAAGTTTATTAGTAAAGCTCTAAATTTCTTAAGTAGTATAATTATAAATAGATTTAATCTACTAAGCTAGAGCTAGAACTTTAGTACTATTAGTATTAGTAAAAAGTATAATTTAGGCGCTCTAATTATTAACTTAATAGAGTAGGTTATAGTTATAGATAGTAATAGTACTTTAATTAATCTTCTATAGAAAATTACTAATAGTATAATTAAAGTAACTATTACTTAATTCTACTTAAGAAGACTATATAATAAGTTAGTATAGGTTATAATAGCCTATTATAGAGTATTATAACTTACTATATAGTAATCTTAGTTAAGAATCTAGTACCTAAGGTACTTAGACTAATAGTAAGTTTTACTATTTATAATATAGAACTAGCTACTTAGAAGACTAATATACTTAGTATATTTTAGAATCTTTTTTTTATTTAGTAGGTAAATAAAGTAATAGCTAACTTTTTTAAAGTACTTAACACTACTAGTAGAGAAGAATATAATATAGTAGTAATAAAAGTTTACAGCCTACTTACTATATTTTATAAAAGTATTTAAAATATTAGTAAAGTTTATAGTAGGCTATTCTAGACTATAATAGCCTTAGATAAGTCTTCTAGAGGCTAGATAAAGTAGAGTTATTAAAAGTAAGCGTAAACGTAAGTAGAATAAATAGTATAATATAGATAGTTGTCTACTAGTATTATATTAGCTTAGTTATATCTTAGTAACTTATAATACTTTATAATAGCCTATAATAGGCTATTATAGGCTATTTAGGCTACTAGTAGAAAATCTTAAGATTAGAAGTACTTACTTAATTATTATTAGTTAGTATAGAAGTAATAATTAAGAAATTTAAAAGATCTTAATATAATACTACTAAGACGCTAGCTACTAGCATAAGTAGTAGTATTTACTATAATATTCTATTATTATCTATTTTAGTAGTAAGTAAGAAAATTACTAAGTAAAAGTAAAAGTAAGTTTAAAAAATAACTTTCTTATAAGATAGTGTATTTTATATTTACTAACATACGTTTTAATTACTAAATAATAATAATTTATAAGATAGCTTACTTTAGTTTAGAATAACTTATTTTACTTAACTCTAGAAGATTAGAGCTAAGAAAAGAGATATTATTAGAAACTTATATTCTAGATAGTTAGACAACGTTATATAACTTAACCTAGCGCAAGTATAAGTAGATCTAGAGAATTATTACTTAGAAGGTAATAATTTATCTATTCTTACTAGATAATATACTATTACTCTGCTATCTCTTATATTCTATATTAATTAGTAGTTACTTATCTAATATTAAGCTTATAAGTAACTTAGCGCTAAAGTTTTTAACACTATTTAGTATTCTTTATAGTATAGTAAATTAAAGCTTTTTAAATTACTACTAATACTATTATATACTACTTTTTATACTTTATAAGTATTAGTAAATACTATAAAGCTTAAAAAATTATATACTAAGTATAAGTAGAAGTATAGCTAAATCTAAGTATAATTTTATACTATTTTTAGCTTAAATCTTATAGTAACTTTATTTAAACTACTTTATTATAAGTAATATATTAGTAGAGCGTTTAGAAGACTAGTATTATACTTTTCTAGCTATTAAAATAATATATTTTAGAGAATTTAGGTAGGTAAAGTAGTTAAGAAGATAGTTATAATTATAATTATAAGGCTTAGAAGTTGCTATTATAATAATACTTTACCTAATTAGGCCTAGTTTTCTACTAGCGTAGAAAAAACCACGCTAGGCACCCGTACTAGGGGGGGGACTGTACCTCTTCGCACCTCGTCAGCCTCGAATCCCCACGCCCAGCTTGGCTGCGACGATGGGAATGCATGGCAACGGCGATGAAGGCCTCTTTGAGGTCTACGATGGTTACACCCATTACTCCCCCAACGCTTGACTCTGGCCCGTCTTCGATTCATTGTCGCGTTGACGCGCGTTGGCTCCAGGCTCGGAAGGAGCTAGGTGAAACGCCGCGTCCTACCTCTTGGAGCGTAGCCCTCCCGCGTCATTGTGTCCAGCTGCTGCCGCTCCAACATCGTTGGCTGGCCTCTCAGCTTCCAGACAGCTGCAGCTGCAGCACTGCGCGTCCGGTTGCTCTGGGACCTATCTGCCTAAGCTCATTGACTACAGCACGCTTCTGCACTTGCCACGCTTACTGGTGGAAGTCTCGAACGACGTCTTATCGCGACGATGAAGCCGCAGCTTCCTCATCCATCGCAACGTCATCGACACTCTATCTTGGATCCGCCCTCCCCGCCCGCGCGGCTTGGTGTACTAGCAATGCCCCGCCATTGATCCGAGTATTGCAATTCTTCCGACTTGATATCAGATGCAGAGTGAGAAGGGCAGCTGCCGTCCTACAAGACACGGCTATGTTTCATATTGAGCGACAAGACCGTTGCGTATACGAGGTTGCTGCAAGATCCTCGAATAGCATGTCGATGTGACAGTACCCCGCGATATCTATACTATACAGATCGCTTGTCATCGTCTATCTTACAAACTAACACGCCTCCCTCCTATGAACAACGGTCCGACGGCTCTACGATTCACTCTCGAGGGCAGAGGCTTGCACCGAGGCATGACGACAGCCCTCCATGGTGATCCAGCGGGATCCCTGGAATAACGGCTGCGCAAAAGTAACAACGTAAAGTATGTTGCTTTGCAAGAGTGTCAATGCCCACTAAATCTCCGACCCTTAGTCTTCTACAGCAACCCCACGATTACTCTTCATACCTCAAATTCATCTTCGGTCACTCGCTACCCGTACGCGTCAGCTTCTTCACGTCCAACTCTTGTCAGCGCAAAACGTTACAGTCTCGCGTGTCATAGTTTCAGATACCCGCCGCCGGGAACAACCTTCAACCGAAACGCACCCGTTTCTCGGCTAGGCACACCCGCGCTCAGGTTGGAAAAGCAAACAGCCGCGCGCACCACTGCCGTTGATGCCGTGCAGGGCTGACGGTTTCTGAGGCGGGAGAAGCAAAACACAACGTCTCGGAGCTAACTGTGCCTGAAACTATAATGTATTGCGCTTCGCGATCTTGAATTCCAGACTGGCAGTGCTAGTGAACAATGTTATCGTCTTGCTACATGTAGACAGACTTTGGATATAGCTGGGCGATCTTAAGGCTTCGCATAGAATGCGAAGATTAGTATGCATAACCAGATCCGTATCGGTACAATGATCCACCGTCCACTCCGCCGCCTATGAATAGTATCACTGGCTGTGCAAAACTATCTTTACCAGCACTTCCCAGCTCCAATCCTCGTATCGCTCACTCCAACATCACGAATGTGTATTATAATCTCACCAAGCAATAAGTCTTATCAAGTAGCGCTATGCTTACACCTCTGCACGTACCCATCTAGATCCCTACCTAACGTACCTGCGTTAGCGAGCTGGGTAGTACAAAAAGTGGATTTACGGTTTTCATTAGCCTCATCTTAGAGATACGAGAAGTATCGTACAGTAGTTTCTCAACAAACATTTCGATGATGGGTAAAGGGGTTCAGGAGAATCGACGTGTTGGGGTTTTCCACGGGTTTCTGCTTCGAACTAATGGGAGGGGATATTTCCGGCACGACTGGCACGGTAGTTGCAATAGAACTACATGCTCCGCGTCTCGACGCCAAGAATGCTAATGACCTAACGTCAATGCAGGCTCCAAGTGTTTGGCATATCCCGTGAACGAGGTGCTCAAACAGCTTTCTCATCGGAGCCTCCCCATCCAAAGTCAATCCGACACCAGGCTCCTTCTCCTCGCTTGCGCACGCCCTGGATTTCCATCCCTACCAGCCTGGCCACTTTCTCTCTGTTCACCCACTCCGCCACCGCATGGCCCGTCTCGTTCGGGTTCAAACGCCAGGCTTCTTTGTCCCTGTTGTCTCTAAGCCAGCGGAGTAATTGCACAGGCACGATACCTGCGGGCATATTCTGCAGACTCTGATTGTCGCTTGGGATCCAGCCTTGGAAAAAGTTGATATATGTTATGCGGCGCCAGGCATCATTCCAGTCTGGGCCTGGGATACCGTTCTGCGTGCTCCATTCTTCTGTGTTTCCGTTTATGTCTGTTGGCGTGCGACCGGGGTGCGATGTGAGGGCTTTGAGCCAGTTGCAGCCTTCTAGGTCTAGCCATTGCAGCGAGTATGTGTCTTTTGAGAATCGGCGGAGGATGTTGGTGGCTTCGTGCCAGTCGTCATCGAGGTCGGAGTAGAAGTGCGACCCGCCCAGTGATACGCTCGTGTGCTTTGAGATCATAGATGTGGTGTTTGCGTTTGGTGTCATCGAAGGCCGTGGCCAGTGCGCGAGCGAAAGGTGTGTGATCTTGTTGAGGTTGGGCGAGATACGCAGTAAGTCAGGCCATGAAGCCCATTGCCCAGGTTTCGCAAGGGAAAGCCGGCTCAGGTTGCTGAAGTAGGGCATTTGGAGCTTCATTGCTGGTACCAAGGGTGCCGTTGGACTTTCTTGTATTTCCTCTTCCCAGGAGTCGGCGACGTCGTCCGTTACGCGGAGCGAAGCGAGGTCTACAGTTGTTATAGCACTGGAAACGGGACGCTTGACGCATTTTCCTAGATCGGTGATCTTGAAGCGTTCGCTCAAGAGTCCGCTGAGGTCGAGGAATTGCACTTCCTCCCAGCCCGCTGTACCGGTCCCCTCTTCATCCTGGAACAGGATCTTGAGCGACTTGAAGTCCAGACCTCCCTGCCCATATAGTGTGAGATAGCTCAGTAGCGCTTCTTTTAGCGATATCGGTAGTGATGGAATGTAGTGTTGTTCGTACTCGGAGAGTTCCTCCCAATGCTGCGCGAATGTCCGGAGACATTGGTGGACGAGGCTTCGCGGCGGTGGTAGGCGCTGTCATGAGTAAGAAGCCTGAATTGTTAAGCCTGGAAGACTAGATGTGCTAGCACGCCACCTCTCAGGACAAAGAAACTGAATACCTAGGAGCCTACACTGACGCAAGACATTCAAGACTGGATCCTCCTACGCCAATGTAGGCTCCACGGTGTTCAATTTTCCCATCGACTGAGGTGACGCGCTGGGGAGCATCGTACCTTCAATTCCTCGTTTGTGACCCTAGCCAGCGTGGCAAACCTCACGGCGCCCTTCTCTGAATCGGCCTTCTTCTTCCTCGCGTACGCTGGCGCATGCCGACTCGTCTGCAACCAGCTTGTAGGCGCCGCGGGGCCTGGTGGGGGTCTCACACCACCCATGACCCTCCGCGTGCGTGTGTTCGCCTTTGGTTTGGGAGCATTAACTTCGGGTATGTGCAGAATGCGCCGCAGCTCTGGCGGGACGGTACGACTGCTTACTACCGAAGTGAGCTCATCGCGCTGTTCGGGCGTTGCTCTTGGAGCTTGTTCGCGACGCAGCTGCTGGATGCGCTGGTTGACGGTTTGAGGTTCAGACGACGAGGACGAGGATGCGGGGGAGCGCGAACTCTGTAGCGAAGGGTGAACGTAAGATGGTTTTGCTGTTGTGTACGAGGGCGTGTGCTTCTTGGGCATGGCACCGACGACGGTTGCTGCTGCTGCGCGTGGAGCCGGAAGCTGCCTGGTGCTGGCACTGGTACGCTATATGAGTGACTCCAGGGTAAGCGGGGATCAAGGCAGGTGAGTCAAACGACTATGACTGGATCAAAGAAAGGGCTGAGTGCGACAAGCCCTGCAAGAATGTTGATAAAGCAGCGACGATGGGATGGTGACTCAATGCGATGCATGCGCAGATGCCATCAGATGCGGCCATGTTCTGGGCTCGTCATCGCGCCACTTCGGCTGTGGCGCGCGCCAACACGCCTGCGCACGTGTTGGAGCGACTATTGATTTTGACCCGTTAACTGTCGGAAGGAACGTTCGTCCCGTATGCTAGATGGTGGGAAGGAACCGAGCGATCATATAGGCCCTCGCCAATCTAATCGTGATTGCAAAACCAACCGTACGGTGTAGCCAGCCTTGGAAACTTCTCCAAATTGGCACGGGGGAGGCGGAGTTGCCACCGTCTGTCAAGTCGCTGTCACTGTCAACAGTCACGCTAAACACGCGGGAAGCACATAGTTCTGTCCAGACCGTCGCTCCTCACCCTTTTATCTCTCTCCTTCTCCTATCCTCACAAACGAAGAGCAGAAGCTGACACCGTGGTTGTCGCTCACGGCCTCATTCGCTGATACCGCCGAAACCACCGAGGTTGCATGGAATCTTCCATACTTTTTGATCACGGATTCCCCCTATTGACTCGGCATTAATGGGCTTCATTTCTCGTGATCGCGACTACAGGCATGGCAATCTTGCGCGCCCCGTCATCGCCCTGAGTACCACGCACCGACCCACACGCATGCTGGTCTGCTAATTTTATCTTCCTGGTTACTGGTTACTGGTCACTGGTCAGCTACGGCAGATCCTCGTAAGGCAAGATCCGCCGTTTTGGTGGAGCTCAGCTCAGGCCGCTCAAGCCCGCCTCATCTTGAGCGCGCGTCGTCGCTCCTATCTTTTTTTCTCCCTCCACCTTTTCTTGTTTGTCAACCACGACACTGCCACTGACGATGACATGACCTGCCTTCCGGCGTTGCTTTCGTTTCCACTTCCACCCTTCGATTAGCGATGCGATAATACCCTTGGAGCATTTTCACACTCGTTTACAGTCTAGTCGCACATTATGCACTTCTCGCCTTCCCGCCTGGTCATAGGCATCGCCGTCTTCGTCGCCGTTAGCTTCTTCTATACTATCAACTCGATATCCGCACGCGATCCTACCTCCATCTTCTTCAACCCACGCAAAGGCTATGCCCCCCGCTATTCCGCCGTCAGACGCCAGCAGGCCGAGTCCTTCGTCGAGTCCTACAACCCCGCAAACGTAACCAAGGCCGGCCCCGAAAAGCAGCGGAAGTTATGTGTGGGCATATCTTCATACCAGCGCGACGGCGCTCAGTATCTACCAGATGCTGTGGGCTCGTTACTGGAAGGCCTCACGCCTGAAGAGCGACAGGAGATATACCTCATCGTCTTCATACCCCACTCGAACCCCGGGGCACACCCTGCGTACAACGAGGAGTGGCTATCTGGTCTTGCCGACGAGGTCTTGACCTACGGATACGGCTACGACCGCATGCAGTACATTCGGATAATGGAGGCACGAAACAACTATATCGAGAAGGGGTTGTTCGACTACCAATACCTGTTGAACAAATGTACGGAACAATATACACCCTATGTTGCTCTTTTCGAAGACGACACAGTGGCCATGGATGGCTGGTATCACCGTACCCTCAGCGCCATCCACGAAGCCGAGCAACAAGCCGCCTTACAGCGCGCAAAACCCGACTTCCTCTACCTACGCCTCTTCTACACCGAAGAGTTCCTCGGCTGGAACGCCGAGGAGTGGAAGACGTACTTGAAGAACTCAGTCTACGTGGCCCTCGTACCCACGGTCGTCATCCTCTTCCTCCGCTTCGCACAACCCACCACCAAACTCACCCTCGCCCTCATGACCCGCCGCACCTTCTTCGCCATGTACACCACACTCGCCCTCCTCATCCTTATATACTTCGGCCTCGGCCGCATCACCGTCCAGCCCATGGCCGTCGGCGTCCACGAGATGCCGCGCTTCGCCTGCTGCAGTCAAGCCTTCGTCTTCCCCAACGTCAAAGCCGGCGAACTGGTCGAATACTTCAAAGAACGCCATCTCGGATACATGGACGTCATAACAGAGGACTTTGCCAACGAACGCAACGAGCTGAGATATGCAGTCACACCCAGTCTGGTCCAACATGTGGGAAGGAAGAGCTTTCACGGTGACGATGTTGGTCCGATGAGCAAGTGGATGTTGAGTGTGGCGGAGAAGACGTGGAGTTTTGCGTTTGAGAAGTTTGACTGGAGGGCGTTGAGGAGGGAGCATGAAGAGGTTGCGAAGATGAGGAGTGATGCGAGAGATCCGTTTGCTGGTGGGCTGGAGATATAGATGCGGGACTTGAGTAATGATTTCCTATAGATTACTGATATGTTAGATAGAGATATACCCATGAATTTGTCAATGTATTTTGTTTTACTGAATTCCACACTGCTTTTGCCTGTTCTTGTGTATGCATACTATTAGGTTCTTCTTATGATACCTGCCTAAATGACAATATTGTTTGGCTTCGGTGCGCGCACTCGAAGAGAAATTAGATCGGTATTTTTAGGCAAGCTGATCGATTCGGTCTGTTTCAGTACGGAAGGTGTGAGCAAGGATGCTATGCTGAAGAATAAACCAAAACACTTGTCCGAAACGCATGCATTGAAATCGTTCAAGATGATCGGAACGACCTCGTACGTACCTATTTCTGCTGTAGCTGGAGTTAGTTGAGCAATAATGTTGGATTATTGTTGGCCGTGGACTCGTTGTAGTTAGGTACGGTCGGTGGCGGGCCTGTCTTGGCTGCGCGTCAGTGGTGAACCGGGAGGTGGAAATGATGGCCAGTCCGTCAACAAGGCCTTTCTTACTTCTGAGAGGCTCTCAAGTATCCTTCGAGTATGTCTTAATACGTTGTATTCATGCGTGAGCCAGCTTCAGGTCCGGTCCTGCTTGACGCTGAGCCACTGAAGCGTGACTCCCGGTCTGGTCGAGCGCGCAAAAGTACCGAGAATGACACGTCGCATTGTGAACCTAGGCGCTCCTAGGTAAGCTCATTCGTGCGGGGTCGATAAGGGTTCGCCCGTCTCTTCCCCTTTCGCTGCCTCCTTTCCACCTTCTTCGTCCAACCTCTTGCTTCCTCTACCACTCCCAGCCGTCCAATAACCTCAAGAAAACGATCATGTCTTCCAACGAAGCTTCTTCTCATGTTACTGATGAATGCCAGATCGATGTCAAGTTCGAGCACGGCGCCTCTGGTAAGTTCAGTCTCTTCAGCTTTGGCAGCGACGACGTACCTCCACCACGTCCTATAAAAGCTTGGGCAGTGGTGCACAGGGGCTGCACCAATGGCCAAAATCGCCCACAATATTTTCATTGAACTTATCCGATGAAACTCCTACGAATTTAATGGATTCTGCGAATATTGTTTCTAACGATCGATTGCTGGGTGTGGTCGAGGACTTCATCAGACTCTCTCGGTTTTACCGAAGTTCAGTTCTCGACACCTGCCACCAGCCCAGAACATCCTCAAAGGTCTTTACTAACGACTACTCAAGGTCAGAATTGGATCGAGACTGTCTCGTGCATCATCACTGTGCATGATGACGACGAACTCTCTGGTATCGATCTTCCCAACATCTTTCTTATCGACCGCACCAAAGCCACCGATTTCTATGAACAACTCAAGAAGCATGAGAACCCCACCGTACAACAGCTCGTTGGCCTGTTCGATGAACATGGTCTTTTGAGAAACCGACACAAGGAATATTGTGCCAAAAAGGGAGCTGGAGCATGGAGCTCCAAGCTCGACGATGGACGTCTTCTTCTGCTCGATGGGAAGGAGATCCATTATATGGTCCAGGGAGGCACTCTTACGGAGTCAATGCTGCAAGACACAATCAAGATCATCAAAGCACGGGTTGGCGAGTCTTTGTTCACACTCGCTGCCCCTATGAGCGTCTTGTCTTCGGATGCCCTCATCGCCCTGGGTTTCCGATGCGTTTACGGTAGCGAATACTATGCTCTCTCGCCGGACGAAGATCGTTCCTCTCGTTCCTCGGCTGCAGCCAACGACTCCACCCCCGAGCCCTCACAGCCACCCCGTATGACTCCAGAGCTGATGGGCTTTCTCCAAGCAGCTATCATGATGCCAGACGATCTATTCTGCGCTGCTCATCTGGAACTCGAGTACGACAACATCGGCACTAATGACCCCAAATGGCGCCAACTCATCTTCGGAAACACAATTCTACATATTGTCGCGACCGCAATGAAGCCGGAGTGTACCGCCTGGATCATTGCTCGCTGCCCCGATCTTTGCTCTGTCGGGAATGCAAGGGGCCATACACCTTTGCAGGCTTTGGAGACTGTTATACAAGAAGAGGGAGCAACAGGTGGTAGCCGAGGCATGCCTTTGCGTAGTCGCAATGCGTCGGGCCGTCTATCTGATGTTGCTAAGCAGACTCTGGCTTTGCTACGTGATTAATCATCCATGTATGTATGCTGGAGTACAAATTGGCGGTTAAAGCAGCGAAGGCTGGACACAGTTGATCGTAGGAGGTATGCCAATATAAAGTCGCTCATTATTCGTATCTACTTCGCCTCCACAGCTGGATTATCACAAGTTTGCGCTGTCTTCTGTTCGCCCTCCACTGGCGTATACTCGGCTCCAATCAGCTTCGCCAGCTCTGAGATATTGGTGTGATCAACCGTGTTTTGCATGCGGTACATGTACTCGCATTCGCCATCTATACATCCTCTCCGTTAGCATTGTAACCGCCAAAGGAGTGATCGAAATCTGACAACTTACCAGCCGATAAAACCACCTCACCACCATTCAATGCCTTTGGTCCCACAGAGTTCACATGCTGCAGGTTTCCCAACGCGCCCTTGATGCCGCCGAAGATTCTTGACATCGTGCTGCCTGCGTTACGCATGTAATCTCGCTGTTCATCACCGGCCTTGCCCTCAGCCAAATTGGATTTGAACTGGAAGAGCTTGTGCAGCCGAAGGCTTGGATCAGTGTAGATGGGGTATTTGGAAGAAGAGTTGGCAGCATAAGTGTCGATGGGCTGGTAGGAGCCGCATCCTATGATGAGAACTGGATACTGTTTGTTAGATGTGTGTGTCACAACTTCGCACGGCTGATGCTTACTCTGCGTATTGGAAGGGAGGTTCGATGGCGGTATAGACTCGCTAATGCAGCGGACATACGCTTGGCAGTTCAAGCACCCTGTCGATGTTAGAATCCTTTACGCATCCTGGTCTTCCACTACCCTTCTAATCGAGATGATGCGAGCGTTGCACATGAACCCTGCGATTGAACAGCACTCACAGAAATGCCGAGTGAACACCAATACAGTCCTCTGACCTTTGACCAGTTCACCTAACGTCTTTGTCTTGCCTTCGCGATCGTATACATCAACTTTGAGCGCTTCCGACAACTCCTCGGCTGTGGGCAGTTTACGTGCGCCAGTCACGTCGGCGGATTCGGGAGCAGCGGCAGCCATCATGTAAGGCTTTGCATATAATGGTGGGTCTATCTCGAGTTTCTGTGGCGGTTGGCAGCGCGTTGTTTGCCGTCTATGGTCATCCCTTGGTCTTAGTGATGACGATTGCGGGTGACGGGAGCGGCATGGCGTTGCGCTAACGACAGCGCTAGGACCGGTGCGACATAGCGCGACTGCCCTGAGTGAGGCTGCTCGGAGGGAGCTCTTGCTGTTTTTCTCTTGTTCAATCGCACCACATCACGTCGTTGCGAAACAGAACGACTCCTTGTGAAAACACAAGGCTTCGCCTACAACACATGCACTGGATTCTATATCGCCGACGGTTTGCTTGCAGCACCGTTCCACGAACTTTGAATTCATCAATTATAGCACGAAACACAGAGAGAGGAAGTTGCGACGAGATTCCAGCCAAAGATGAAAGCGCACGAGGCTCGATGCCATTGTCCGCAAAGCTTAGCAGGACTTGCCTTTGGCGACTAGGATCTGGACTACCACTTGCACACACCGACTGTGCCAGCTCAGCCTCGCCCTCCAGCACGTTCCAAATCGCGGCCTCCGAGGAATGCGACAACAACGGAGCGCTGTTTGTGATGGTCTGAAGCGGAGTGTCCGGACGCGGGGATTTGTTTTCATGGAGACGATCGGCTAGCCGAAAACCACGTCACAAACTCACAAATCTTCCGGCCACATCGTATTCGGCACATGGACCTACCCGGGTAGACAGTACGTGCATCCCAAAAGTGACATCGAGTACAGGTTTACCTTGCAATTTGGTCCTATTTTGTCACCGCTGCTCGGATGACAGCCGAAGCGATCACCTTTCAAGCTTCGTCAAGCTCGATTGACAGGTGCTATTCCAAAGTTGGCTGCTAATAATGGAGCGGCTAGTCGTTAGCTGCCCATCAAGCCTCGCTGGGATGCATCCGAACTATCGAAAAAAAACCCTTGAACCAGGAAACGTTCCTCGTGTTAAGCGCAATATCGTCATATCATGCGACTGAGCCTCGTATTGCGGCGCAACAAGAGCCGAACGTCGTAGAAGTCCCGCTCTCGAGCGAATGAGATCGCAATCGCCTCTCCGAGAGCCTCACGAGAGCCACAACATGGCACCAGGGCTAAGCAAGGACGTGATCAGCTGTTCCTCCTCCGTACATCCGATCACACTCCGTTACTACCGACAGTTAGGATGACATCGTGGTGGCCATGTACATGAAGAATATATAGTCCAGCCATCGCATCTCCAATTGTTTGCATCCTCATCATCCATCGACAGTCAAGAACAATTACCAGCATCTCCTCAACACCCTCTATACATTTCCACTGCACTCAAGACCCAAAAGACATTCTCGCCAACATGCTCGCCAAATCTGCCGCCATCGCGTTAATCCTAGCATCAGCTGCATCAGCATCTCCCACCCTCCGCATGCGCGAGGACAAATGCACAATTGCCTACGACTCGTGCGTCGCCGCAGGAACTGCTGAGGTTATCTGCTCATGCGACCGGACCGCTTGCTACGGTGAAGACGCCGCCCGCATCCGCGAATGGTGCTCATCTCAAATCGCCCTCCTCCCAAAGACGACCTCAACAGCAACTTCAGCAGCGGCCTTCTCTTCCATCTACGGTATCCCCGGCGGCTGCAACCCAGCTCACCCCGGATCGTGCCCCACACCAACCTCTGCCCCAGCTGCCACTTTCTCATCCATCTCTGGCATTCCCGGAGGTTGCAACCCTGCCCACCCAGGATCATGCCCTACCCCATCCGCGGGGTCTCAGCCAGCCGCTGTCCCTACACCAACTGCAGCCCCTTGCCCCGCGGTTACCGGAACCCCAAACTCCAGCCCCAAGCCCGTTGAGGGCAAGACATGGACCGTCTCGAACTTGAGCCGTTACTGCATCGACGGAAACTCGGGCTGCGACTACAACTTCGACTTCACCGCGGATGGCAAGACCGAGCACTGCACTGTTATCCGCATGCCGGGCTCCAACGCTGCTACCGAGAGCTGGTCCAGCCAGTCATGCGGTACTGACTTGACCGTCTCTTGGGGATACACCGCGCAGCCTGCGCCCGCATTCGCTGTTATCACTGTCAGCAAGTGCAGTGAGCTTGCTTGGTTCGGCGTTTCTGATGTCAATGGCGGAAAGGTTTCTCCTAGCAGCCCCTTCGGTTCTGGTGACTTTGGCACTCTTCCTGCCTCGCCTGTTTACACTTACTACTAGAGCGATTTGATGTATGATTGATGAGACGGAAATAATGGATTTCACGAAATGGGTGGACTGAGATTAATGTAATGACTTTTATGCAGCAATATACCATGAGAATAATGGAGAATAATTGTAGAGCTCATACATTCTTTACCTCTGTTCTTCGCATGTTCAAGTTGCGCCATCTTCACCACGAAAGGGCGGAGCATTGCTGACTTATTGGAAAA
The DNA here is from genome assembly GCF_023758085.1 of Alternaria hordeiaustralica. Classification (NCBI taxonomy): domain Eukaryota; kingdom Fungi; phylum Ascomycota; class Dothideomycetes; order Pleosporales; family Pleosporaceae; genus Alternaria; species Alternaria hordeiaustralica. The sequence continues at coordinate 498,274 of NW_026056794.1, read as the reverse complement.
TCAATGGGCAAGTGGCCGAATAGATCATTCTCCATTACTTAATATGCTATCACACCAATGTGTACTCGTCTCCCTCGTTGCATTTCCAAATTGAGTACAAATAACCTGGCTGAGTACCTAAATCAGGGTGAATTTCCCCGGACCGAAGTTCTACAGAGCAAATTCCTACCACAGTGAAACGATCCCCTCCGCAAGGTCTCAAAACGACAAAACCTGGACACCCCTTGATCGAACAGATTTCATCACCTATGAGCGGTTGCTTTACGTATCCAATGGAACCATCCTCCGTTAAAAAGAGATGTTTGGTGTTGACAAGATAAGTTTGGTTACGTAATTCGTCAAGAATGTGAGTCCCACTTGCCGGACCCATTTCTCTACCTTCGCGTATATATTCATCGTAGGTTTCTAGATGCTCCTCGACGCTATGGTTGTACTCCTGATCATGATAATCCTCGTGCGCAAAATCGGGCCGATGCTCTTGAGTCAAGATAACACTTAAGAGACGCTCACGAGAGCAGTATGGCACGTGCTTCTGTATTTCCATGAGTCTCTCATCAAGTGCGAGATATCTTTCAAGATCTTCGTCTCTCCAGTTAGCCGACTGGTAGCTGAATTCTAGTGCGAACACAGTGGATATGGTGTCGATACGTATAACTCTTACCCTCAGTTCGAGAGGATTTTTAGATTCCAGCCAAGAATGGTACTGAGAAGCATGATGAAAGCCAGTAGTAGATCGTATGAGAAGTGGTGTTGTGACTGGTGCTTTCCATTCCGGAACCCACGAAGGCAAAGGCTTGAGCAGGCGTTCGTCGCTTTTCTCTCGGTCACAGTATGCAAGGATATCAAGCGACAATGAATCTCGAATGATGGACGTGGCAGCTCTGACAAGTGTCTGTTCATAAGGGGCATCATAGTCTGGTTCCATAGATTTAGAACCATCTCTCAAGGGCTGTAGCCCTAGAAATGCATACACTGAGTCTTTCAGATCTGTCGTTTGTAGTAACGGCGAGACTGTGGAAAGTAGCCAAGTGAGAGGAATGGTTCCGCCGAAGCTACCCCAACTATCATGCTCTGCACACCAGCTGCGGTGCATTATGTAGAGCGACTGATAGCGTCGTATCAAGGTGACGTCTTGGACTGGCATTCTTGGAAGTATCGCAAAAGATGATGGGAAACGAAGCTGCGTTTCAGAGTTGCTTTCAGACGGAGCAAGCATGGCTGTCCAGCATATCAAAAACAGGACCAAAAAAGGTAAGGTCAAGTCTCCGAGCAGGAAAAGTGCGTGATTCGGGAGCACAATCTCTTGGAAGACCCATGCACGAGAGAACCATTCGCTCTTCAAGAGTTGGAGTATCGCCACAACGTCTCCGAGGCCATTTTCGTGAATTTGTCCTTCGATGCTCACACGTATATCAAAATTGCATTTGCGAACCTCAAGCGAAGAGCGGACCATTTCGACAAGGGCGAGAGTTGATTTGTTGAGTTTGGGGCCGACACCCAGCCACGCCAGGACTCTTTGCCCTCTGCGATAGATATCACCCATCATTTTGACTTGATGATTGCGCTCCTGCGTGCTAGACTGATTGATGTTGATTTGATCGATCCACAGATATCCAGTCTTGCATTCCGCCGAGAGATAAGGCAGCGCTTTAGCGAGGTTGTCGTTGATGCGTATCGTTCGACCATCTCGCAGACGTAGAACGTTTCTGCGTGTATCCGGACCCCAGACATACGAGACGGTCTCGAAGTACGGCGCAATGTCCAGTGTTGTATGTTCGATGTCGTACTGCCATTCGTCCGAGCCTATCTTCTCGACTTTGAATAGGCGTACTTCGTCTTCTTCTTTGAGAGCTCGATAGGTGTAGGCGGGTAGTGTGGAGTTATCTTGTTGGGCGCGTGCAAGGCTGGCTCTGGTTACCTGCCTGTCACCTGCAATCGGTGTGATTTTGCGACGTTTGGCAGGTGGCTTAGAACCCTCCATTTCGGTGTTTCTTCGCACCAAGACTCGAAGTTAGTTTGTGCGGGCGAGATTGAGATAAAGGAAAGTACTCAGGTGGGAGCGCGGTGCGACTGAGATGATATGGGGCGGACAGCACAGCCCCGCTGCACACTCGCCCACCGATCATGCAGCAGCGCACCATCTCTCGCTCAGCTCTCGTCGCATGAGTTCTGCTACCACGCCCTCTTGATGTGCGAGTGAGTGCGCGCCATTAAAACAACATTGCGCAAAAACTGATTCTACTGCCCTGCGCATAGTGGCGCGTATCATTCATTGCGTCAGGCACGCGCAAGGTGTCCACAATCTGTCTTACAGCAACCACAACATTCCAGATCCATCGCTCACACCGTATGGCGAGCGCCAATGCCACGAGCTTGCAGCAAAGTTTCCGTACCACGGCGAAGTTGAGCTCGTGGTCACTTCACCGCTACGACGAACCATTCGTACCGCATCATTAGGATTCGAGCCAGAAGTGGCCCGGGGCGTCCAAGTCATCGCCTTACCCTCGTTGCAAGAAGCGAGCAACTTGCCTTGCGACACTGGAAGCGATGTCGAAACTCTTCAGAAAGAGTTTGAGAACACCGTAGCGGACTTCGGCCTCGTAGAAGAGGGCTGGCAAGTGAAAGTAGGCAGATGGACCATCAAATCTTGATCCAGCATTCCAACAACCATCAGTGTAGGGTAGGCTTACCAAGTATGGCAGACTGACGCATCACTCACGAGTGCTTCACTTCTCGCTAGAGCCGAAAGCGCTCGGCAATGGCTTCGAGACAGGCCGGAGAACAACATTGTTGTGGTCTCGCATGGTTGCTTCTTACACTTCCTGACCGATGACTGGAAGGGCTCACTGAGCGCACAAGGTTTGCAGTCACTTAATCGCTGCATTAATTTGACGATTGCTGATCATCTACGACTAGCCACCGGATGGTCGAACGCGGAGTTTCGTTCATATGAGCTTTTGAGGGATGGCGGCAGCACCCTACTAAGGGAGACAGCAGAATCAAAGGAGAGGAGAGGAGTGGCAGCATACGATGATGAGAGCGAAGAGGAGAGGCTGCTGGAGAGAAAGAAGACGATTGACACCTGGTTAACTTGGGGCATTGTCAGTGGTTGAATCGTGGGGTATGATAAGATGGTATGGTATATCGAAAGAACAGCACGCGTATCCGCGTCCAACACCGAAAATGTCTTCACGCCTCCATCTGCCCTTTAACATCTTCCCACCACTTCCCAACCACTCCTGCCCTCTCACCATCTCTCGCCTTGATCTCGCAGGGGAACGGCAAGGGTCCCCCGATGACATGCGGTGTCCATTGGTCCGGCCCAATCTCTATTCCGTCTTTCTTCCCAAGATCGAAATTCTTGACCAAATTCCCACAGAATACCAACAATTCTGCCTCCGCAAGGTCCTGGCCAGGACATACTCTCTTGCCCCTCCCAAAGATATGATGGCCCTTCAGGCGTGGATGTTCGGTAAGTGGAGACTTGAAATTGGGGGACGAGGGGTCGAGCCAGCGGGAGGGGTCGTAGACGGAGGGAGGGGAAGAGGAGTAGGTGGTGGGGTTTTGAGACATGGCAATGTCGAGGACGTGGACGACAGCGCCGCGGGGAAAGTGGTAGCCGGAGTGGGTGTAGTTCTTCGAGAGTAGGCGAGGGACGCCTGAAGACTGGTCAGCTTCATGCTGTATGGATTCTGGGACAGATCGAAATTTAGGATACAGAGGGAAGAAGGAACTTACCGAGTGGAACAGTACTCTTCCATCTCACACATTCCTTGATAGCTGCCCTCAAGATCGGTAACTGGGGACTGTGCTTCAAGTCCACCATCTCATCCTTCCCAACTACCTCATCGATCTGCTGGCGTACTTTCTCCTGCCATTCCGGATGCAGAATCATAGCCATGACGAACAGCGTCGCCGGTCCGCCAATAGTATAGATCGCGACAGTGCAGAGCATGCCGACTGCAGCGATGGCCTCTTCCTCATCGGCGAAAAGAAGGTCGGTATCGGAGCCAATAGCTTTGGTAGCTAAGCTCGCGGTGGTGTAGTCCGATGGATCTTTCGATGCTTTTGCCACCTCGAACACATCTTTCCACAAGGCTGCTTCTCTTTCTCGACGTTCCCGTACTCCACGCTGACCCGGCGCCATCCACTCAGGAAAGTATCTCAGAAACGGCATGAGGTTTGGTATGGGTCCAGAGGGGCCGAGTTGGGAGATGAAGTCGCCGGCGTTAGTCATGTGCTCTACTGCGCGATCGGCGGTGTCGTACGCGAGGCGAGAGCTGATTCTGGCGCAGAAGAGGTGGGTAAGGGTGAAGAAGTCGTGTGGAGTTTGAGAGAGCTCGTGCATAAAGCGCTTCATCTCAAGCTGGATGTGACCGTAGTATCGGTTCTTGGCTGCCCGTGTCATCATTGCGTTTGCGAACTTCTTTTGACGATGGAAGTGATCTATAAATTGGAGGTCAATAGCAGGCTCATACGCGAGTCTTGGGAATGCCAGACGTACCTGTGTACCCCAGTAGAGGCAAGTACAAGAAGTCTTGCGTCACCCCTGGAAAAGATCCTATGTCTGCCCTTGCCGAGCTCAGTTCCGCATTCTTGACCATCAAATCTTGCGCAACGTCTTCTCTCGCGACCCAGATATGTGTTTCGCCACCCAGCGTGCACGAGAATAGTCCGTCATATTGCTTGCTGAACTTGTGCATTGAAGTCCAAGCCTGCATGCGATCGACATCGTGGACGCGACCCAAGTAAGGAAGTGTTGAACGCGGACCTGGAAGAGCTTTGAGGCCCGATCCAAAGGGCGGAAGTTCGCATGTGAAGTAGTGAAAGCAATGGTATGTAACAAAGAGAAAAAGAAGTATAAGGAGGGTGCGAAGTACAGACAGGAAGACTTGATATCCAGAAGTAGAGAACGAATAGGCTGTATGATCTATCGTAGCGTTAACGGACTGGAGGATGGTCGCTGCGTCTGGCAGCTGCATGTTTGGTGCAGAGTTGCCCATGTCGACTGTGGCAGTATCTCGAACTTGGGGTTGGAATTCGCACCTTCATCGCTCGACGATGCAAATGTCCATATATACACTCGAAGCGACATAGTAAAGCCACTTCCACAGGTGTGGTCAGCAACCATCAGCCTAAGCTTTTTTTGGAACACGGTCACCGATCATGTGGCTGCTCACACATTCTCCCTCGCAACTCATTCATATTAGATATACTCAATCAGTTTGAGGGCCGATTCAGTTGCGTAAAGAGTAGTGAATAGTGAGGACATTCGTACACTGCAAGAATAAAAGTAGCAAAGTAGGGGGGTCAGCTCAAATGACGTTCCACGCTCTCAGGTTGAGCATGCGCATAATATCCTCATCGGTAAGGGAAGTATATCGGTTCCCGTAAAAGCTTGATACATGCGTGCTGCGACCGTGCGTACTGTATAAGCACCGATGCATCTTCTTCTTCTAACGTGGAACTTCCTGATTCACCGTATTACTAGGGCCCATGACGAATTAGGAATTATGTTCGCATGTGCTGTCATCATCTTCTACACTGTTGCCGGTTTCGGGATCGGTCCAGTCACCAGAGTCGCCATCAGTGGTGCCTTCCTCTTCCTGGGAGTCAGCGTACATGCCGTGTGCGATATGATTGGATGTGCTAACGTTGCGTGGACCGAGTCTAGAGTCAAACTGATATCGTAGACGATTCTGCTTGGATGGAATTACGCGCCGGAGCTGCGAGGTCGTTAGCGATGTCTGAAGTGATACTGCCATACCAGCCATTCGCTGTATATGATGCAGCGCGTCCGTGAGAGTTTGTCCACACATGCCGCTGATCTTTTATCAGTCTTGGCATGAGTTAGATAGCATGGCAGGTATCAGAAAGCTGTCACAACCATAGTATAGTGTAGGGCTTCTGTTACATAGAGCGCGAGAGAGGACGTGGCGCGGAGTTGACGCGTTTGCGAGGTTTCTGCTTGGCCCAAACCTCGGCACATGCACCTGGGCAATGACCCTGAGCTAGGCCCGATTGGTCATTCCCCAAATCACGACAATTGCGCGTAACTGCAACGCGTCCTCAACACCAACGTTGTTAACTTTCTAGCATTCGAGAAGTGTATATGGCATGAAGGACTGCACACGTCCGAACATGTGGCGGTCTTCATCATGCTCCACTTACCCCACATCGGTTAGCGCTACTGCAAATCTCAAATCGTCCTGGCCGCGACTGGACTATTCAAGCTCGAGATAGACCAGGTGTATAGCCACCAGCATGCTTACGCTTCTTCTCTCAATTTTCATTGGCCTCATCGGGTTCTATCTCGGCTTCGTCTTGCTACTCACGATCCCGACTCTACAGGATCACGTCATCTTCCTGCACCGAGTAACCCGAACCTGGAATCAGAATATCAACGTACCCGAGCAATGGGGCTTTCTGCGCAACCAAGTCACACCGTTCCATCTCAAGACGCCAGATGGTGAGACTCTACATGCTTGGCACGTTCTGCCACTGGAGACATACCGCCAACATCAACCCCAACTCCGTGAGGAGCCAGTCGGACTCTGCGAGAAAGTCGAAGACCGAATCTCCTTCCACTTACTGAAAGATCCCACTGCGCAAGTAGTCATCTATCTGCATGGTGCAGCAGGCACACTGGGATCTGGGTGGCGGCCACAAAGTTACAGGGCGATGAGCGCGACATCGACCAACCTCCATGTCCTGGCTATCGACTATCGCGGTTTCGGTACCAGCACTGGGTGGCCTTCGGAATCGGGTCTTCTTACTGATGCGCTTACCTTGCTCAATTTCGTAACCGATACTGCGGGTATACCACCAGAAAGGATTGTGGTCTTCGCCCAATCCATGGGTACTGCCGTAGCTTTATCGCTCACTCATCACTTGGCTTCACAGCCTACTCCTGTCGTTCTAGCGGGAGTCGTCTTAGTCGCCCCATTTGCCGATGTGGAGTCACTTACCAGGACGTACAAGGTTGCTCGCACCCTCCCGCTGCTCTCCCCTCTCGCAATATTTCCACCGCTTATGAACCTGCTGAACCGATTTATCATCACCAAATTTCCATCCAAGGAGAAACTTGCAGCACTCGTTCACCGGCTGGACAGTATCAAAGTCAACGGCAAGCAGCGAAACTATGACATCACGTTAATACACGCCGAAGATGACTACGATATCCCATGGAGTCACTCAGATGTCCTCTTCTGGCACGCTGTTAACGCAATATTTGACTCGTCCTCTTCTATGACCTTCGAAGAGCTAGAAAAGGTGAAACTGAAAGAGAGGACGCCTCTCGGTGCTGGTGGTTGGGAAGTAGGATGGAAAGGGAAGCGTGGGATCATCAGAGAACAGATTATAAAGCATGGTTCTCACGATCGAATCATGAGTTATCCCATTGTCAGCCTGGCTATCTCGAGGGCACTCCATATGTAGGAGAAGAACCGATGGCCATCTGTAATGCATACCCCATCTGCAGCGACTGGATCTCGCCGTGTCGGGCCAAGAGAAACACCAATCAGACGAACGCCTCACCGTTCCAACTCAGTTTGATGGTCTTCGCTTGATCTCGGTTCTCCATTCCTCGGAACACATCAAGGATCATAAGCGAGACACCCTCCTTGCGTGATGTACCGATCTTCAGCTTTCGCCCAACTGTGTGAAGTACCTCTTCCTCATTCGCCCGAAAAGAGCCTGTCCGGTCCTGTGCACTGATATAGACAATCTCTAGCTCGGGCAAGAACATGTCGATGTCGGTGTCTACCACGGAGCTCCACATACTTAACATAAGGTCCCATGAGGGATCTGCGCTGAAGTAATCCACGACGTTGACGGATATAGACGTGAGTAGCGCTCGCTGTGTACTAGTGAGACCGTTCACGAAAGCTCGACCAGATTGCATGTCGTCGAAGTGGAAGACGTTCTTTGTGTACTGGGTGAGAGCTGTTTCTCGGTGTAGCTGACGACATGCAAGACCGATGGTAAAAATACCCGAAACAGATGTCCAGGTACTCTTTTGGGCCACTCCAGGGGTCATGAGATCGGCCAATGCTTTCTCCGGTCGCTGGAGCATACCTGATACGAAGATGATGTTTCCGCCAACAACCAACTCGTAGATACGATTGCGCAGCTCCCCAGGAAGTCGAAGTAGAGGTGACTCGGTCTGGTTGCGAAAGGTGCTACATCTTATTAGTATGATACGGGATTCGATTTTGGTGACTTACATCGCCTCCAACGGGACCGTCATCGCGATTGCTTCAGGTGGCGTCATATCACACTTTTGTTATTAGATTGGGTTAGGAAGGTAGATGAGAGATCTTGTTGCGTACGCCGCGTTTGATTTTATTGACGCTAGCCCAGGACCGTGACTCTTAGGGTTAAGACGCGATGGGTGAGAGAGACAGCCCGACAAACGCTGGACTGGCGCTCAGCGCAGCTTCAACGTTATGTGGTGATACAAACACCGAGTTTGAACAGCCCTACGAGTTGGAATATTCAACGAGCAAATATGGTGCGAAGCCCACGTGGTTGCGGAATGTTATTGTGATACACGGCGCTGTTTGGTTACATATCTTCCTCACTCAATACTCAGATGCGGGCGTGCAGTTGGTGGCCGAGGTCTTTCGCACTAGCCTTGATACGTCATTTGCTTGGCGGAAGGGGATCGCGTCCAGTCGCGCCTCAGACCTCCGCGATCCGCCTCCGCCAAACATGCCCACGCCTACCTCTCCACATAAATCAGCTGGCACCTTCCATCTCTCTATACGTCTCTCGCGCCCATTCGTAGAACGGAACCGGTGGCTGAACCTCCTTGCGAGTCAAGTACTTCCACCAATTCGCCCAGACATGCTGTCGGATGTACCCCACACGATACGCGACGTGCCATCCCGTTGGCAAATCGAACGTATACTGCAGCTCTTCCAGGGTCCGCATTCTCGTCTCCGGAACGAACAAATACACCAGTACGAATGCCACCATATTCAGGCCTGCAAAGATGGAGAATGCAGCCGTCGGCTGAATGCTGTCCTGCAGGAATGGGAAGACTAGGACCAATACACCTGCGCCGAGGAGATTGACCGCAACGGAAACGGCCATACCAGCCTCTCTCGATACGAGAGGAAAGACCTCTGCTGCGATCGAGAACGGAGACGTACCGGCTGTCGGGGCATAAAAGGCAACGAAGATGATCGCGAAGATGCTGACCATGGGGATCTGAACGGACGGATCGCGAATCTTGAAGAGAAAGGCAAAGACTAGAATCGACCATGCCATGTTTGGCAGGCCGAGCAAAAGCATGACGGAGCGTCCTAATCGATCCGAAGACCAGTAAGCTGGAAGCCCGAACACGTAATTTGCTGCTCCAAAGGCAAGACCTATTGTCGCGGCTGTTCGATCACTGTTTCTCTCGGCTGTTTGACCACTGGTTCTCTCGGCGTCGGGCCAAATTATCGTGCCTAGGAAAGCGATGGTATTAACGCCTGTCAGGGTCTGGGTGATCATGGACACGGAAGCGCACAATAAGGCTCGTCGACACCGCTTGTTGGACCATAACTCCCTCAGACGCTTGTAGTAACCGTTGACACCGATGTTGTAAGAGTACGGATTGCTCTTCTTCGTTCGCCTGGCCCCAACCTCGAAGTTCAGGCTTGTGACATCACTCCACCTCCTGTTCATAGTCGCGAGCTTGATGTTGCTGTCCTCGTTCTGCTCGAGCTGCGGCCTGATTTCGTACTGGTTGTTGCTCGGTACCACTGTTACGCCTGAGTTCCTTATCTCGGCATGAGGATCTAGGGTGGATCGACCTGGCGATACGGCACTCTGTGAAGCAATCCTCCCTAACTGTATATGGTTCGGTGGTAGCGAAGATGGCTCCCTGGACAAGCTTTGCGCGCTAATGTCTATGCGATCGGCCAGGTTGCCAAGCTGGTTTGTCTTCCCCTTCAAGAGTCGGCTTTCGAAATCAAGCTGAGCATGCGCATACATGAAATCGCGACTCGCTAGCAGCCGCGTGGTCTGGACTTGTTCGAAGGCCTCGAGTGCTTTGCAGTATTCCCCGTGTTTCATCAGATACCGAGGCGATTCCGGCATTAAGTATATCATCACCAACAAAGGTACCGTTGGGATGAGTACAGTGTTCGTGAGAATGCGCCACGCGGACTTCGCTTGCTCCACGTAAACAACGACCAGCAAGTTTGCCAGAAATCCGAGAAAGATGCCTATCGAGTTAGTGGGTTAGGCCACTTCATGGGGAAAGACGTACCAGCTGCATCAGCAAGCTGCCAGTTCGCCAGAATAGCGCCTCGTATATGCTCTGGTGATATTTCAGCCGCATATATGGGAACTGTAAGGGCTTAGCATCCTTGAGGCAACGAGCGAGTGTTATTACTAACCTATCGACGCTTTTGCACCCAAAGCTATCCCGTTGACGGCTCGGCAGGCTGCAAGTGAGCCTACGTTGTGCGTAAGTGATGCTCCGATTGTCGAGGCTATTGTGATAGTACAAGACAGCATCACACTACCTCGCCTCCCCAAAAAGTTCTCCTGTAGTGGATCTGCAAGCAGGGTACCAAAAAGGCCTGCGGAAAGGAGCGGTATGGCATTCAGCATTCCGAATGTCCAAAGATTGGCTGAAGAACAATCGGCGTCCCTGTGAACACAGAGGTCAAAGTCTTCTGGCATGCCATGAGCAGTGCCGTTATTGGCGCTTTGCGTCCATCCCTGGATCATCCCGGCCAGACTTGCGGTCATGATTGTTGCGCGGAGAAACTTGGACTGTTTCCAAAACCCTGTGCTTTTCTCCTTCTCCTTCTCCAAAAGCTTTTTCTCGGGCTCCGTAAGCTCATCTGCGTATCTTCCCATAGCCTCGTGTTCGTCTCGAGCAAGACGAGCACCGAACTGAAGCAGTTCATAGCGGTCTTTGAGACCGGCTAACAAAGCAAATTCCCAGACATAATCTTCGAGCTCGGTCCGTTGAGTCTTGGGGTCGGGAATCGTGTCATCGAACGTCAAGAACGGATTATCTATGCTGTTCGGAATCAGTCGCCGCCAGTAAACATCGATTCATCTGCTTACGTCTGTCTTGCGCCTGTTGATGGCAGTTGATCTGCCGATAGGGCTCGATTTCCTACTGTTCCCCCAATAGCTGCTGCTTCCTGGAGATGTTCGCTCATACTGGTCAGCGCTCCGAACAAGATGTCGCTTAGGGGCCGAAATTATTGTGCGACAACGCGCCCCAGCATAACCATATATGTTTGTTTTCCTCATCGGGCTGAGCCCTACAAGGCTGACAGGCTTTCTCCAAAGGCGAGACAGATCACGCATACTGATTGTCTTGTCGCGGTCCTCCACCGCCATATTACCTACAGACGCTCCTAGACAAGGGGCTGAGCATTAGGTCCACGTTCTGATAATCATCTCTTTCTCAGTGGATTGGCCGCCTTGCACTTGCTTTTGGCATGCATCGCTGCCCTCTTTCAGGCGGCATGGGTCTGGTGCAATTTCAGCCAATTAACGCATGCATCTCCAAGTGCCATCACGCGCCACCAATCCGCATCTGGCGTTAGGGTCAGCCATTGCATCACCTTGCAACCTTGGATTTATTGGTGACACCTTGGTCCTCTACTCAGCCCTCTGCCTCGCAGAATGCTTTGAAATTGCCTGGCTAGGACGCGCAATCGCGGGAACTTCCGTTCTACCCCTCGATCTCCATCTGAGAAGATGAGCGTGTTGACGCGAAATCGCCAAAGTACGAAAGGAACTACCGAATGACGAACTCCCCGACATATGAGCTGTCCCCTTAGCCCGCTTGGCTAGTCGAAACGTAGCGTGGTAAGGGAGGCTGTGGATCTACAAAGACGGCACATAAGCGGTTGCCTACTTGATCTGTGATAGTGTGGTTGTCGAGCTTCCCCCGCCATCCGCTTTCTCCAGACGTGTGGAGTTGCCCCGGCCCGTTGACGCATCGGACGAATGCCAACCCTTGCATAGCGCATTTGACTGTTCATACTTGACTCTTACGTCAACTCACTTCACACGTGTGCTTCTCACATTACCTGTCTTCGCCCTTGGCCACGAACAGGCTGCACGCGTCCTGCTAAGCCCCTTCTTGATCTTTGAGCCGCCTGGCGAGAGGACTTCTTCAAATGAAATCGATGCCGCATACGTAACGATCGTTGCGCTTTCGTTTGCACTATCATATGGTATCCTTGTGTAACACCAGAACCTGGCCCTAGACTTTCTCCAGCGATCCACTTTAAAGCAGGCCGGGCCAACGTACACAGAACCCAAGCGACCATGGCCGAGCCGGTTTCAAGCATAATTACCATCGCAACGGTCGGGCTCGCTATCGTCCGAGCCTGCAAAAACTACATCGACGCCGTGCGGGAAATCGACGAGTCGGCCGACCGTCTCCTGGGAAAGATAACGGAGTTGCATAGTGTTGTCCGCTTAATCAACTCGAAGTACCATCAAGCTGAGCCTGATGGCACCGGCGAGCCGTCAATCTTGGTACGTGAGAAGATCACGCTATGTCGCGATCGTCTCAGGGAGATCAAATCCAAGATAGCGGACTTGGGACCTCAAAGTAAAAGTGCGGAGACCTTTCTTGACAAGGCCACTGTGAAACGAAGAATGGACGCAGTAACCAAGGATGTTGAGCTCGCGGTGGAAGACATTCGACGATACCTGAATGACATTGTCATTGTTACTGGAGCCTGCTCATATTTGTTCGTGAACGTCTACCTCGGATCTCTACATTGCTAACGCGATTCAGGGAAGTCAGATCCTATATTCGCCGCGTTTCCGAGACCGCAGTGCCAGTAAGCATGATCATGAGCGCTTTCATAGGAGAGATGGTACTGACTCCCAAACAGCAACCCATGACGGATGACGGCAAAGAGAATCATCCAGCTCAAGATGAACTTGTCTTGCTTGATCGATGGCTCTCCAATACGGAAACCGTCTCAGATCCAGTACACCCCCGTAGAGCGTCCAATACCACATCGGCCCCGCGATTCTCCGTCTCGTCTTCCTCTTCGAGCGCTCTTTTAACACAATCCGACGAGGAGGAAAGCATTCTTTCCAAACAAATCTACGGCATCTCGAGACCCAGCGAAGAGTGGAAAGTCTTTCACTCGAAAGTGGCGCAATGCAAGGACAAACCTGCCCTCGTTGCAGAGATTCGCTCACTGCTGGAACAGCATCCAGAGCCTGCGACTCTTGCGAACATCCGTGGGGACCACCAACGCGCTCCCCTCCACCTCGCAGCACAGCGTGGCTATGTCGACATAGCTCGTGTTCTCATCACGCACGGCGCCGACGTTAACGCCAAAGACACCAAACCCGCTTCCGTGCTAGATCACGCTGTCGCAAAGAATCAAACAGACTTCATTGCAGTCATACTCGAGGAGGGTGCGGACGAGTTGGGGATACGAGAAGAGAACAAAAAGCTGTTAAAATTGAAAAAAGCTGTTCTTGCGCTCAGAAACACGCAACAGCAAAGTCCAACGACGGAGAAGGATCGGAAATTCAGCTTCAGTCTTGCAAGAATACGCTCAAGCTGAGCCATTCGTCTCGCGGAATTGTCATCCGGACCCCAAGCTGACGGTGGCAACTGTGTGGCGAAGCTGCAGCCCTAGCGTCGAACACGACAGGGCTGTAGACTGTAGCCTACTGCATGGAGCGGAGGTGGGGTTGCTCACCGGTCACTAGCCCACCACCGGACGGTCTTACACAGCATTTACGACCCTGCGCCCCCGCCGCGCCGTGCCTTCGGAACATCTTCTCGTTCTCGGACATGCTCGCGTTACTAGCCGATCGGACCGTGCCACCTGCCATGGAACACCACAGCTGCGGCCTTGCCGGGTCATCCTCGTTGCATGTTTAGGCTGTCTGCACGGAGTATGTTGTACCCACGCCATGCTGGTCAATACGATCTCCCCATGCCGGGATTCTCGGCCTTGGGTGCTGAAACCTAGGCGCTGCGTTGGAGCTATCTCTTCCAATCAGGTCGAGGTACACGCAAAGATTTCAAGACCTAGTTATTGCTCCCAAGCACCAGTCCTCTAGCCAGCGAGCATACATCCAGTCTACACGACTTCATAAGATGCTCGATTTCTTACGAAGACTCGTAGCTGGACACGTCTCTTTCCCACCGACATCCATACTTCATGATCTATGAAAGAATCGCGCCTCTTGTCACTTATCGACAGCTGGACGACGTTTTGCAAGGGGTCGGTGCTCAGAAACTGCAAAATCTAGGAAATACCCCAGGTCTTTGGCTCAGTGCCGCATCGCAAACTTGATCTCACGATGTGCGGCCTCTCTCACTCCAAGTGGCCACATCGTAAGTTCATGTCAAATCCTAAGGCAAACGGCTCACGTGGTCAGCGACAGAGTGAATACTCTATTTGTCTGTCATCGCCTTTTCACGCACGTGAACACTCTAGCAAGGACTGGGTATATCCACTTACTGACAATCACTGCTAATCCACCTTCGCCCATTCACACCTAAGCAAGCCTCAACTCCTATACGAGACGACTACACCCCAGAGTCATGTCGCTCAACTTCACTATAGCCTTCGGCGCTGATAGCTATACTGTCGATCTCAACGTTATCGCTCCCTACTCCGAATACTTTCGGCGCGCGACAAAATTTGGGAAAGAGGCTTCCGAGAGCATCATAACGCTTCATGATGATGATCCCGCCATGGTCAGTCTCATGATTGAGTTCTTTCATGAACGCGACTACGACGCCACTTCCTGGAAGATTGATGAGCGTGCAGAAGATCTGTCATGGATCAGAAGTCATGGTAGTCGCATGTATGCCAGCAGCGAAAACATTACTCAAAACTGCCCCTACAGTATTGATGACAGTTCGAGCTTGCCTCACGGAGAAGCATCACCAACTGTCGGCACTACATTTTCAACTACCTCACTGGAACGGAAAACTCAAACATCACAATACCAACAACCCGATGGAGTTGTCCAGAAACGACAGAGGATACTCCATGCCATGCCAAAGGGCTCAGGCCGAGCGCTCTATCACACCCCAACACCCCGCCACATGTTGCTACACCTCCAGCTCTGGGAAGTCGCAGACAAGTACCTAGTACCCGACCTACAGGCGCTATGTACGAAGAGGTTCCAGGAAGCAGCGGAATACTACCATCCCAATTCCGAGATGATTGACGCCATCTTGTGGGTTTACGAGGACCTTCCTGAGCATGCGGTCGATCTGCGGGAGGCGGTGTTTATGGTCGTCGACGAGCATCCAGAGCTGCTCGATGATGATGCGGTTAGGGAGTCTTCATCCTGTCAAGGTCTACTTCGTTTTATGTCTTCACGGGAACTTGGAAGGTCGCAGTGGGTCATGAATCCTCAACGCGGGGTTTGGCCTTATGTTTCTTAGGATGGTGGAGTCATTGTCATTATATCATGTTCCATTCTCAGGATGTTGTAAGCTTGGATAGGATATGTTTTCCACACGCCCATAATGATAATCTTTTACACATTACGCACGAGATTAGACGTAATTGAAGCTGCCCACATTGTACCTGAGCACGATCTTACTCCTTCGCACTCCAGTCGACTAGCGCATCTTGGCCAAGTTTGTCTTTGATGATGCGCTCGCTCAGATCCCAGAGCGCAGCGCCGAGGTTCTCATCGCTGGCTTGAGACGTCTCTTTGCCTGGTTGACCCTGCAGTTACATATTAGTCATTGAGCTTAATAGAATTGTTAAGTGCAACTTACGGGGTCGTTGAAGTAGAACCCATTCATATCCTTCTCTTCAATCTCATCCGCGGTGCAGCACCAAAGCGCACTGTACGACCCCTGCTCAACATCCCGTCCAGCAAAGAGCATGGCATTTGACAACAACTTGCCGGTGATACCGGGATACGCGTCCTTCCACTGCTGCTGCATAGCCGTGTTGACAGCGCCTGGGTGCACGGAGAGAGCGTATACATTGTCACCATTAGACTTGATGACGCGATCACGCAGACCGTACTTCGCGAACAGAATCATGGCCAGCTTCGTGCGTCCATACAACCGTGTGGGGTCCACCGAGCTATCGTTGATCTCGTCCATGCTCGCGAAGTGCACGTCCGACGGCGCAGTACGATGCATCTCACTCGACTCAAAGACGACCCTCGGCGCAGGCTTCGTGCCCATCTTACCCGTCTTGCGTAGTACCGGCCACAGCTGGTTGCACACGTAAAAGTGGCCAAGGAAATTCACGCCAAAGTGGCGGTCGATACCGTCCGCGTCTTCTCCGTAAAAGTTCGTGTTGATACCTGCAGATAGCACAAGAAAGTCGAGACGGTCGAGCGAGTTGCGCAGTTCGGAGAAGACTTCTTTGACTTCCTTGAGGCTGCCCATGTCACAGTGTTTCCATTCGACCTGCGCGTCGGCCTTCTCTTTCTTGATGCTGTCGATGGCATCGGCGCCTTGCTCTTCTTTTCGGTTCACCATGATGACTTTCACGCCGGCGAGGGCGAGTGCACGGCTGACTTCATATCTTTGAGTGTATTAGCGAAGAGTTGGAAGGAGGGAGGAGAGGCTGGCCGTACCCGATTCCGAGTGCACCGCCGGTGACTACTGCGACGCGACCGTCGAGATTTTCTGGGTGAACCTCTTTCGGGCCAATGACTTTGTGGAGGACGGACTGCATGTTGGATTACTAGTAAATATGATCAGGTTAATGTAAAGTAGGGTAGTAGAGAAGTAAAGCTACTTTCTCTCGATACGGATGAAATCGCATTGTTTTTAATGTACACGCCTCCATTACCATAAGTGACGTCTTGAGGAATTTAGAGGTTGCCCAGCATATGCAGTTGTCACATTCACATGTCATGACGTCACGAGCGTATCATCATGTTTCATGCGCAACACGAATCTCAGCAATATGTAGCGATGCAAACGAAGCTTTAGTTTCCTGTGTCACACCTATGCTGTACTATGAAGATATTGAACGACTGCGGCAGGTCTTTGGGGCTGCTTCCACTCTGTAGCTTACAAAAGTATCTACGTACGGACTACCATCTGTGTAAGTTTTGGTAGCAGGATGGACTTCTGGGCTACCTGTTACCCGCATACTCAGATGCGATTTCAGGTAAAGATCATGACACTACGCTAATCAAACACGCGGTCACCCACCGCATCAGTTTATGCACGTGCTCTTGTTTGTTTGCGCCTTCCTTCTTGCCCTATCACTCCACGTTTCCTCAACTCTAAACACCACCACTGCATCTGCGACCTTCGACACGCAGTCATAACGGCAAGATGTCGTCTATCAATGCTGAGATCTCCAATGCGGTATCAGAGATGTAAGTGAAGGAACCTGGCTCATACTGAAAGATATCTTAATCACTGACACGCTTAGTGCCACCCGCAACATGACTCAATCTCCGCTTCTTCGTCTCCCTGGCGAGCTTCGCAACAAGATCTTCGCTTACGCCGTGGGAGGCCACATCATCACTGTCAATCTGGTCCCTCTGGCCGCTATATACGAATCAAGCGATGATGAAGATGAAGATGAAGATGAAGATAAAGACGAAGATGAAGATGACTATGAGGATGAGGATAAATGGACTCGATCTGAAGACTACTCCTACGAACAGCTTGAGTTTCGTCTCGCCACCGCCGCTCAGCCGAAGCCCTCCAAAGAACTGCTTACTCGTGGCTACCACAGTCGCTACCACATTGACAGCGGTGTTTCATTGGACGGATTTCTCAAAGGCAATGCTTCCACCCGCGTTTCTAACATCTTTACCGTCAGTCGTGTATGTCGCCAGATCTATACAGAGACAGCACTGCTCCAGTACAAGACCAACTACTTCCACTTCGACGTCCCTGCTCTTACGGAGCTCTTCGTCAAGCAACTCACCTCCGACCAACTCCACGCTATCCCCGCTATCTCCATCGGCGATGGATATCGAAGCCAGGAATGGTTCGGCTCTGTGTGCTCCATTACACCAGAACTATGCCGACTGTTTCGAGGACTCAGAAAGGTCTGCTTGGTACCAGAGATTCTGGAGTGGACTGACGCTCCCACGCCTCGCGAGAAGCTCGTCAAGGTAGCGAGGAACCTGCGTCTTGATATTAAGGAGAATGTGGGTCTCTGGGTTGGCCTCTTCGATATCTTCGATGAGACCGCCGTTTTACAGGATGCCGTTGGTTTCACCATCAAGTTTGCCGCTGGTGAAGCACAAGAGTCTACATCCTGAGCCAGATGTGAGATCTTCATTTGGAAGGTTGTCTCCCGAAATCTGGTCTTTGCGATCGACTTTGAGTCAGGACCGTATGTAGAAGTAAGCTGCGTCACATGAGCTGGGTATAGCCCTTACTGTGTCAACGACTGCGTTACTACTACCGTTATGGACTCTGCTTCAGCATTGACTCCAGTCTCTCATCAAGAATAGAGAAATGAGCTTTTCAACCCTTGGCTATGTGGGACCCTAGGTGCACGTAGTGTCTTCTACATTACGAATTGTAGAATGAAATAAAAGTTTCCGCACTAAGGGCCCGATGCGCAAACCCTAAATGTAAAATATTCATTTTCCAGCTCACCCTCCATAAGTGTAGAGAGAAGAGGTGTTGACAACCACCACCACTATGCTAACCGTATAAACATACCCCAATGACCAATTTTAGTAGTATACAAAGACACACCCCGCTAACCAGGAACCGAAAGAACAAGGTTCCGAAAACGGAGAACAAAACGCTGCAAGTACGATGGAAGCAATATAGTACAAGGTCTCCCTGCCTTAGAACGCCTATGCTGAAATATGTGTGTGTGTGCTTCTCTTCAAATGCTCCTAGCTGGAACTCGGATATCCAGATTCCTTGCTCTTCTTGCATGATATGATGACGTAATCCAAATCATCCGTATATCAACCTCGCGTATCTACGCTTCGATGATACTAAGCAAAGAGTCAAACACATCCTCGTCGTCTTCGTCTTCATCCTCTTCACCATGTTGACGCTGCGCATACACTTCTCCCCCATCTTCCGACGGCGCATCGCTATCCTCTCCGTTATCACTGCCGAACCCGCTGTCATCGCCCGAGAAACTGGCTCCCTCTTGCGCACCAGTTTCGGCGTTCAGGACCGAGCTCGAAGCGCTGTCATTGTCTTGGTCATTATCGTCATCGGTGACGCCACGCCAGCTTTTCTCCCCGTCATCGTTATCATACGCGTCGTTGTCGTCATCTGGCTCCGTGTCTCCGCCATTGTTGTAAGCGTTGAAGCCAGGGCCAGCTGGGAAGGGCCCTGAGTGTGGTGTTGCGTAGGCGAAAGGCGTTGATTTACCGGCTATGGCGACGGACCGCTGACTTGGTCTGCTCATGACGTCTGAGTTCGATCGTGGTAGTGCGGGCTGTGAGGAGTAGAAGGGTGACGGCGGTTCTCGTGATTGCCGAGGGGTTGCGTTCCATATCGTGACGTGTGCTTCCTCGGGTCGTGGGGATGAGGAGTTCGTTACGCGACGGCGTTTCAGCCTCGCAGACGGCAGGCTGGGTGCACGTGAGATTACCTGCGGGGCAGAGGATTGCTCAACGATGGAGGGGTTGAATCGGCGTTTTGATTGACGAGGTGTTACGGTATCGACGACCGAAGCAGATACCGTACGGTTGCGATAGTAGAGTGGACGTTGTGGATGGTTCTCGCTTAGTGGAGAGATGGGCTGGGGTTGCTTGTTCTTCAGTATCGAGTTGGGAGTGATTGACCGTCGCCAATTTCGACCAGCAGGGCGCATGGAGAGCTGGACGGACTGATTGCTTCCGAAAGACGAATGCACACTAGCAGGCGGAGCATCGTATGTCTCGACGAACTGCCAACATGCTTCTTTTGCATCCGCTTCAGGGACATGCGCTTGGCACTGTTCGTCGTTGCCCTCCATCTGCGAGTCTTGGTCGGGTTGATAGCGAGGTAATTGGCGCAGCTCAGGCCATGACTGTTCCATGACAACGAACTCATTGCGATCAACTTGTTGGGTATAGGCTTCGCGGACGGTGACGTAAAGCCTTTTCTTTCCACCGGAAACTCTCATCATGACACCGGCTGAGAGAAACTGAGCATTCCAGAGCGCACTGCTGGACATCTCGGCGGGCGTAAGAAAACGTAGTCGCGACTGCTTGAGTACTTTTCGAAGTGGTATGTAGGGCGCTCGAAGACCTGGGTAGGCAGAGATCATAGGGTTTTCGTCGCTGTCGTCGTACTGCAGGTAATCGAAGACATCAGAAAATGCATGTGACAAAGCTTCTTGAATATCTTTGGCGCTGGAACCCTTGAACGTAACATCTCGGACAAAACCCCTGCTTTGGAGTCGCTTGTAGACTAGGTTGTTGCTTCCACAAGCTTTGGGAAACAACCAGTCATCCGTAGATCCCGAAGCCCAGTTACTAATGTCCTGGCTACTCCACCCGTTGTCGGCCTGGCTAGGTATAGATCCTCTGACCGAGTTGCGAGCACCAGGGTAGGGGCTCGAATCGGAGTCTCGTCCGAGGAATGGCAGGCTTTTTATAGTCTTCAAGGTATGTGCTTGGGTCCACTCTTCAGAGTTCTGGGTTGTTGTCTTCGCTATGTCATGCATGGGTTCATCAGGCGAGAACCAGATGCCTTTCAAGTCCGGACCCCATGGCAGTAGGACAACCTCAACTTCCCAAGGCTGGAGCGATGTGGGTGGCGCCGCGGATTCCAGTACATCCAATCTCTCTTTGATGTTATCAAGCTCCATTTCTGTATCTTTGCGATCCATGGCCGCGAGGATAAGGGCGGAGGAAGTGCTGGAATCAACAGAGTGATTGGAGCCAAACGACGTGGTGGCGTTATCGATGCGCCTTCGGCCAAAGGAGCTGGTGCTACTTTGCTCGTCCATAGCTTCATGCATGCGTTCATGCTCATCCATGCGATGCTCCACGTCAATTAACCTACCCTCGTACATCTCCGAGGTGTTGTTAAGATCTTCCGGCTGAACGTAGTTGAAAGATCCATTCTCCAGCAAGTCTAGGCGGCTACCAAGTTCCTGCATGGTTTTGGCTACATTGGGTATCGAGTTCAGCAGATTATGGAGAGGGGCAAGGTAGGAGACAAGCTTCTGGAGACCTTGTGGTGGAGCCGATTGGAGGAGGGTTTGCAGCTGTTCCTGTGGACCTGCTGTAGCGTTCTTCGGCAAGAGCTGGGTGGGAACTGTGCCATATGTCTGTCGCTCAGGTGAGCTAGTCGATTGCTGTTGGATCTCCGAGGTGATGCGCTTCATTGCGTCAATCATGTCCTTCCCGTCCTGTACAGCCCGATCAGCAGCGCTCAGATCTGGAGTGTTCCCAACGCTTGGAGTAGCCACTTCGGTAGCGCTTTGTACGTATTCCTCGGGGTTGTAGGTGTTGGGTATGGTATCACCAGGCTCGTCGGGCTGGAAGTTGCGATTGAACTCAAGTACCTGCTCAAGGATGCCGCGCGATGGGCTGGTGATGTTCGCTCTGCCCGGGGAGATGACGGGCTCGTTGGGTAGCTTTCGCGGGGTGTGGGCGACGTTGATGTCATCGGGAATAGTGGATGTAGGCGACTGTTGACGGTTAAGCTGAGCCATGCTCTCCAAGTTCATCATCGAAAGACCAAGACCTGCCACCGTCTGGCGCGACTGATTCACGCCATACCTAGCTTCGCTGTTAGCTACTGGGCGGCGTTCATGAGATAGCAAGCACACGGAGGGAAGTCCAGGAAGGCCGCTCGTGCTGATTTGTGATGGAGTGTCCTGACTTTGTAGCAAGCGACCAAACGAGTTGGTCTCGGAGGGCTGTCGCTGGGGGCGCTGGCTAGGACTGGAGTGTTGATGCATGCGCGCATTGTATATGGCTTGACCCCCTTCAGACAGAAGGTTGTCCCCCAGCTGTCGCATCGCAGCACTCGTGTCGCATTGCGCGCTTGCCTGCAATTGGCGCGGCTCTTCCCCTGTCGCATACAGTGGTGGCAGCGGGAGATTCATCGACAGCGCCTGCCTCTCTGGCGCACGCGTCACCCTCAGATGGAAGCAGGCATGGTGCCCGCAAACACACCACGTGGAGCGCTCGCTGCTAGGCCGATGGTCGGCGCTCTCATCATGCAGCTCGGCGCTGAGCTTGTCCCAAAATTGGTCACATCCACACTGTCCTATATGCGCGTCGCGATAGTTGCACGGCCCGTCTGGCAGCGATCGTCTCGAGGGAGTTGGTTGCGACGGCGAACCATGGCTTTGTCGCGTGACATGAGTATTTGGGTCGCCGAACCCCGCCATTGGTGTTGATGGCAGCGCATCCCGCATAGGACGCGAACAGTCTAGGAGAGAGACATGTCGCGGTTCCTGTTGAAGCTTTCATCCCGTTAGCACGTTTCCAAGGGAAATTCTGGTGGGGCCGAGGGCGTACCGAAGAATGTGCGAGCAGACTGCGAAAACCAGGCGACGTCGAGGGGAGGAGCGACGGGTCTTTATAGACGGACAGGGCGCAGCTGGGAGGACGCGACGGACGCGACAGAACTGGTGGGCACACGAGGGGAAAGAGGCCGTGGATACTTTTGGGCCGTGACTGTTTAGCACGCATGCACGCCGCCCGCAGCGGTTTAGTCACGGCTGCCTCAGACACTTCCCCGGAGTCTGGGTACGCGCGGGACAGGCCTATCGATACAACGACGCCCACGTGATTGGCCGAGGGCACGCATTCCTCCGCCTCCCCTGCTTAGCTGACATCCGGCCGAACACCCTGGCCGTTTGCTACCCAGCCGTCGAATCCAGCGACGCTATAAACGCCATGTGCAGCCGGCGAAGGGTAAAAAGTAAACCCTCCATCGTAGTCCTGATACTTCTGAGAAAAAGCGATTTTTTCGCATCCTCCCCAGCTCTACATGCTCAACTCCCATTTGTCAAGGCAGCAACAACACTATACATGGCGCCTTCCTAATCGACTAGACATGCTCCTCATTGGCCAGTACTCACGGAGGACTGTCGCGCATGCTGCATTGCATCTGCACCTCCAACAGGCCCGACCTTGGAGACTTGCGCATGGCGACAAGTTTCGACCCAGACATCAGCCTCGCCATGGACCCATCTGTACAAGGCAGAACCGTATGTGACTAGTTGTCGTCTGCGCTGCGTCTGCGCTGCATCTGACAAGGTCTCGATCGGGAAGGCGGGCGCTAGTCGAGGATATGAGTTTCAAGATTGGGAGCACGCCCTTCTCAGAAAAAATCGAACGCGTGTTTATCCCCGAAGCTTCTGCACACAAGAACAAAAAGCTATAGATTTTTTCTAAACTCTTCTCCTTATAGTTTGTATAGAGAAGAGTTATTCCTGTAAGGTCTTACTTCTTTAGAACGTTGTTGTTGTGGCGTTGTAGGGTTGTGAAGTTTAGGCTAGCTAGGAGGTGTTCGACCTTTTCTGAGGAGGGCGTGGGAGATACAACTATTTGCCGAGCGCTCGTCCCATCTTGTTATGAGTAGGGTGCAACCATCTCTTGCCTATCTCACCCGCCAAACGTCCAGGCCGCGCAGCGCTTACGCACCCACCCACTATTCTCACTGTTGGGTGGGTGTCTTCCAAGGTTCCAAGTTTGTCGTGCGGTTGCAGATCTTGATCGTGTAATGGTACTAGCGACTATCTGTTGGGTATAGTACTTGGATGGCATACTCCGCTTTGTGTATCCAACACCGAGAATTGGACATCAAGATCCTTCGAACTAGGTAGACCACCAACCAGATTTGGCATCTCTTCATCCACGTTTGCCATCCAATATTTCTAGCAAAGCTCTCCATCCATACTCATTCTTCAAACTCCATCTGGCCATCCAGTCCCGCTTATCCGCCTTTCCTCGTCAAATGTCCACTCCCAAGTCTACCATCCAGATCGTCTCTCTAAAGCCCATCTCCCCTACTCCTCCCTTCCCCTCGGCACAATACACCCGGCCGTAACCAAACTGTCCTCCTTGACCTTAAAGCAATGCACCGTATACGGCGGAATCCTCATCGCAACTCCAAGATGCATCTTCATCTCCGTCGGCTGCAGCTCACTTGCAAAGTCAGTAAAAACCTCTCACACACCTTCCTCCCAGTCAACACATACCTCATATCCACCTTCCCCGGCTCAACATCCAACATTCCCTTCTCCACGCCCGTCAACGGCCGTCCATTAACCTCCACAACCGCCTCCCCCTCCTCCAGCAAATAGTAACACTCATCCGTCGTAAACCTCACCGCAGACTGGAACTGCGCCTGCAATAAAATACGGTGTGCGAGCCAGAACCTGTTGTTTGCCATGTAGTATTGCATAGCCGGGGCGTTGTTCCGCGAATTATTGATTCCGACAATGGCTTCTGGGATGCGGGAAGCGCGGAGGTGGGGACAGCAGATGGGAGCGAGGTCTTTGGAGGCGAACTGGGATTTGACTTGGGCCTTTGTCCATTTGGTCATTTGGGGTGAGTTGTAGATTTCGACGTCGACGAGTTTATCCATGTCTGTCCAGGAGACCCAGAGAGCGGAGATGGGTGATGTTGATAGGGTGGCCATTTGGTGGGTGGGGTTGTGGATGTAGATGGGGAGGAGTGCTGATGGGAGTAGAAGGGAGGATGACTGAGTAGAAGGGAGCTGGGTGGTATGTTGGCGGATGGATGGGTAAAGGTGGGTGAGGTAAGAGAAAGGCTGTCGGTCGTGGAGGATAGGGTTTAGCCCGCAGAGTTTAGGTGAAGGTGAGTCTGTTGTAAAGCAATAGCTCAATTTGGTGGAAGTACAGTGGACGCCGAGAATGATGATATCCTCAATACGGGTGAGAACTTCTAATGAGCAGTGTGCTTGCTAGCATACAATCGCAAAACAACCGCACGAGCATTTCGACTCTACAAGAGAAGGTTGCATTGTGTTCAAGATGCCCTCTCACGCTCCAACTCGGTGATAGTAGCAGTATCTGAATCCATGAACATACTCCCACCCTAAGCCAGCCGCAATCCATTCTCCTCAGGCTTAAACCACTCCCTCAGCAGATCCTCCAGAATCCCATCAGCGCCCTTGTTCGCCTCCTCACTGCTCTTCCCCTGGCACTCAATATAAAGCTTAATCTTCGGTTCCGTCCCGCTGCCTCTGACTGTAAACACGGCCCCATCATCTAGCTCACAGGTGATCATCTGGCTAGTAACATCAACCGGTAGATCGGGTTTGTGGTCCTTGCTCTTTGAGTCATAGCCCAGGGTCAGGTCTCGCCAGCGCGCGATCTTGCGGGAGCCAATCGACGTGGGGTGGGGGCTGCCCAGTGCGCGGATAGCTGTGAACACCGATGTTGTTACGGACGGCGATGGCGATACGAGATAGGTGTTTGCGTCTTCGAAGTAGCCAAGGTATTGGTAGAGTTGTTGTAGCTTGGCGTACGGTGTCAGGCCTTGGGTGGACCAATGCGATGCCGCGGTTAGGAAGACTGCGGCTGCGCTGATGGAGTCTTTGTCGTGTACTGTCTGCGGGATCATGTATCCCAGCGCTTCCTCGAAGGCGTACACGACATCGTAGCCCTCGCTATCGAGTTGGCGCGCTACGTTTCCAAGCCACTTGAACCCGGTCAAAGTCTCGGTAAACTTGAAACCTTCCTTCTTCGCTAAAGCTGCGAGCATCCTGGAGCTGACGGTAGAAGCCAGCATTGCGAGCTTTTCTCTCGGTTTCGATGCCGGGTAGCGTTCGAAGAGATAAGATCCAAGCAGCGCTCCGAGTTGGTTCCCGCTGAAAATATGCCATTTCTCACCTACTTTCTCTGCTGCCGCAAGTCGGTCTGCATCGGGATCGCTGGCGAGGATCAGGCGTATCGATGACTTCTCTGCCGTTTCGATTGCCAGGTCGAGCGCACCCTTTTCTTCAGGGTTTGGGAACTTTACTGTAGGGAAGTCGGGGTCTGGCTGTGCTTGAGCCTCCACCACAACCATCTGCGAGGCTACGCCAAGTGTCTCTGCGCAACGCTGCATGGCGGGAAGTCCAACACCGTGCATCGGCGTGTACACGAATCTGAGCTCTGGGTCCATCTTGACCTTGACATGCTCGGGCTGTGCGGCGCACAGGACGGCCTGGTGGTACTTGTCTTGTACCAAATCCAGACTTCCTTCCACCAGAAGTGAAGACTCTATCACACTCGTGTCCCAAGTGACAGGCTTGAGGTTCTCCAAGATAGATTCGGCGATTCCGACGTCGTGTGGGGGAATGATCTGGCACCCGTTCGACCAGTAGACTTTGTATCCATTGTCTTTGGCCGGGTTGTGGCTTGCAGTAATCATGATACCAGCAGCGGCGTCGAGTTCGCGCACGCCAAAGGGAACCATCGGCGTGTGGCTCGGGTCCTCATACCACCACACCTTGATGCCCTTTGCGACAAAAGCAGCTGCGGTGAGCTTGGCGAACTTTTCAGAGTTGTGTCTCGCATCCCGCCCAATGACTACACCCCTTCTCTGGACGTTCTTCTCGGTTTTCAGCAGGTACGCTGCTAGTCCTTGGGAAGCCTGGATTACTGTCAGAGAGTTCATGCAGGCGAAGCCGCCCTGCATGGGCCCCCTGAGTCCAGCTGTTCCGAAGGCAATACGATGTCGAAGTCGCTTTTCGAGTTCATCGGTATCGCCATCCACCAACAATTTGTAGATCTCATCTGTCGTTGATTTGTCCTCGTCGAGCTCCAGCCACTCTTTCGCTAAGTCCTTGATGTCGCGGGTCATGATTGGAATCTCGAATTCTGGGGGACGCCTGGAGCGGTGTGATTTGTCCTAAGAGAGGATGGAATTGAGAGTGGAAGTCAACAAATGTCACTTGGCAGAGAAAGGTCACGAAGTAAAAGGTGATGGAGTGTCGGAGTTTGCCGACAGAAAGCGCGCAATAGCAAGCTCAAGTGGGCACCTGCCGCATTTATGCTCTCCAAGACTTTGAAATTTCTCGAAGCTCACGTGTAGATTCTGGTGACTTATTACTTACATATACGGCGCTGCAGGGCTACACACGCTCTCAGCTTGACATGTGAAGTCGTTGCTGGATGCGGCTCTGGGGTGGCGAGGAACGTGGGGGCGTGCAGGGTCCTGACGGGCAAGCTTCGGAAGTTTATCAGCTCACGCTCTCCTGTTCCACTGGCTGGCTCCGGCGCAGCTCACCGCAACGCCTAGCTCTTTCTGAGACGCCGCGAGGCAATGGCCTGATTGTCTGTACATTGAATTTCGTTCGTCAATTGAGCCTGCACCTAGACACCCGTTTGTGCACGCTTTGTGTACCACACCGCACTGCAACATGGCCGCCCGGGCAGACAGGAAGTCGAGAGTCTTTAGTCGAAGAGAGATCGAGGCCCAGATCGCCAATGGACGCTCAATTGTCATCGTAGACGGCAAGGTCTTGAAGGTGGACGCATGGCTGCCCTATCACCCAGGCGGTGACAAGGCCATCGCGCACATGGTGGGACGAGATGCCACAGATGAAGTCACTCGGTATGATGTCCCTGGCTGCCTAGAAAAGCTCAATGCTGACTTGTGCACCCAGATTCCACTCTGCGCAGACGCTCGAGCTCATGAATCGCTACCAAGTCGGCCGTATCGAAGGACGATGGACCAACTTCCTTCCGCCGATACAGGGAGGAAAGTTCCGGACACAGGAAGAGCTGGATAGACTCTCAGAGGAGGAGTACATGGAATCATGCTCTTCTTCAGAGCAGGACACCGCCAGCTCAGCCTCTTCGGCAGACAGCAGCCCGCTCTTCGAACCAGCTGATCGGCCGTCTGCATCAATCCGCAAACGCAACGGAGCCGATGTCACCAGGGCTTCCTCGAGCTCAAGCGTCTCATCAGTCGAACTAGATGAGAAGGTCACTCCGAAGATGACAGTGCTTGACAGGCGGACTCAAGAAGAGCTGGATTTCGACAAGGCCAAATACCCGTCCCTGGACCCGGCCACTCAAGATCGGATCACTCAAAAATACCGCGACTTGCAAGTGCGCATAAAGCAAGAAGGCCTCTACGACTGCAATTACACTGCTTACGGTATCGAATGCCTACGCTATGGGTCTTTCTTAGCCGCTTTCATATTCCTGCTGACGAAGGGGTGGTACATCACCAGTGCCATACCACTTGCGTGCTTTTGGCACCAGCTCACGTTCACAGTCCATGATGCTGGACACATGGGTATTACGCACGACTTCACGACCGACTCGACCATCGCAATGTTCATCGCCTCCTACTTGGGCGGTTTAAGTGCCTGTTGGTGGAAATACAGCCACAACGTTCACCATCTCGTTACCAACCATCCCGAACACGACCCTGACATCCAATACATTCCTTTCTTCGCTATCACTCACCGGTTCATGGAGAGTCTCACTACAACTTTTTACGAGTGGGCCATGGAATACGACGCATTCGCAAAGGTCATGATCCCGCTACAGCACTACACATATTACCCGATCATGATGGTAGCGCGTTTCAATCTTTACAGACTGTCCTGGATGTATTTGCTCCTTGGAAAGGGGCCCAAGAAAGGACCAGCTTGGTGGCACCGATATTTCGAGATGGTGGGCATGTCGTTCTACTGGACTTGGTTCGGCTATGGAGTCGTGTACAAGACCATACCCGACAACTGGAGCCGCTTCTGGTTCGTCTTGATTGCCCACGCCGTTACGTCGCCGCTCCACGTGCAGATCACGCTGTCTCATTTCGCTATGAGTACGGCAGATTTGGGTATCCATGAATCCTTTGCGCAGAAGATGCTTCGTACGACGATGGATGTTGACTGCCCGCAATGGTTGGATTTCTTCCATGGTGGCCTGCAGTTCCAGGCTATCCACCACCTGTATCCGAGAATCCCTCGGCACAATCTGAGGCAGACCCAAAAATTGGTGCAGGAGTTTTGTAACGAGGTGGACATACCGTATGCGTTATACGGTTTCCTGGATGGTAACAAGCAAGTCGTTGGGCGACTGGCTGATGTAGCCAGGCAGGCTGCTATTTTCGCTGAATGCCAGAGGACCATTGCTGCGGAGGGAGATTATGGAATGCATTGAGGAATAGATCATGAACATATAGAGCAATCTAACGCATTCACACATCCACTTGGTTGGAGTTTACATGTTAAGGACGGCCGTGTCTGCCAGCATTGCTTCACCCCAAATGTCTGCCCAGGCTGCACGTAAATATTTGAGCAGGAAGCTTGCTGCAGATGCTTGCGCAGATCACTATCCGCTCGGATGAAGTTCCGATACCGAAGCCAGGGTCGGAAGGGAAGTGGAGGCTGGCAAGCATGCTGTCCGCCGTCTTCCGGCGTCTTGAGATCATATTGAGAGGTCCTGCACTGGCACACGAACTGGTGGCATCAACATAGCCGTAGAATTCAGCTTACCGGCAAAGATCCAGGTCGTACGGTTGCCATTCTCCCGCTCAGTCAGCTCAGGTACATATCACGCCATGGATGGCATATCGTGAGAATTGGCGGCAGGAACGCGTCGCTCACTAGCGTGATTCTCGACTGACCCCACCTCGGTCTATCGAACCATGACGCAACCGACACACACCTGCAAAAGGAATTTGTCGCTATGATGGTATCGCGCTGCAGTAGCATGATCCCACTCAGAGCACCAATGGCAGAGCTCAATGGACCAGGCGAACGTCTCCGGTCGTACCGCTGGCCAGGTTTCAAGCTTCCAGTCGCGCATACTGACGCGCGACTGCTTAAAGGCGCTCTTCGTCCCAACCTTACGTGAAGCTCTTACTTCTGAACGGTTTCACTCCTCCACTACTCACAATTGGTCATTGTAGCCTCCATCGTATCTGTACTACTTGGCTACATCTTCAGACCTACCTAGGTAGCTTCATTCAAGATCCTACCTGAAGCACGAAAGGTCGTACCTTTCCAGCAACCTGCAATCATGGATGCCATGGTAGCAAAAGCTCCAGCAGATCCCGACACTCTCGTCGAGGACGTCGAGCACCTCAGCATCTCGCCATACGGGCCCGCAAGGTCCTCAATCACTGAACACCCGCTTAGCGAGGATGAGGTGCGGAAGATGACCGATTACTTCCATGCTTCTCTATACATGTGCCTCGGCATGATATATCTGAGGAGAAATCCTCTGCTTCGCGACCCGCTTACTCTGGATCACCTCAAACGACGCCTGCTGGGACATTGGGGTTCGGATGCTGGACAGAGCTTCACATACATTCACATGGTAAGGATGACCGTACGCAGCTCTGGCAAATGAAAGTACTAATGATTTGCGCAGAACCGTCTCATCAAGAAGTACGATCTAGACGCCATCTTCATCTCTGGCCCTGGTCATGGCGCACCCGCTGTACTCTCAAACAGTTTCCTGGAGGGAGTTTACTCTGAGGTCTACCCTGACAAGAGTGAAGACGAAGAGGGCATGAGGCGCTTCTTCAAGTCTTTCTCGTTCCCCGGTGGAATCGGATCGCATGCCACACCTGAGACACCTGGTAGCTTGCACGAGGGTGGAGAGCTTGGTTATTCCATCTCTCACGCTTTCGGCACAGTGTTCGATCACCCAGATCTCATTGCTCTGACAATGGTCGGAGACGGCGAGTCTGAGACCGGCCCGCTTGCTACCAGTTGGCACTCGACCAAGTTCTTGAACCCGATCACGGATGGTGCGGTCTTGCCTGTACTGCACTTGAACGGTTACAAGGTATGACGCTGCACCTTGCAGATGGAATTCCTGCTGACAAGACACAGATTAACAACCCGACCGTTCTCGCTCGCGTAAGTCGCAAGGAGCTCGAAGCGCTCTTCGTCGGTTACGGATGGACGCCCTACTTCGTCGAGGGAAGCGATATCCCGTCCATGCACCAAGCAATGGCTGCTACGATGGAACGATGCATCACGAAGATCCGCGAATACCAGAAGGAAGCTAGGGACTCAGGCAAGGCTTTCAGGCCGCGCTGGCCCATGATCGTGCTCCGTACACCCAAGGGGTGGACAGCGCCCAGGCATGTCGATGGAGATCACTTCTTGGAGGGCTTCTGGCGCGCACATCAAGTACCCCTCACCAAGGTTCTTAAGGACAAGACCCAGCTCAAGACTCTGGAAGAATGGATGCGCTCATACGAGCCGGAGAAGCACTTCGACAAGGACGGCAAGCTCATTCCCGAGCTTAGAGAGTTGGCGCCAACCGGCAACAGGAGGATGAGCGCAAACCCTGTCACAAATGGCGGTCTGATCCGACACAAGCTTCACGTACCCGACTTCCGTGACTACTCTATCGAGGTCACCAAGGGAGGTGTCGCTAAGGTTGGTAGCATGGCGAACTGCGCCGCCTTCCTGCGCGATATCATCAGAGATAACCAGAAAGACTTCCGTCTCTTTGGCCCCGACGAGACCGAATCCAACAAGCTGGGTAAGGTGTACGAGGCGGGCAAGAAAGTCTGGATGGGCGAGTACTTTGAGGAAGACGAGGATGGTGGCAACCTAGCCTATGCAGGACGCGTTATGGAGATGCTTTCAGAGCACACTGTTGAGGTAAGACACACGCTATTGCTTGATGCCACATTTCTAACTCCACTCAGGGTTGGCTAGAGGGCTACATCCTCTCTGGACGTCACGGTCTGCTCAACAGCTACGAGCCTTTCATCCACATCATCGACTCCATGGTCAACCAGCACTGCAAGTGGATCGAGAAGTGCCTCGAAGTCGAATGGAGACAGAAGATTGCTTCACTCAACATCCTGCTTACTGCCACTGTCTGGCGACAAGATCACAATGGATTCACACACCAAGACCCAGGTTTCCTGGATGTCGTAGCGAACAAGAGCCCTGAGGTCGTTCGCATCTACCTCCCACCAGACGCTAACTGCCTGCTCTCAACAATGAACCACTGCCTCCGCAGCGAAAACTACGTCAACGTCATCGTTGCCGACAAGCAGGAGCACCTCCAGTACCTCACCATGGAGCAAGCCATAGCCCACTGCACAAAGGGCGTCGGCATCTGGGAATGGGCGAGTAACGACAAGGACCAAGAGCCTGACATCGTCATGGCCTCGTGCGGTGACGTCTCCACCCACGAGTCCCTCGCCGCAACAGCATTACTCCGCACACACCTCCCCGACCTCAAAATCCGCTTCGTTAACGTCGTCGACCTCTTCAAGCTCATCGACGAGGACCAGCATCCCCACGGCCTCAAGGCACACGAGTACAAGGCCATCTTCACCGACAACGTACCCTGCATCTTCAACTTCCACTCCTACCCGTGGTTGATTCACCGTCTGACATATGGCCGCAAGGGCCAGCAGAATTTGCTTGTCCGCGGATACCGGGAGAAGGGCAATATCGACACCCCTCTCGAGCTGGCTATCAGGAACGGTACTGATCGCTATAGCTTGGCGATTGATGCGCTGGACAATATTCCTAGCTTGGGTAACAAGGGTGCGGCGACGAGGGAGAAACTGCTTGATGAGCAGATCAAAGCGAAAAATTATGCGTACCATGAGGGTATGGATCCTAAGGAGACGGAGGACTGGGTTTGGCCTTTTTAGATCCTCCTATTGGAGATGTGATTGAGTGAGTGATTGTGGGTTCTTTCTTGTGGGCTGAGATTGAAAGTTACGGTGTTGTATGATAATGATAGCATGATTGATGCAGAACATGGCAGTTCACTAGCAAAGTTTGAACGTGAAGCAACAGTGTAGTGATGGAGAAATAGTCTGGAATTCCTAATGACCGACCTATGCAAAATGCAAAATGCAAGACAGCCTAAGCTGCCAAACCCAAAACGCCTTTTCTATGCAATGTGAATATAATCTAGGCGCGCACTGAGCGCGCATCCACATACCAAACGCCGCAAACACCATGCTTTCTAACTTCCCCCAAAAATTCAAACGGCAATAAAGCCAAGCCAAGCCGAAGCTCTAGAAATCATAAGAAGTATTAACAACGCTCAACCCCAGTCTCATATTATCCACCGTCTTGCCCCCCACACCTTTCAGCATAGCCAGCGACTCCAAATCCATAATCTCAGCATCATCCATTTCGACCAGGCAGTTCACAATGTTATCCGCTTTCTTTGCACCGACACCCTTTAACGCTTTGATCTGGTTGACGTCGCGTGAATTGATGATCTTGAGGAGGTGGCTGGTACGAGGCGTTTGTTGGACAGAGGCAGAGGCGGAGTGAGACGGGAGATCGGCAGTAGTAGCAGTGGTGGTCAGAGTCGTGGTCGGGGCAGTGTCGTCGCGGAAGATGGGCAGTTTCTTAGTCGTCTTTTTCGGTTTGCGGGCGGGCTTGGATTTGCTGGTGTACTGGAAGCTGGTGTCGGAGGCGTAGGAATCTTCGTGGTCGGAGGGAGGCGCGGGAGCGAATTCTTGGTCATCTTCGGAGTCGTCTTTATAAACCATCTTTGGCTTCGACTGTTTCTTTTCGACGGCTTTGAGGGGGGCCATGAGGACGTTCGAGGGGGGCGCTGCGGCTGCGGTGTGCGAGGGGAGCTCCACGGGGGCGGACACATGCTTTATGGACTCTTCCTTCTTTGCGCGAATCCGGTCTTCGAGGGCCTTCATCTTGGATTCTAGCTTGGCGTTGCCGGGGAAGAAGGGCTGGGCCAGGTGGTACATCCTAAGTGCGCTGGCGTCCTCCCCACGCATGTGATGTTGCTTCGCCATAAGCAGGAATTGCAGGCCCTGCGACTTCCCGTCCTCCTCGTGTGCATCGATACGGTGCTCGAGCTCGTCCAACCGCTTCTGCAACTCTGCAGAAAGCGCTGGCGCAGCGGTACCGGCGTCTTGCAGTGCCTTTTCTGCCAGCCTCTCGTCGACCTTCTGTGCAATGAGAGCCTCAATCGAAGCCTTTGTCAAAGCGGGCTCTCTGTTCGGTATCCGTGAGGTGTTATCCCCAGTTCGGAATGCCTTCGTCGGTCGCGTCGCGAATGTATTGCTGGGTTCAGCTGCTCGTTTAGAACCCTCCGTTCTTCGCACTCCTTGGTTCTGTGCAAGGTTGGAAACGCGAGGAGCAGCAGCAGCAGCCTTGCGAGCGTCGGAGTATACAGAGAAGGCCTTGGTAGGCTTTTCTCCTTTCTTCCCCTTCTCTGGCTCCGGGATGTTCGCGTTGTGTGCGGCAGCGATGGATCGTAGCGGTTGCCGTGACATTGTTGCTCCGCCGACACTACTAGTTATCGCCAATGGTTTGACTGCTGTCCTGTACATGGGGTCATTCTCCACCTCTGCGATCTCGATCTTCTTCGTCCGGCTAGCGAAGTTCAAGGAACTAATGGTGTCGAGGTGGTATGCGCGGGTTGGCGCAAGGTTCAGAATCATGACAGTTAAGCCCTTATTCTGACCCAGCGATAAGATTCTCGTCATCTTGGACTCGCGGTACGGGATCCGGCTGGCCTTCTTGTTCATAGCTTCTACGCATTGAGCAAGTACGAATAGCGACTTGTTGATGGCCGAGCTCTCGACCAGACGCTCCTTGTTGTTTTCGGTTCGTCGGTTGTCTTCGGATCCTGCAAGATCAATGCAGGATGCTCGGCTGACGCGAACCGTGTCTTCGGTGGTTTGCGTGATCTTCACGCAGAGAACGGCATGGGATCGGGAGGAATGCGCGTTGAGCTGCAGCATCATTAGTAATGTTTACCTCTAACGCGTGTAAAGCCTCACCTTAGTAGCGGATGTTGACCTGTTCATGTTGGCCTGGTCATAAAGCTGCTCAAACTCCTTAAGCGTTGTGCATGGCTTCTCTGTAAGACCCACGACGACAGTCTTGCCCTTGTTGTCTCGGATGGGCAGGCCAGACGGGGTGCGTTTCTCCGGCGGTTCGAACAGATCGTAGACGCGATCGCAGTAGATCTCGAAATATTCCAGGGCAACCTCGACGTGTGTGGCACCGGCCGTGTCCTTCTCGATCTTCTTGCATCGTCGGTATATCGAGCTCAACAGTCTTGGGATGACACCGCGGTCCGCCAGCGACTTTCCTCCGCGCATCGTATGCGTCTTGCCGGTGCCGGTGCAGCCATGCGCGAATATCGATAGATCGAAGCCATTGAACAGGTGCTTCACCGTCGGCGCGACTGGTTTGGAGTCAATTCAGGTCCGAAACGCGTCCGTCGCGAACTCACTCTCGGCATCGAAAAGCTGCTGCTGCGTCGCGTCCTGCTCGTACACAGAGCTGAATTGGAAGCTGAAGGACTCGGCCTCGTTCTTCGGACTCGGTATCCGCACGACCGCCGGGGTGGTGTCGCCCTCCAATGTCTCGGCGGTGACGATGGTGTCTTTGTCGAGCTCCTGTTTCAGTAGAGGACGTATCCTCGCGACGACGCGTACGCTCATGGTGACGACCGGCAAGGAGGATGGCGATAGGGTGAAAAGATACGAAAAACTCTACGTCTACAGAGAAAGGAATGCCAGACCAACCGGACGCGACGTCGAGACTCGAGGCTCTGGCGACATGCAAAGGGCCTGTCCTAGCGTAAATGGCGGTCTGTGTTGTCCTTCCTTGTCGAAACTCGCCTGTTGCCCCGAGCGACCCTCACCCGCCCAGACGAATGAACATCGGGCACGTGCAAACCCGCCAACACATCTCGATCCACTACAATATCGTCGATAGCTATAGCTGATGCTTGCAGGCATCTAGGTCGTCTTCTATCGTGACCTCGACCTTGGTGTTGTGGAGAAATCCCCACAGGGTTCCGGTCTCTTAACGCACTCAACAGCCGAGAGACAGCACATACTGCATGGAGACGCGGAAACCGGCAACACTTGACAAACTCAGATCGCGGAATCGAGCCTCCTTCCGAAGAGTTATTTCTGGCATATGGAGACCTGGAGGCTCTGCGCGGGTAGCAGACGTTCGGCCAGGCGCTTCAAGGTCGTGGGCTCAACGAGGCCATGCCGCCATCTCATTGGCCCGAGGATGAAACATGTACCCAGCGCATCAGAGCACCACAGCCACTCCTCCAGTTACCAGCGCTACTTTCCTATGGAGCTTGAGTGACACGCCCAAATTACAGGCAACTGGAGCCATGCTGGGCCAGTACTACTCTTTGTTCCATTGTATACTCAAACCGTGCTCAAGGCGGCTAATGCAGCTTCAAAACCCGATGCCAGTCCGCGTAGCAATGAGACACCGCTGTAGCCATCTGAACGTTTAGCCTGTGGTTTGCTTGAGACGAACGATTTTCGTTTCTTTCCTAGGTGTCTTTTCTTACCGTCTGTTTCTTCTCCTTGTCGATCGTTTCTCTTAATCGTTCACTATCTCAGTTTCGTCTTTCAGTCCATCGCTTCCTTATTCTGCCTGCAAGCGCCGTCTTTCTCCTTCATCCACTCTTAATAATTTGTCGTCTTGACGATGGCTATCTTCTCCACAATTCTGCTGCTGGCAGCTTGCTCTACATCTATAACCGCTGGTCCAGTTCCAAAGAACCACCGAAGACAACTGTGAGGAATACAGGCATATGCTCGAGAAACAAGCACTGACTTCGTGTAGTTTTCCTAGTTACGCCAACACTACTTCAACAATCGCGTCAACATCAAGACAGCAAGTCGCAGAAGCAGAGACCGCTATCATAGTGGAGCCCATCCAGCAAACCATCTTCTCTTCAATAGCACCAGCTATCACGTTCGTTCTTCCTGACGGGAAACCACTCGTGACACAAGATCCGCAGACTGTGTTTTCTACTTCCTACATCACACCATCACCTCTGCCAACCACAGAGGAGACTTCAAGCGCAGCGGCTACATCCTCAGTCACACCAAGTCCGAAACCAACGCCCACAGAGAGCAGCGATGTGCCGGTATCGTCGGCATTGTCAAGTTCGGTTGCCGCCGTAGAAAACAAGACAGCAAGCGAGACAAGTCGAAAGGCTCCTATGTTCACCTACTCGCCCATAGAAGAGACGTCCACCTCGCTTGCCACTCCAACCGTACCGGCGTCAAGTGCTGTCCTAGCATCTACCACAACTGCACCGGCGACGAGTGCGGTCCAAGCACCTACCACTGGCGGCTTGCCTGGCTTCACTCATCCCGGTGCGGCACCCTCAGGCTCGCCCTCTGTCAACACCACCACCAGTGCGATTATCACCAGCCTATCTTCTGTGATCGAGTCGGTCATACAAGCGCCATCTTCCACCCCTCTGGCCAACTCAACTTCCCTGGCAATCCCAGCCCCGGTATCGAGCGGATCGTCTACAGCTATCCTCCCCTCAGAGACCGCTTCAGACACCATCGACGTAACATCGCGCATCATCGTCACGCAATATACCACCATCTACGCGACATCCAAGCCACCTCAGACACCTGCTCAAGAGTCAGCCATGCCAACTGAAGCTCAAGAGTCCGCTCCACTGGTTTCTTCAACATCAGAAGTGGCTGGTACTCCTATGCCCGCTCCTTCAAACGCTCCTGCTGAAGTCTCGCCATCGGCATCCCTCCAAGTACCGCCTGTAGTGATTGTAACATCGTACACTACAATCATGCCGACAGCCACACCACAGCCAAGTGGAGCACCCGAGATACCCGTTTCTTCCGCTGTACCAGAGCCAGTCATATCAAGCTCAGTGGCCTTGTCTTCTACGCTCGCAGCCTCGTCTTCTGAAGTAGCAGAGCCAACACCCAGCGAACCCGCACCATCATCTTTGACATCGGAGTTTCCTGCGCCTACACTCACGCCGTCATCCTCTGTTGCACCAAGCATGCCACCCGCCCCCTCAAGCTCCGCACAACCATCACCGTCTTCCCCCTCTATGGCACCGCCTCCAGAGTCTTCAGCACAACCATCTCCATCCTCCATCGCGCCACCTCCAGCAGTCTCCGCATCCGCAACGGCATCTACATCCGACGCCGTGCCAACACCACCAGCACCAGCACCCACAGATATGCCATCATCGGGACCACCACAACCAGAACCAGTACCTTCGTCAACGACATCAGAAGGCCCGTTGATCATCACACCGATAGCACCGAGTCAAATATTCACCGTGACTGTTACTGCGTCGCCGACTGGGAAGGAGACAGTCACGGAGACAGCTACTGTTACTGTGACGGCTTGAGGAGTGCGGGATGGGGATGGGAGGTGTGAAAAGTTTCTTTTGATGGTGAAGTAGGGGGGTTGCACTGGTTTGCATGGTGGAGGGATAAGTTTAATTTGATACC
The DNA here is from genome assembly GCF_023758085.1 of Alternaria hordeiaustralica. Taxonomy (NCBI): domain Eukaryota; kingdom Fungi; phylum Ascomycota; class Dothideomycetes; order Pleosporales; family Pleosporaceae; genus Alternaria; species Alternaria hordeiaustralica. The sequence continues at coordinate 460,174 of NW_026056794.1, read as the reverse complement.
CAAGATTTGAGAATTATATTTGTTTTACTTGAACCAGTAGCTTTCTTGTAGCAGAGCTGTGATCGTGAAGTCAATCTTGAGAAGACGAATGAAACATTCGGAAGCATGAAGATAGCTTGGTTACTGGCTGCGATGAAGTGCAGTATCCAATTTCAAGCTAGCTGGAGATCATTTGCACATAGGGTGCAATGCATACTCTCACAAATCTCGCCTTCACATCTTCAACACTTCGAGTAGATAAGTCTACACTTAATACCCACTCTGCTCCTTCCTGCTACCACCCTCAGCCCCACCTTCCGCATCATCATCCCTATTGGCCTTCGCATCGCCAGCAGCTTCCTGAATACCCTGCGCATCACCTCGCAGCTTCTCAAAGTACGCTTTGACATCCTCTGCCCCAACAGCCTGACCGGACTCAGCGAACGGCTTCAAGAACGCCGAGACCTTGTCTTTGAGATGCGCATACGCCATTGCACCTTGGATAGCACGCACGCGGTCCATGTTGTTAAAGGCGGCTTCGCCACGGTCGAGGATACTTCCTGTACCGACGGACTGTCCGCCTTCTTCTCCGTCTTCGGAGACGGGGGGCTCGTAGGTGTCTTCCTCTTCGAGGAGTTGCGGGTGGGCTTTTATGTGTGGGTAGCAGGCGTCGCAGTGGCAAAGGTGGTCGCGGAAGTCGGGCTTGAGGAAGAGGGAAAAGGGCGTTGTGAGTGCGGTTGTAGGAAGAGGAGGGAGGGAAGCGTGCTTTGGGCCTTCTGGTGATTCTGGCTTCTTGGGGGTTATGGGCAGCGTCGTTGTGTCTTCGGGGATGCTGGAGAGTGTGCCGCTTGGATCTTCGGACTTTTGGCGCTTAGCCGGAGCTGGAGCTGTCAGGTGGGATGATGTCTGCTGCTCTTCGTCTTCGTCGGAAGCTTTGCGTTTCTTTGAGTCGCCATTTGTCTCCTCTGGAGCTGGGGCGGTTGACTTCTGGGCATGAGACAGGGCCATGGCTTTGTCGTGATAGACTGGTGCGAGGAATCCGGTTGAGCCAGCGTACTGTTTGATCCATGGATTGGCCTCGACACACTTGTAGCAGAGGAAGTGATCGAAGTCGTCTTCTTCAGGGAAGCCTGGAGGAAGTGGTGGATCATCGTCCTCTTCTGCGCCAGCATATGCTGCAATGTCGTTGCCATCAACCCCATTGCCATTTGTCACTGCAGCTGCGATGTTCGCTGGAAGTGATGCCGTATTCTCGTCCGCGTGCCCGTTGGTCTTGGTGTCATCTGTTGCGGGCTTGTCGGTCTCCATCGCATCTACTTTGTCATTCTTCTCTTCCACTTTGGGCTTCTCGATCATCTTGCTGTACTCCGCCCGAGTGAAGCCTACGAGGCATTCAGGATGCCACCAGTCTTCACCACAGCCGCCCTCCTCGCAAGTCCCAAGTCCGAGACATTGGAACATGGTGCCCTTCTCTTGTTGGGGATCATAGTCCTCGCCGCAGCCACAGAATTTGTTCCTGAAATTCTGGTTGTACTTGTTCGTCTTGGCTGGCTCTTCGCCCGTCACATCGCCTTTACGTCCAGTTTCTGCGTTGAGACGAAGCGTGCATGGCGTCATATCCGGTATCCTGGTAGTTCCACAGTCGCATATGAAGTTGCGCTTGTTGAAAAGCTCAACAAGGGTGTGTTCGCCATGGCAGGAGATGGAGCATGAGTAGCAGACGCCTGCTGGAGTGTATTGCTGGGCAGACGATGCGGGCGCGGGGTTGCAGGTGAGGCATGCGTAAAGGCTCTGTCGCAGAGGGCCGAGGTCGCGTGTGCAGGTATCGAATTGCTGTTTCTTGTCAGTCGAGGCGCATTCGGAGGATGTGGGTACTGACGTAGGGGAGAGCCTCGCGTGCTTCTGCCTCGAGGCTAAGTTGCTCTTTGATAAAGCTGACGGAATTGATTTAGTCTCCATACAGACAAGAGCATGGAAGACACGTACTCAGCCGCTGTTTGTGAGCTCTCCGATGCTTGCGATATGCTGCTGGTGCGCGGCTTCTCGGACATGGTCGTTGACTGGGAATCCGCCATGACTGCGATAACGCGCAACCACTTAATTCGAGATGGAAAGCAATTCGATGTAGAGCACAAGATCAATATTCTTCAGAATGCGAGATACTAGCAGAGTAAATTCGGTCGTGGAAGTGCGTGGGAAACTTTGGTGTGAGCAGTGAGGAAGGCGCTGGATGCGCCTGATCGCTGATTGGCTACCGCATCACCACTTTACGCGTGGAAAAGGAAAGCGCGACGCGGTCGTGTCGCTGGCCCTTACTACCCCTTCTCCCGCACCCTCAACCCCGCTTCGCAGCCCCATATCATTTTACTTTATCCCGGTGATACCAGTAAAGAACCGTGCTTTAAGTGAACATGAGGTATGTGTCTCAGAGTTCGACGAGACTCGTAGGCCGAGCAACGACGAGCCCCTCTTTACCACAACAACAGGATATTGACGAACACTAGTTCACCACCACCACCCCTTCGCTCCAACATGTCGTCCGCAAACCGTGGCGTAGGCCCTAGCAGCAGGAGCAACAAACGCGCAAGGGACGATGACGATCTCCCCTCCTCAGCGGCGCATCCGCCGTCCAGCCGTGAGTGCGACAAAAACATGCGACACAGCAATGGCTAATCAAGTACAGCAATGGCCTCGTCACCACCTATGCTCCCACAAGACGACGATGCAGACATGCTCGACGATGACGACATCATTCGCGACGTAGACGATCTGGACGAAGACGCAGAAGAGGCGGAAGGAATTGATTTGTTCGCCGACGACTTCGAGAACGACTACGGAGCCCGAGAGAACGATGCCTATGAAGGCCAGGGCATCGATGACGAAGGAGACTATGAAGAACTAAGTCTCGCGCAAAGGCGAGAGCTTGATGCGCGACTTAATGCCCGCGACAGGGAGGCTAGACGTCGCATGCCCGCTGCTTTCCTGCCAGACGAAGACGAAACGGATGGCCTGGCAGGTCTGATGGGACGTCGTCGTGTTCGGAGGAATCGATATGACGAAGAAGACGACATGGACATGGACAACGATATCATGAACGAGGAATTGACGCTTGAGGCCCTCACCGATGTGAAGGCCAACACCCTGACAGATTGGGTGGCCCAACCTCAAGTCGCCAGGACCATCGCGCGCGAGTTCAAGTCTTTCCTGACAGAATACACCGACGAGCACGGTCACTCAGTATACGGAGCCCGCATCCGAACCTTGGGAGAGGTCAACGCTGAGTCCTTGGAAGTCTCATTCGACCACCTTGCCGAGCAAAAGGCTACCTTGGCATACTGGCTGGCCAACACGCCCACTGAGATGTTGAAGATCTTCGACCAGGTGGCCATGGAAGTCGCTCTCCTCCACTACCCAGACTACGAGCGTATCCACTCCGAGATCCACGTCCGTATCACCGACGTACCTGTTCAATATACACTCCGCCAGCTCCGTCAATCGCATCTCAACAGTCTGGTTCGTGTGAGTGGAGTCGTCACCCGCCGAAGCGGAGTCTTCCCTCAACTCAAATACGTCAAGTTTGACTGTACCAAGTGCGGTGTCACTCTGGGTCCCTTCCATCAAGATTCAAACGTTGAGGTCAAGATCTCTTTCTGCCAGAACTGCCAATCACGCGGTCCTTTCACAGTGAACTCCGAGCGGACAGTCTACCGAAACTACCAAAAGCTCACTCTACAAGAGTCTCCAGGCACTGTGCCGGCAGGACGTTTGCCCCGTCATCGGGAGGTCATCCTTCTTTGGGACTTGATCGACTCGGCAAAGCCTGGCGAGGAGATTGAAGTCACCGGCATCTACCGTAACAACTACGATGCGGCTTTGAACAACAAGAACGGTTTCCCAGTCTTTGCAACTATCTTGGAGGCCAACTACGTTGTCAAGTCTCACGACCAGCTGGCTGGCTTCCGGTTGACCGAAGACGATGAGAAGGAGATTCGACGACTGTCCAAGGATCCTCGCATTGTGGACAAAGTCATCAACTCGATCGCCCCAAGCATCTACGGACACACTGACATCAAGACTGCTGTAGCACTCTCTCTGTTTGGCGGTGTCAGCAAAGAAGCTCCTGGTCGTCACTCGATCCGTGGTGACATCAACGTCTTGTTGCTTGGAGATCCCGGTACTGCCAAGTCTCAGATTCTGAAGTATGTCGAAAAGACCGCCCATCGTGCTGTCTTCGCCACTGGTCAGGGTGCTTCCGCGGTCGGTCTTACTGCTTCCGTCCGTCGTGATCCCATGACTAGCGAGTGGACGCTTGAGGGTGGTGCGCTTGTGCTTGCCGATAAGGGTACCTGTTTGATCGACGAGTTCGATAAGATGAATGACCAGGACAGAACATCCATTCACGAGGCCATGGAGCAACAGACTATCTCCATCTCCAAGGCTGGTATCGTCACAACCCTTCAAGCTCGCTGTTCCATCGTAGCAGCTGCCAACCCCATTGGTGGTCGATACAACTCAACAATTCCTTTCTCGCAGAACGTAGAGCTCACCGAGCCTATCCTGTCTCGATTTGACATTCTGTGTGTCGTACGCGACACTGTTGACCCAGCAGAAGATGAACGTCTGGCCAAATTCGTTGTGAACTCTCACGGCCGTGCTCACCCACTTGTCAACTCAGCATACGGATATTCTGACAAGGCAAAGGCGACACAGAACGGCGACGACCAAATGGAAGTCGACGGTGACGCACCAATCAAGGAGGGTGAGATTCCACAAGATCTGTTGAGGAAGTACATTCTTTACGCGAGGGAGAAGTGCAGACCCAAGCTTTACCAGATTGAGCAAGATAAGATTGCCCGTCTATTCGCAGACATGCGCAGAGAGTCTATGGCAACTGGAGCCTATCCTATCACCGTAAGTTCACACCATTGCGTCAGTAAATTATTCACTCACAACTACAGGTTCGCCATCTCGAAGCCATCCTACGTATCGCAGAGTCTTTCTGTAAGATGCGTCTCTCCGACTATGTCGCATCGGTAGACATTGATCGCGCCATTGCTGTTGCAGTTGATTCCTTTGTCGGATCACAGAAGGTCAGCGCAAAGAAGGCGTTGGCAAGGGCTTTCGCCAAGTATACCTTGAATAGGCCCGGCGCTGTCAGTGCACCGACCCGAGGAGGGCGGGCGCAAAGAGCAGCAGCATGAGCATATTCCCGAAATATCGAAAGTGCACTATGGTGAAGGCTTGATAGAGTTGCGAGTGAGAGGAGTTTGTGGCATGCGTCTTGATTAACGGCGCCTGAAGATGCAATGATACCATGTTGGAAAGCGTTGTTTGTCTGCAGACATCTGTCTACATGTACTGGGTGCTAGGAGTCGACAGTAAATATTATAAACTAGATAGGATATCTAAACAATGCCTTGTAACAACTTCACATACCAATGCAACAGATGAGATACACGGTAAAGTCAGCAGGGCAGCTGAAGTTGCGCATACAATCTAATGCGAGGTTTTGGCGCTATCATGGCATTGTCACTCACCCAAAACATTGTTTTGGAGGCGTTCTCATGATGAGCACATAAATAACTCACCATCAACTTTGACTCTCGCACAAGTCATGAAGATGGGGTGTTCAGTGCTGGCATGATGGGTCGGCTGAGTCACTAGCGTTGCGCAACTCTTGGCGCACAAAGCATTTTGCGTCGCGCTACCACCCCAATTCTCTTTCGACAACCCTCACGACCGGAGCTCAACAACCCTTTAGGAATACCACATTCGACTTCCTACGAGCAACGATGGCCCCCAAGAAGAACAAGAGAACCGCCGACTCCATCAACTCGCGCCTGGCGCTTGTGATGAAGTCCGGTAAGGTCACCCTCGGCTACAAGTCTACCCTCAAGAGCCTGCGCACCGGAAAGGCCAAGCTCGTCATCATTGCCGGAAACACCCCTCCTCTGAGGAAGTCTGAGCTCGAGTGTAAGCATATCTTCTCTGGGCTTCATGCGCAATCGCTAATTCGTCATAGACTACGCCATGTTGTCCAAGACCTCCGTCCACCACTTCTCCGGCAACAACGTACGTACCGCACCCCGTCCGCTCTCATTGCCTAACGACAAGATACTCTGAGCGCTACGAGACTCGTTGTTCTCTAGTTCCTAGCTGTGGTAGAACATACACAAGAACGCGACGATAACGAGCTCCTGCGCGCTGGGTATGCTTCGAGGGCTGGCTCTGAGAAGAGGTCTGAACATGGCTTCGGAGAGCAATCAGCTAATACCAGTCTAGATTGAGTTGGGCACTGCTTGCGGTAAGCTCTTCCGCTGCTCCGTCATGTCCATCCTCGATGCCGGTATGTATCTCCCTTTCTGGTTGCACTATGATATCCGCTAACACATTGACAGGTGACTCCGACATCCTGTCCCAGAACACCGAGAACTAGAGTGTTATGACAAATGGAAGGGGCGCAGTTAGACATGATACCTAGGCATGGCGAAAGCTATGTCCTCGATGATATCCAATGAATGCAAGATTTCATGAGCCATCCTGACGGTCCACATTTGCACCTGTGACGTGACTCATTCATGCATACTTGCACGTCCTTGTGTTACACTAGTGCTTACAGACCAAACTGTCGCAGGTTTATTATGCGCCAGTCCTGGGTGCGCAGCTCTGAGTATACCACGTCTTGAGGGTATACGACGAGGTCTGCATTGATGCTATACGAAACATCATAGCGTATTCTTTCTGGACAGACTTCCAGTGCTCATTCTAGATTACGTAGACGAGCATCTTTATGCAATGCATCGAAAGCACGCAAGAGGTCTTAGCTCCTTGACCTACTGCTAGACTATACTTTGGATGCTTTTGGGTTTCGTGTTGGGCATAACTTGCTGGAACCTGCTTCTTTGTATCGGCTATGCGAGGTCGCTCGGTATTTCTGATTTGTAATGCACACAAACAGACGCCATGAGGGTGCACAGAACATCAAGTTGTGTGGATTTGAAGATACAACTACGAGTTATAATATAGGATGCTATCATAAAGCACGAGTGCCTTAATCACGTCGCTGCGCGCACCCCAGAATTGCACTTTCGCTGTCTTGGGAAGCGGCGTGGCGGGTGCTTTGAAATCGGATGGGGCGCTAGCTTACTCAGGCCGTAGCGTTCGTGTGGGCAAATATTCGCTTAGCAATCCGGCGACGACTTCCCTCGACGCCTCTGACACTCACCTCCTACTAACACCATAAATACAGGGTAAGGTACGTACGGCTGTCGCATTTCTCTCCGCTGGAAGACGTCTTACTGACAGCTGCACCAGTTTGCGCTCGCCCTCATTCTCCGCGCCTCCTGGACACCCGCTCATTGATTTCAAAGCAGGAACAACCGTCACAATGGCTCGCCGTCCCGCCCGTTGCTACCGCTACTGCAAGAACAAGCCCGTACGTCACGATGGAGATATCGCGAGAGGAGGATAACAGGCTGACTGGGCCGTAGTACCCCAAGAGCAGGTTCAACCGTGGTGTTCCCGATGCCAAGATCCGCATCTTCGACCTTGGTCGCAAGAAGGCCAACGTAGACGACTTCCCTCTCTGCATCCACTTGGTCTCCAACGAGTACGAGCAGCTGTCCTCTGAGGCGCTCGAGGCCGCCCGTATTTGCGCCAACAAGTACTTCGTCAAGAACGGTGGAAAGGAATCCTTCCATCTCCGTGTCCGCGTCCACCCCTACCACGTCGTCCGTATCAACAAGATGTTGTCGTGCGCTGGTGCCGATAGATTGCAGACGGGTATGCGTGGCGCTTTCGGCAAGCCCAACGGTCTTGTCGCTCGTGTCAACATTGGCCAGATTCTCATGTCCGTCCGGACAAGGGACTCTAACCGCGCCGTCGCCCTTGAGGCTCTCAGGCGTTGCCAGTACAAGGTATGTTTGAAAATGACGTCAGAGATGATGTGTGCTAATTAGTTGTCAGTTCCCCGGTCGCCAGAAGATCATTGTCTCCAAGAACTGGGGTTTCACTCCTCTCAAGCGCCAGGAGTACATTGACCTCCGCCAAGAGGGCAAGGTCAAGATCGACGGTGCCTACGTCCAGTTCCTCCGCAACAAGGGCAACCTCGCCAACAACATCCGTCGCTTCCCTGAGGCTTTCGAGTCCTCTGCTTAGGTTTTGGATTGAGGGATGAGTTGTGTGCATGACATCATGGGTCCAATGGGAATTCGGTTACGGCGTGATTTGCTTTCTTCATCAGTCAGGATGAAGGCTGGAGGGTGAACATCTGCGGCGTGTAACTGTAGAGAACGACCAGACACAGCCGGACAATGACAAATGATACAACAACGCTGTGTCCCCATGATTGTGTTTGTGTATTGTAGTCATCCAACTACTGATTGCATACGTCACTTCTTAGAAGGGATGTTCCTGATGAGCGGTTTATGGTGGTTGTCGTCCGAGACGTCACGATACAGCATGATGTTTGTTTGTTGCTCGAATGATTGCTATTGATCTCTACTAGTAATGGTCCGATGCTAAAAGTGGTATAAGTTCCCAACCCAGCAACTCCAATCGAAAACGCCTGCCTATTCCCATATAACCAAAGGCAAATGCAATATGAACGTGTAGTTCAAACACCAACACCAGCGCCTCGGCCTTCAGCCTGCGCACGAGAAAACTGCTGCAAGAGCTGTAGTACACCTCCGCGATTGTTGCCCGGTGCTTCCTCCTCGTCATCGTCATCTTGTGCAAGCCGACTCGTTCGCCACGAGTCACCCAGTGTACTCTCCTCCTCAATGCGTATATTCGACGGGCCAGGTGCGTCCGGCACAGCTTGCAACGGCGTCCGATATCTATTGTTCGCTGCCTGACGTGGCGAGCCGCGTAGTATAGACGCAGAAGAAGGCTGGTGGTGAGGATCCAGAAGAACAGAATTCATAGGTTCGTCCCTAGCACCTGGTCTATGTCTCGGTGTCCTCTGCTGGAGATTCTGGCGGCCAGTCGGGCCTCTGCTCGTTCCTCTGGCACCCATTTCTACGGGCTGAGCAGTTTGCGACATGGAACCGAAGGTATTGGGGAACTGTGGCGGAGGGTGGAACTGGCTTCGGCCTTGGAGACGACCGTTGTAGCCACGTCCGGGGTTCTGGTATGTGTCCAGGAAGCCGTAGTAGGATGCCATCATCTTGTTGTCCTTGGCCATGAAGTAGTCTTCCCGGAGGTCAGGATCTTCTCTTGGGGCAGCAGCTCCGTTTGCCGGGATGTTGTTGGCGTTGCGAGTGGTCTTTGTAGAGGGGAACATGGAGTACGAGCATGTCACGCCTAGGCCGTCGACTACAATCGAGAACTCGCGGAAGAAGTCGACAATACGCTCGCTGCAGGCTGGTAACCTGAACATAAGCAGGAAAGGTGTGATGATCATGCTGAGTATCTCTTCGGCGAAGATCACAATCTTGGGCTGGTACAGTTGAGCGAATTCAGCGCGAACTTCGTCGGTGTGGAGCCTATCACGCCACGACTCGGGCTCATAGCGCGTGTGGTATATGACATGTTGGAGGTAGTAGGATGGATCTGCGACCTGGTCGTCTTGAGGGCTGCTTCCACGTGCGACACGGTAAATCGTACTAAGAATACCGATCCAGAAGATAGCTGTTTTGCCCGGTGTGATTTCAAAGTTGAGGAAGAGCTCCGAATCCATAAGAGTGAAGACCACAAGGACGAATGCGAAGGCGCCAGCAATAAATGCGACAAATGATGAGACCTGCTCGGTCTTGTCTTTAGGGAACTGGGCAAGGTAGAGGTTTGCGTACGGATAAGCCATGTTACGGCGGCGGGCGAAGTAGTGAGGCAGCTCGTTGAACTCACGGAACTTCCACTGAGCGAAAGTAGTGAAGTCGCGGTTACTGAGTTGGCCTGGGTCCTTGTGGTATTCGGTGAAGTATTTGAACATGTACGAAGCAAGCACGAATACTACAGCGAAAGGTGCGCAGAGGATACTGATGATGCCAGTCCAGAAGAAGCGAGTTTTCAGCCTCTTTACGAGCTCTCGGCGGTTGCGCTCCTTTAGGAAGTCAGGGTTGAACTGGCCGTTCGGTCCACTGAAGACGAAGTCCATGATGGCGAGATTGACGTGCCATCTCGTGGTCTCCGAGAAGATGTATCGATTGCCAAGGAAGGGAAGCGGAACGGTGACATCCAATATCTCCTTGTTGAAGAGGGCGATCAGATAGTTGTCACGACGCATCAGGCGACCCGCGATGTCGATAGCATCTAGTCGCTGCCTGCTCTTCGAATCGAGTAACTTGCGCGTCTGCGGAGACAGGTTCGAGGCGGTGGTCAAGTTCAAGTCCCGCAGAGCCATGATGCGCGTCACCACCTGCTGCCACTGTATGGTTTGTATGTCGCGGTCGGGGATATCGAGCAAGTAGTGGTAGAAGTCGTGCGTTGCTCGGAGCCGGGGTATATCGGTAAAGAGGTTGTAGAACGTGTACAGCCAATAGATGATGAAGACCCAGAGGCCGAATATCCAAATTCCATGGATCCTGTATCATGTCAGCTGGGAAGTGATTACGTCATACGCATTTACTGACTTGGCTGCACACTTTGGCACCAAGACCTGCTCCAGCTTGTTGCTCTTTGGCAACTTGGAGTAGTCGATGCAGAAGCCAAGGAACGTCATGAAGCCGACTACGAAAGCGCTCCGAGCGAGCGTCAAAACCCGGGCTAGGAGGATGGAGTATATGCCGCAGCCGACAAAGTAATCGTACACCTCGGTCATATAGTTGTCCAGGTCCATCTGATTCACCCACAGCCACAAGGCCTTCTCCTTGCGGTCGGCGGCGAAATGCCCAGGTCTACTGGTATGTCCCCACGGCCGCGAAGGTGCGCTGTTCCCATCCTCGTCGTGCAGCCGCTGTTGGTTCCGTGTAGCATCCCACTGCGCCCGTGTTTGTCGTGTGGCTGGGCCAGGTACTGGCATAGGGAGGCCTTCGCCGCGCTGAGTCGAACTTGGCCCCGGCTCATGTCCTCCTTCGAGAAGTAACGACTGTGGGACGTCGTCATCGTCATCCAAGGGCACAGTGCGGGATGGCGCGGGCTGCCTCCAAGCCGGCATGCGACTCGCTGTATTGATGCCGGGTGGTGCGTTGCGTTTGGCCTCCGGGGAGACAGCGCGGCTCTCGGTCGTCATCTGACTTGAGGATGCCTCTTCGAGCAGATGTGCGAGGTCTTGCTCCTCAAAGCGAGCCTCAAAGTTCTCCTCGTCGATGTCCATCTCGTGTCGCTCGTCGGTCGAGGTGGAGCTGCGGCGGTCGCGGGCAGCAAGAGGTTCGCGTTCGTATGTTTCGTCCGATGCAGAGGGAAGAAGCTTAGAAAGTAGGTTAGACGCCATCATGGTCGGACAGTGGTGGTGCGCTCAGGCAACGGCGGGGCGCGTGGCCGTGCTGCGCTGGGTTGAGGGCGTTTGGAGGCTGCAAGAGTGGTCAGAGGACCGAAGGCGTGATCCCAAAAGTCAAGACGAGCCTCCATGAGCACTGACGTAATCCTAGTCAGTGACCATACCAGCGTGATAGAGGGTAGGATGAGTGATGGTCGCGGTTATCGCTGAAGCACATGGCATGCATGCAGGTGACGCGACCGATATCGATAAGGCTCGGCTGCACTTGCCGCTCGTCTGCCCGATATGACACCTTTCGGGGCCCAAGTCACAACACCCATCCAGTCATGTCGGTGAGCTACTTCCAGGAGCGAGCAACTCCCGCCTCTCAGAATGGCACTTCCCCGTCCTCTCCATCCGTAGCCCCTGCATCGCGAGGCACAAATGCCCTCTCGAGTAGGATCACCAGCGTGCTCTCTGCATCATACGCCGACTTGGAAATCCGCGATGCCCTGGAAACTCTGGATGTGCGTGGCGTGCAGAACACCGCCGAAACACGACGGCAGTTGCGTTTAGATGTGCAGAAGGATGTCATCGAGTGCAATGGCGAGATTATCAAGGACTTTGGCCAGGTTGCGGAAGTATGATAGAACACCAAGTATCAAGAACATCGGACTAATCTCCACTAGCAACTGAAACGTATCGGGACTGCTATCAGTAGCCTGAATACGTACTGCGCGGATATGCGCGGTCATATTGAAGCTGCCAACAGAGAAACCGGACCCGTCCTGGAGGAAGCCACAAGCCTCATAACCCAGAGGAAGCAGGTCGAATCTAAGCAGCAGATTCTGAACGCCTTCACCACTCACTTCCTCATATCGGAAGAAGACGCCACTATCCTGACCTCCACTGCTGAGCCTGTCAATGAGGAGTTTTTCCAGGTCTTGACCCGCGTAAAGAAGATACATCACGATTGTCAAGTCCTGCTCGGGACCGAGGACCAGCGGTTGGGCCTGGAAGTGCTGGAGCAGAGCTCCAAGCAACTCAATTCAGCCTTCCAAAAACTGTATCGGTGGATCCAACGCGAGTTCAAGACACTGGATCTAGAGAACCCACAGATCAGTGCTTCTGTGCGCCGGTCTCTGCGCGTGCTGGCTGAACGTCCAACTTTGTTCCAAAGCTGCCTAGACTCGTTTGCCGAGGCACGAGAAGCCATTTTATCTGATTCATTCCACGCTGCGTTGACCGGATCGACATCAGAAGAGCACATAGCCACCAAACCGATCGAGTTTCATGCCCACGACCCACTCCGCTATGTTGGAGATATGCTCGCGTGGGCACACTCCACGACAGTATCCGAGAGGGAGGCGCTCGAGAACCTGTTCATCTCAGACGGCGATGAGATCAAACGTTCTATCCAAGCAGGTCTTGAAAGTGAGCCGTGGCTGAGAGGCGATGAGGATGCAGAAGTCTTCGACGGACGGAAAGCCCTAAATCAGCTCGTCAGCCGCGATCTCACGGGTGTGGCACGTCTTTTGAGGCAGCGGACCGAACAGGTTGTCCAGAGTCACGACGATGCAACCCTTGCTTACAAGATCGCAAACTTGATTGGTTTCTATAAAGGAACCTTTGCCAAGCTACTTGGAGCAGATTCCGATGTCTTGGATGTGTTTGATACACTAGAGGCTTCTGCGATGCGACAGTTCCGTGCTAATATGAGAGATTACGTCGCCAATGTCCAGAGCGACCTCGCTGTTGCGCCAGCCGATCTGTCCGCCCCCGAATTCCTGGAGGATGCACTCCAAATGCTTCGAGTACTTGCGAAAAGCTACGATACTTCATTTGCCGCAACGGATGACAACGGGCAAGGATTCCAGACTGTACTTGCGGAATCTCTGGATCCATTCTTGAATGGTTGCGAGAACCTGCAAAAAGGAATGAAACTGCCTGATAGCGCCATCTTCGCCATCAACTGCCTCTTTGCGGCTAAAGAGGTCCTCTCTCAGTATACATTCGCTAGCGAGCGGGTCAGCGACATCGACGATACAATCGATGAGCATGTTGCCAAATTGACAGACTACCAACACCAGTACTTGGTCCATGAATCTGGTCTCATCACCCTCATCAATGCGCTTGAAGGGATTACCGACTCGCCAGAAAGTCTCAAGACCATTCCTGACTTGGATGCGTTCAAGCCGGACGCACTCGTGGCAGCCAGTCAGCAACTCGACGAGTTCTTGCCGTCTGCTATCATTGATGCATCGGAAAACATCAAGCGGCTGCGCAACAGAAAAATGATACAGGACATCACGGAAGAAGCAGCCGGCAAGTTCTGTGAGGACTTTGAGGTTGTGGAGGCCAAGATGATGGCTGCTGATGATCTCACATACGACGAAGACAAGGAAGACGAGGACCAGGAACCCGGTTTGAGGGATATGTTTCCCCGTACCAGTGGTGAGATACGGGTGCTGCTCAGCTAAAGGGCCTGATGTGGCGAGTATGTACAAGCCGGTAGATGTTGTCATCAAAAACCACCTCATTTACGCATCATATCCATCAGTCGTGACTCGTGATGCGTAGACTCAAAGTCCTAACCTCTTAAGCATCCTATTTGCTACCACACGTTGGTGTGACCACTCTTTACTGCGGCTTCTTCTTCTCCCACTCTTCTGGCGTATGGCATTTAGGGGTCCATGCATGTATCGCGGCAATCTCCTCTTTCAATGTCGAGTTAACTAGCCGGTGTCGTGCTAGAGTAGTCTTCTTGGCGAACTGTGGTGATACGATGATAGCCTCGTACATTTGCCCGCATCCACCTAGTATGCGACATTAATTCATGCTCGTGACTCCAGTTACAAACCTAGAACCTTTCTAGTACAAAACCGCGCCTGTAGCGCGATCGATCTGCACTTCGGGCCAATCTATGAATGAGAAAGAAAGAGATATTACGTACCGCTCAGATCTTCAATCTCGACATAAGTCGCGCCCAAACCCTCCTTCAACTTCCTCTCGAGTCCCTCCATAGTAACGCCAGAAGTAGCCTGCACGTTCGCCGCTTCCTCGTCCGTCCTTGCACTCATATTGGTTCTGGTGTCTGGTGCGATGGCAAGATTGTCAAGAGTTTTGTAAAGTTTGTGTCGCGGATCCATAAGGCGATGATGTGATATTGACCCTTTGGTGTTCCTATCTTCGGATCTGATAAGATGCGGTTGCCGAATGGGGAAAGACCGGGACTCTGGGAGGGGAGGGGCTACATATGACGCATCATTGCAGGGGTGGCAGGCGCGTTGGATTGGCATTACTGCGCGCGTGGATTTTTGCTTTGCGATTGTAACCCCGGGAGCTGTATGCTTGCATCTACGGCACGACGAATCGCTATGACTACTTCGGCGCCTTTTTCGAGGGCGGTGGTGAAGGCGATGCAGAAGCTGTAAGTTCCTTGGGAATGCGTCGGACTCTGCTCGATGCACCGCGCTATGTGTTTTCAGGTACTGACAAACGTGAAGGTATCCAAAGGAGCTTGCCGACAACTCCTGGGATAACACCGGGCTGCTGCTTGAGGCGCCGTTCGATCCGTCGCGTCGCCAGTCCAACACCGCCCTCCTTACCATCGACCTTACCAAAGCCGTCGCGGACGAAGCTATTGCGCTCAACTCCTCAATCGTCATCGCATACCACCCCATCATATTCCGAGGCTTGAAGTCGTTGACTCTCGCCGACACGCAGCAACAATCGTTACTACGCCTTGCTAGCCATGGCATCAGTGTGTACTGCCCACATACCGCGCTCGACGCAGCTCCGGGAGGACTTGGAGATTGGCTTGCGGACATCGTAACAGGCACGAAGACAATTTACAATGGCTCAGAAGAATATGCAGAATCGGAGCCTGCAAGTAATACAAAGGAAGACGACGAGGACCCCTTCGTCGAAAAGAAGAAGCGCCCAACTTTCATGCTGCAACACCACCCTAGCCAGCCCCTACTGCACTTCGGCAAGCACCCTACGCCCGCCAAAATCCCGCTCACAGCCCCTCATAAACGCGAAACTATCAAACCTCAATCGCCAGCACTAGCATCACACCCCGGAGCTGGCATGGGCCGCATCGTGAAGTTCGATCACCCACAACCGCTCCCAACACTCCTCGATCGCATAGGCAAGGGACTCAACAACCCTAAAGGCTTCCCAATCGCGATACCCCAGGATAAGGCAATCGCAGACATAGAGATACGTAGCGTAGGCATCTGCGCAGGCTCAGGATCAGGTCTACTGAACGGTCTAGACGTGGATCTACTGTTCACAGGCGAGATGGACCATCATTCGGCTCTTGCAGCAATTGAGAACGGGAGAGCTGTCATCAGTTTGTTCCATAGCAATTCTGAGCGCGGTTTCCTAGCAGAAGTTTTGCTTTGGCAATTGGAAGAGGCGGTGCAAGAAGAGTGGGGTAAGATTAGGGAGGAGGAGAAGGACAACGAGGCGCTGCAGGAGGCATTGGCAGATGATGACTTCGATATTGCAGTCAGTGAGATTGATCGCGATCCTTATGGCATCGTGGTGTTGAAGGGCGATGCAGAGGCGGCATAGCAACAGCACGTAGAAGGTGGATAAATCGAAGATCATAATGATGCGACAGACTACACGAGGTTTGGTGGGGTCACAGAGAGGTTTACCCCACATCATCACCCGCACAACGCCGACACCATCGACCGCAATTATCTGCACGCCGCGTTTCGCAAAAGCTACCTAAGGGTATATAATCGATAGAAGATCCCATTTTCTCAACTCACAACCGGAGCGCATCCAGCGCTATCCGCTCAACATAATCCTCTGTGGCGCAATTGGCTAGCGCGTCTGACTGTTACATCTGTGGCTATCAGGAGGTTGGAAGTTCGAGCCTTCCCGGAGGAGGATTAGTTTTTTTGCTCATTTAGCTACTTCACGGCTTCCTATGATATGCTGTGGCATCTTGACTCTTTTTGCAAGTCTTGGTTGTCTGGCTGAGAAACATGTACGGTCCCCGACATAAGAGAGTGTAGCTCGACTGCACTGCGGTACAACGTGTACCCATTCAATGTCTATCACACTTTCAACTATTATCTCCGACAGGATGGTAAACCTCCTCTCAACGAGCCATGCAGTCTTGATTGCACGTAACCGATCGAAATTAACACCGCGCATCCACGCGTACAATAACACACTGCTTCGACATGGTATCATATAAGCCAAACTCGCTCACCGTCCTCAAGCATATCTCCTCCAACCTAGCCTTCACCACAACCATGCCTCCTTGACCCAACTGCTGCTTCACGCCAACCTCTGGATTCCCACCCGGCGAGCGCATCTCAGGACCCAACGACGGCATAACCCTACTCAAAAGCCCTCTCATCCCCTGCCTCTGCCCAATATTCTCTACACTCCTTCCTTCCCCTCTCGGACTCCTCAACACCGGATTCGCATTCAAATTCTCACTCAACAGACGCTCCAACTCCACAATCACAACCTGTGGTCTCCAAAACTCTGTGCGGTTCATCTGGCCCTCCAACCGCACGACTTTCGGTTCGTCTTCGGAGGAGAAGCCAACAACCTCGACAGGTTTGGTGTCGGCTGTGTCAAAGCTGAACTCTGATTTCTCTTCGACGGCGGGTAGGGGGATGTCGGAGGGGAGCATGGCGATGGTTGTTTGGGCGATGCCGTATGTGGCGCGTTCTTCGATGATGGGGATGATGTGTCTTTCGATTACGGATTGGATGTGGTGCGTGCGGGTTGTGCTTAGTTGATTGAGGATGGTGGTGCCGCGTGAGGAGGTCGGGGTGCTGTACTCTGAGTAGGGTGGTGGAGAGGCTTGTTTCTCGTTTCGTGACATTGTTGTGGTGTTGACTAAACTTGAGAGAGGTGGTTGTTCAATGTTTTGGTATGTCTAGAGCGAAAGTATGGATGTGTCGGCATGGAGATTGCGGGCGTTACTGCAGGGAGTCGTAGACCGTGGTCGGATACTTGCTCTCGTTACCGAACTTCTACGACTACCCTTTGTTGCGGTGGCAACAACTGAAACGGTCTTCACGGATATCGAACGGATCACGGCAGGCGCATACCGGAGTAGTTACAGTTTCTAGAAGCCTGTGACTCCGTGCTCATATGGCGCAGCTTTGACTAGTCCCAAATCGCATACACATCAGTCTCGTGATCGTACGAGCCATGGGAATAAGGGCGCAATGATGTATAGCCTGGCGAGGGTAAGCGAATCGTAAGCGTGTAGATACTCAATCACGAGGTGTCCGGGCCGAGAACCTTGGCATTGGGTTTCGAATCTTGAGGGTGGTAAGATGTGTAGGAACTTCAAAAAGTGAGTATGTAGAGGTGGAGGCTATGCGACGCGGCGGGCAGACAGCTTGCGCAGATTTCTGGTGGCCTGGAGATCGCCTTACCGGCCCTTCTCTTTGAGGGGTTTAAAACATAGTTGAACGGCGGCTGCGCACTTCGTAAAGCTGCCTATTCTGCTCACCGCGCGAGAACCATACTCTTGCGAGATAAAGCGTTTCTTCAGGCCCAAGGCACATGGGGTGGCTGTGAGGCGCAAGGCACACTCCAGGCTGCGTCGCACTACTCCTTTCTCGGATTAGCCACATGGGCCGTGCACAGCATGCTGCGGTCTCCACCAACACCATCACAAAGATGCTCACCGAGAAGGTCACTCGTTGCCGGAAATGCGGATAAACGAAACATCTTAGAAGATGTCGTGATGCATATAAGAGTTACCATGGTCGCCGTTAGCTCAGCCTCATACTGCGCATTATCCTTTGGAGCGCCCCAACTTTGGTTGATACCTCCTTGAGCACATTACCACTCTTTATATATCATCACCCATAAACCCACGCATTTCCGAATACATACAACTTGAACATCTTCAAGTAACACGGCATACCGGATCCAGACGTCTACATCAACCTCGAGACTGTAAATTATACTTCCAACCCCTCGTAAACCTCAACCGTCAACATGTGGTACCACGTAGCCGAGCCCAATTCCTACCTCGTCATCACGGGTGTAGGAATTGAGAAGGTCTTGATTAAGAAGAAGGCCTTCGTATACCCTCTACAGAAGGTTTCCAAGATCTCCATCACGCCTTTTGACTTCTCCATGGCCCTCCAGGCTATGACTATTGAGAAGCTTAAGTTTGCTCTACCAGCCGTATTCACCATCGGCCCCGCGGATAGCCCTGACGCACTTGAGAAATACGCCGTACTACTCACTGGCGAGAGCGACGGAAGCCCTACCCAAACTGCGGCTAAGGGAGTTGTCTCGGTTGCTGAGGGTCGCAACCATGTTCAAGAGATTGTTAAGGGTATTATTGAGGGCGAGACACGAAGCATTGTCTCGACCATGACTATGGAAGAGCTGTTCCGTGAGCGAAAGATTTTCAAGGACAAAGGTACGTCTGAACAGGAAACCATGCGAAACATGTACTGACATTCGATAGTTATCCAGCAAGTTCAATCCGAGCTTGACCAATTTGGTCTTTGCATTTACAATGCCAACGTGAAGGAGCTACAAGACACTCCAGGCTCGGAGTACTTCGCCTTTCTCTCTCGCAAGGCACACGAGGGCGCACTAAACCAGGCTAAGGTCGATGTTGCTCACGCTCGTATGCAAGGTGAGGTCGGAGAAGCAGAGAAGCAAGGAAAGACCAAGCAAGAAGTCGCCAAGATCCACGCCCAAACTGCCGTCCTCGAGACCGAGCGTAAAGCCGAGAAGGCTACAGCAGACGCCAAGTTCACCGACAAGGAGATTGAGATCGGTCGTGACCTCAACGTCGCTCGCATCAACGCCAAGCGCGAGGCCGAGCGACGCGATGCCGAGCTCCAGATGGAGGTCGAGAAGAAGAGGGCACTCATGGAGCTTGAACGTCTCCGTGCTACCAAAGTCGTGCAGGCGAAGATCGAGAAGGAGAGTGCGCAGCAGCAGGCCGACGCAGAGCTGTACACCCAGGAGAAGTCCGCCGACGGACACAAGTACAGTCAGCAAGCCGAAGCTGAGGCCGATGCTTTCCGCAGCCTGCGTGCTGCTGAGGCAGACTTCGAGGCCACCAAGCGTCGCGCTGAAGCTGAGTACTTCGCCCAGGAACGCGCCGCCCAAGCCCACCTCATCACCCAGCAACGCGAAGCCGAAGGTCTCTCTGCCATGGCCAAGGCATACGGCGATATGGCCGCTGTTCTCGGTGGTCCTCAGGGTCTCATGCAATACCTCATGATCACCAACGGAACCTACGAGAAGCTTGCGAATGCGAACGGCGCAGCCATCAAGGGCCTTCAGCCGAAGATCAACGTCTGGAACACGGGTAGTCAGGGAGGCGAGGGTATGGCGGACCCGTCAGCACCTATTCGCAATCTCTTCCAGAGCCTGCCTCCTCTGCTCAGCACTATCCATGACCAGACTGGTATGGCACCACCTAGCTGGCTGGCGCAGATGCCCCAGCAGAATGGCGATATGAACAAGATGCACTTGAGGAACGGCAGCGATGTGTCGCCATAGAAGGAGGACGATGGAATCGTGGATTGTTTCTTTCGTTGTCACCTAGATCGTTGTTTGCTATACCCCATGGCTAGGAGTTTGCGATACGTTACTGTACTGCCTAATCTTTTCTCTTTCGTTTGGCGCTACCTCGGTTTGATCACATAGACTTAGAATAATACAACAAAGATAAACCTCATCGAAGATCGGAGCGAATGTGATGAAGTGATCGATGACTGGCAAAGACAGTATTCTTTCTTTCGGAGAGCCATACAAGTACGCGTGCTTGTATTCGGGTCTCTGAGAGGTGGATTCGGATGACTGCGTAATTGCCAGGATGGGTTGTGCGGGAGATATTCGCATAACGTTCCTTTTGAACTCTTTGTCCAATCCATGGGTATTCGGCAAGATACAGCATGGGCGTGTCGGAAACACTAAGCAGACACCTGATAGCTGTCCCTCTGATAGTTCATGGCGCTGATGTAAGGCGAAGTATAGATGGAATGTGATACTGCTGTCTGTCCGACGCGAGAACTTTGGATGATTCCGTGTAGATGAAGGGTCATGAAGGGTCTAGTGAGGTGGACGCAGATGAATCTTGAACGCTGATCCCCTAGGCAAATGAGTAATCTGACCGTCAGCCGATACGACTGCAAAAGGAACTTTCCTTAGCAATGAAAGCTTCCCCAAGTTCGAGACAGCGGAACCGGATCCGAAGGCGAGCCGGATGACCTCAGACGACCGCAAACGTATGGAGCGACGGAAGCGTTTTCATGAATAGATAGCTACCCGCAAGAAGATCGTAAGATCTAGCTGAGTCTTCGATATTGCGTCCGCGGTCCGTCGCTTTAGGCGTGCCTGAGTTGCCGTGGAAATATCGAAAATGACGACAATACACCTCAGCCCATTATCAGCCGTCGAACCTTCCCCGTGCGCCGTCTCCACACACACCCCGCCCCCTCAACGTGAAACCTACCACGGCTCACGTCTTTCAACGCGTGTCGTCAGTATCGTGTTATGGTGTCGCGAGGCCGCGAATGAAGCACGAAAGGCCGGAACAGGCACGGAGAGTTTCTTTGGTTGGGCTGAATGGTGAGGGGAATAAACAGGGCGCGACCCGACGATCACAGTTAGACAGGCTCACTCAGCACAACTGCAAGCGAGGCCGCTTTCTATATACGCGTTCAGTATAGTAAAACCTGCGTCTTACTATACATACTCACCGGCACACGCATGAGCATCCGCACCCAATCCAATCCAATACAATGGCCAAAGGGCTTATCCCAAACAGCCAGAAGCAACTCAGCCGCTGCACTAGATGAATCACCAACGCGCGCTTGTCATGCTTCTCAGGGTGCCCCTCTGCATGCCAAACCGCGTCTTTACCGCATCCGGTCCAACAATTACGCAGTCGACACGTCTTTTGACACGTCTCACGCGTTCGCGGTAGCACATGATCTACCTCGCACGCGTCGCACCAGACAACCGGGCACGGCTGGCTAGACTTGGCACGCGACGTGCGACACAATTCCATCACGCCTCTCCACACAATAAGCCCAAGTGGATACTACGGCTTATGCTCGCGCGCTGTGACTGGCCGGACAGTGACGGCAGCGAGGAAAACGTTAGGCCTCGGCGTAATGCCTGGGCTAATCGACGCGTGCGGCCGCGAAACTTCAACTTCGGGGTTGGTGATGTGGGCTGGTGCATCCACTTGCTGCATGTTTTATTTTTTCTCGCCGGAACATCGTAAGCAAGGTCGTCTTCGCCGGTCAGGCTTCATTTACACAGAGCATGTGCAGGACTTATTGGCTTCTTGTTCTATGTCGGGTATTGAAACAATTGTTGCATTTCGTCAAAGAGCACCAGCAGGGGGGATCCATCGCGTCGTGGCTTAGGGCTAGGTGCCTACCATGGATCATGGGCAATCGGCACAGACCAGACATGATGACGCCTGTGCTCATGTTACGGAACTACTTACGGCACGGCGGTGCGGAGATCAGTGCACGAGGAGGGGCTTATGTGGAACGCTCAGTCTCTTCTTCACACTCTTTGCATTTGGTCATTTTGGATCATCCATTTCATTCATTACTAGCTCATCTGCTCGACGCATCTCATCCCTTCAGAAAGGACCAGCTGATCTATCAAAGTGTACAGGCTCTCGTTCGAACGGTCGTCCCAGCCAATATCACCCGTCCAGCCGATCCAATCCTCCGGACAAAGTCCATATCGAAGCCGATGCCGCCGAAAGACAAGAGATTGGGTATCAGTCGTTCACGCTTCGATACAGTCGTTGGGATTCGTGAAGACTCCATACCAAGGGACGCCGATATCCCACACACACTTCGTAACGTTCATCATGTCCGTCGTGATAGAAGAAGAAGACATGAACACAAGGAAACAAGAAGCCGCACCGTTTAGAGGGCTGAAAAAGAGAGGACGTTGCAGACAAGCAAAAGTGCCGGAATACACAAAAGAGCTGGGAAGACTGGGGTAGTTGTCTGGACACCCTTCCGGTGGTAAGGTGTGTCAGACTGAACTACACTTGGCCCCGCCCTCCCACACTCGAATTACTGAAGTTGTTCGAAGACACATGTAGCCACATGCCATGTCCAAGAAGTAAAGGTCCAGAACATAGACAAGAAGCCTAGGTGCGAAGGTCTGTCGACCCCGCCGGAGGTATACCATCGACCGCGAAAGGCTGTCGGTAAAGAAGATGGAAGTTGGTATAGACAAACAAAGGAAATGCTTTTCATGGAAGCAGGAGTAAGTAAGCCCGTGGGCCAAATGGCAAGTATATGCAATGACGGCGTTTGAGGCCGTCGGTCGTAACGCCGATGATGCAGTCATGCTCAAGTGCAATGATGAAGCGGAAGACAAGACCGTCGAGCTCTAAGATCGGTACAGGTATGCTGAGTCGCTAGGTGTTCCGGCAAAACGCTCCTCGAACGAAGCTGGAGGCTCGAAGCTATGAGATACATTCGCTCGAGGGAAAGTATTGCTCGATCGACCAACGAATGGCGAACCCAGACGGACGGTGCCTTTGTTCTGGGCTTCCATTGGCACGGCAGGGGATGTTGGTGCCGGGCTAGGCATAGCAGAACCGCTTTGTGCGAAAGGGTTCAACCCTAACGGGTCGTTGATCAAAGGCAGTCGTCGGGCGCCTTCCATCATGTCACCCAAGCTGAAGCCACGGCTCCTTACGCGACGATGACTCGATTCAGCTGGGGCTCCAAAGATCTCGTTGACGAAGCTGTCTCCACGGTTTCGTGCCCTATCTTCGAAGCTGTTGTGGGATGGGAGCGCCCGACGCTTGAAGACTCTTGACTTGGGTCGCGGCGCATGCAGTTGGAAAGGTGAGCCCAGACGTGGGGTGTGACCAGCAGACGACGGCGCGTGCCATGTTCGGGCATTGCTCTGGTTCGTGTTGCCGTGGCTTGACTCGTTCCTGGCACGGAATGGTGAGCCTAGCAGGTTGCCTAGTCCGAGGCCGATATGAAGCGATTGTGACTTCTGGTGAGCAGAAGAACGCGCGCTCGACCAAGTTCGCGGTGCCGGTCGTGGTGTGATATCGTTGGCAAGCTGCGACAGTGGGTTGCCCAACTGCATCGACGCAGCAGTGCTTGTAGCCAGCGACAAGTTCATGTCCCTTGTGGAAAAGGAAGTAGAGCCTTGCGAGAATGGCGAAGAAAGCGGCTGCTGCTGTTGTTGACGCGGTTGTGGCTCGGGCTCAGGTGGAGGAGACGATTGCAGCGGCGAGGGCGACCGACGAAGCATACGCTGATAGTGTGCAGAGAGCGATGGCTTCTGTTTAGCCAAGTCTCGTAAGCGCTTCCGACATTGCTTCTCACTGGGGTAGCGCATGGTGGACCTGGTTGGCCTAGCTACAGGTGTGTTGCTACCGCTCCTGATCGGCCTCATGGTACCCGGTGTACCGGCAAGGAAACCGTGTTGTGGAGTCGCGTTGAGGGCACCAGCGCGAGAAGACTTCGGGCCCTTCCATGTCTTGCGAGCCATCCTCGCTACACGATGGCAGACTCCATTCGGCGGTGTAGTGCTCGGGAGGGCTTTGAAGGGTGTCACCGTAGGGTCCTGAAGGTACTTCATGTAAGTCATCCACAAGTGGTGATCCATCTCTTCGCTGAAGGTGGCTCGCAACTTCAGCTTTGTTGCAGAGCGAGATTGTTGGGTACCCATCGAAGGTGAGCTTGGTCGTTGGGCTTTGTTTGTGGGTGGGTAGAAGGCGAAAGGGTCTGAAGATTCATCTTCGGGGCTCGTGCAGCTGCCGCCTCTGGACATGAAGGAGCCAATGCTATCGCAAGACGAGACGGATGAGTCTGAGAAGCCTGACGATGAGGTGGGTCTGCTAGATGTTTCGCTCTGGCTGACATGTGGGACGTCGGACCAGTCCTGAGTTCCCTCGTAGTGGCTGATTGTTCGCACTTGGGCAGCGGGAGTCTTGGGTGGGGAAAGCATACGAGGAAAGCTGAACCCTGGAGACAAGAATGCGTCGTTTTGAGGTAGTGAGTAGGGTGGTAGCAGGTTGGGGGTTTCCGACATGACTTCGGGAGCCTCAATTGTGGGGATGGGTCGCTGGTCCATGACGGCGTCCATGTCGTCGTTGTTCATGACAAGGGTAGCACGGCGGCGACGCACCTTGAGCACCTGTCGGGGCGGCGGCGGCGGTTGCATCTGCTCGGGTTGCGGCTCTGGCTCGGGAGTCTGTGGAGCCGGGCCGTCACGGTAATGGAACATGAAGTTCCTGGGTAGGGTAGTAGATAGGTTGGGGCGTTCGGCGTCCATGTTGCTGACGTTCCGATGTCGTGTTTCAGGATACGATTGTCTTTGACCACAACAACAGGTCGACTTCAAAGACACTGCAAGGAGGAACGGCAGTTAAAACACGACAAACGATCAATGCATCCGGCCTGAGGGTGTTCCGGTTGCTGTCGATGTGGCTTGATTATGCAGGGCGGTGGTGATAGGTCTCGGGACCCAGCAGGCAGGTGTTTGGTACTCTGCGAACGCGACTGTGCGGCTGCAGGTTGGTTACACGTGCAAGCAGGACGGCTGCGCCTTGATAAAGCGGGCGTACTGTCGCAAGATGTCGCGCACTGTCGGGAGTAGTGGCAACGGACGATTTCAGTGTCGCAGGAGCTCTGTCGACACGAAGAATGCGCGAGTGCTCTTATCGGCGACGATGGCGCGTAGCTTCACGTCGCGACAAACAGCTGTCAACGGGCGGATGCGCGATTAGCAATAGTCGAAGACGATGCGCAAAGGTCCAAAGATGCGTCAGAAAACGCGTGAATTATCGTGAAGGGTGGCGATGGCGGGTGTTGGCGAGATATGGGAGTCGTGGGTCGCGATGAGAGGAGCGGGAGCGTGGGCGGAAGCGAATTGGGCGCCTTAGTCCGCGTCCAAAGAAAGCGCAAGCGAAAGACAAGATTCGTAAAAGACGTAAGGAAACGGTCGTCAGGAAGTCGCGTGGAGCGCACGGGAGTGCGACGAGCGAGAGTCGGCTCGGGATTATCGTGAAAGTCGTGATGGTGAAGGTGATGTGCGGTGAGGTTCGCAAAAGTCGGCTGACGGTTGCTGCCCGGCTAGTGCGAGACAGCGGACGGGCTTAGGCCAAGATCGTCGATAGAACCTCTGCAAACCCACCAAGTGCCCCGAGCCCCATACAAAATCAAACACTCCGCATCCAACACTTTGCGCAATTTGCTCGCATGAGGCCTCATGCGATGCTCTGCGTCTTTTTGCGTCGCATTCTGAGTCTGGTACTCCCACGCAACACGTGAAGCTGTCGCCGCAGACCGTCGATTGCGAAACTGACGCGTCTCGACGCGCTCGCTCTCCCAGTCTAACCGCTTTCGCTGCATCATGGCCCGTGCAATCATACCTTGATCGTGGCGCTCTCTTTCGACGGCCCCTGCATAGAGACCTTGTTTTTCTGCAAGCACGAACACCTGTCACGACTTTTTCATCCAGTCGCCCGCTGCCAACATGCTGCAAGCTGGCAAGCGGCATCGCGGCATGCATAACGGTCCCTCCCCGTTGTCTTTTGCTTTTCCCTCCCCGCTCCATCTCATCCACTTCTTCTGCCGCTTCGTCGACATGAATGAGTGACGGCGAGCAGATTCCTGCCACCTGTGCACTACGCACACGGCTAAGGGCAAACTGGAGACCCCAATTCGTTACGACTCCAACCCTCTTCTCCACAGTGGAGCCCTGGCCATTGCTCTACAACACGACAACAGCACGAGTCATTACTACCTCGCTGTACTACGTACTGTAGCCAATGCTTCAGCAATCAGCTCCGTTCGTCTGGCTAGGGTGTTTCCAGTAAAAATCTGACTTTCATCCATTCGAATTCCTCCCTGCTGGCATATATATCTGCATAGACGTTAACAAGCGCGACCCTTTTTTGCGCCCCAGCCCGTCCTCCAGGACTTGGAGTGCCGAAACGTTGTGCTTCCCGCGCTTGGCTGCGAAAAGGGTCTGGATCGGCAGCTCATCACACCCACCAATATCTGGCTGTTCCGAAATGCACGTGTTTCGCTCGATTTGGAAGTCCAATCGACCAGCCGTCTTGAGCTTCGATTTTTCATTGGCTGACTTTCGCTGGCTTTAACACTGCCGAGCACCATGAGGGTCTTAGAGTGGATTCGAGCCGCTCAACACAGCACGAGGCCTATAATGCAGCCCGTTCTAGGAATACCAGTGGCTGTACTGTGGGCGTTAAACACCTTCAATAGTCGATGGTGCGGGGGCTTTACGTCCTCGTGAACAGCTTTGAAGCCCACGCTCGCTTCCAGCAGATCAGGCGATCATCGAAAATGTATTAGCTCATTGGGTAATGAGGACACTTCACGACGCGCAAACCGCATCTAATAGTGACAGGTGCTCTACTGTCGCCGCGCCTTCCTAGGACATCTGCTGCTCACAAGTATGTTATGCATTACCGAGCAACTCACAGCGTTGATCTCTTTTAAGGAGCAACCAATATGGATATCAGGTCATGGCAGTACGATCTCCGTGCTGCGAAATAAGACGCGTCCATCGCTATCAACCATCTCAATCGCGGAGTATAGAAGCTTACGGGCAAGACTGTTTTGCAGCTTATCGCCCATCCACAAATCAGAGGATGTCCTCCCGATGTATCCAAATGAGACGCGATGGGAATGTAGCGTTTCATACCCCGATGTCGAGTATGCTGGCGTCGCAGCGATGCTGTACGTGTTTAGGCAGCATCATGCCTGCGCTCCGCCACACAACATCCTGCAGGAAACACGATGAAAGCTTTGCCAGTAGAGATCACGTTCGACGCCACCAGTATAGTGATGGTGGCTTGGTCGTCTTATCTGCTTTTCTCTCAGCCCCGCTGCAGTCTCAGCCTCCTTTACTCAGCCTTCTCCTTGGATGCACATATAACTAGCCTACTACATATTCCCCAATGCGAAGTGAGAGGTTTCCTGCGTTGGCTCAATGTCTATGACAGAGCAAACCGTTGATGTTCCAATGGCAGACTTGGTAAATTCTGGCGTGTTTTTGATGTGTATGATGCTGATGACTTCAGAGACCGGGACCTCCACCTCCTTTCTCGGCGACACTGAGTCCGTCAGCAACCATTCAGCCTTCCTGTGGCAACGATGCTCTGAATGACCCCAGCTTGCGTTCTGGACCGAACTATCAGCAAGCGTTAGAGTCATTACCGACGCTTGTGGGACGTCCTTATCAGCTTTTCCTCGCGAAAGACAATCCGTCGGCCTTTTTACAGGATGATCTGAACCTCGATCGGTTGAACAGGATCCACGGTCATCTATGGATCGCAGGAAGATCGATGCAGGCACATCCACTGCATCGATATCGATTGATGGGATACGAGATCCTAGGTACACAACAGATGGATCTTCATCTTACCAAGACTCGAGGGTCCCCACGAAAACTGATGGTGAAGCCACTTCCTTACTGGATATTTTCTCACGAGTTTTGGTCGAAACATATTTGCCGCGAAGATTGGTTGTGGCGGTCCGCCGCGGGGCTATTGACAAGTTACGCTTGGCTAATCACGACATCCCTGGACTTTCAAGTCGCGCACGATCTTACTCTTCTACCAAAATCCATCACTTGGGATCAATGGAAACTCTTCGTTATTAGCTTTTGTGACCATGTCGACGTCAACACTCTACACCAGGTGAGCATATCTTGCTCGAATGACAGCTCTAGATATTTACAAGCCGCGCCGTCAGGTGAACATGCGATATCACTACGGGGAACTACGCATCGATCGTCTCAATTTGATTTACCGCATCGGATACTTCAAATCCCATTTTCTGCGTGGGTATTTGCACGGATACCACACCTATACTCCTTTCTTCGAGAGGAAATTCGCCTGGGCTTTGATCCCTTTTGGTGTCTTCTTGACAGTGATCCTGTCATCAATGCAGGTCGGTATCAGTCTACCTGCTTTAGGAACCAATTCGACGTTTCTGGACGCCTCAAACGGGTTCGTCATATTCTCGATGACATGTGTGCTCGTCGTAGTATCCTCAGTAGTCGTTTACCAGATTTTCCTATTTATCATGATGTTCGGAACTGCTCTCGCTAATGCACAACAAGACAAGAAACTTCGATCCGTGATAAGGGCACAAGGATATGCGCGGTAATTTCTCAATTGTACCAAAACAGACAAAAAATCTCCTATAGTAGAAATCTAAACTATCCCATCTTCTAGTGTTACATTGCTCCTCCACCGTCTAACCATCTAGTATATCCCGCGTCTACAAACCAAGACCAGAGTTGAAAGCATCGGCAGCGGCCTGGCCTGTGAGGCCCGAAGCAGCAGCCGCAGCATCATCGCAGGTGCTGACAGCCGCGGCGTCTACATCACACTTGTTGGACATCTGGGAGCATATGAACTGGGAGATGATGTCAATCTTCTGAGCTGAGCCGTGGTTGAAAGTGGCGAGGTCAGTGGGCTCGAAGGCCTCCTCCTGACGGCCGTCGGAGGGAAGACCAAAGGTGATGGTAGGGTCGCAGCCGCCGAATGAGGCGGCACCCGCGCCGGAAGCAGCGTCACCGGCAGCGGCGTTGTTACCAGCAGAGGCGTTGTTACCGGAAGCAGCGTTGTTGCCAGCGGCAGCGTTACCAGCAGCGGCGTTGTTGTTGTTGTTGTTGCCCGCATTGGCATTGTTGTTGGCGTTACCGACGTTGGCAGCAGCGTTGTCGGTAGCGTTACCAGCGGCGGCAGTGCTGTTGCCAGCGGCAGCTCCACTGACACCAGCGACCGCAGCGGCGATCTCATCTTCAGTGAGGTCATCGACACGAAGGTTCTGGGTGTTGATGCATCCCGCATCATCGTTCTCGTCGTCGCAAGTGTTGCCGGCACCGGTTGGGTCGCCGATCTCGCCAGGGGCGAAAGTTGAAGCCTCGTTGGCCATCAATGGATCTCCACCGACAGCGGCAATCTGGCGAGCAAGCTCTTCAGCAATTCCCTTGTTGAGCTCTGCAGCTCCATCGCTGGCAGGATCCTGGTGCTGCTGAAGCGCAGCAATCTCAGGGTTGACGGCCTGGATGGACTCGCAGGGAACGGAAGCCAGGCCGACAGAGCCTGTGTTGCGTTCCAGAGCACGGTAGATGAGAGCCATGGTCATGCCCTCGACATCACCGGCCTCCTTGGCGTTGGTGAAAGCCTGGTCAGCTACGGCTTGCTGGAGGCAGTCTGTAGACGATTAGCTTGATGAAGATGTGTATTGGATCCCAAATGACTTACCAGCATCAGCGATGTCTCCAGCACCATCAGCGGCAGCAGCAGCTCCGAGGAGAGCAAAGACACCGTCCTGAATGTCGTCTGGGTTGTTCTGGAACAACAAGTCGTTGACGGCAATGATGACGTTGCGGTGAGCGTGTTCCTGGGGAACCTCACGCTTGGTCTTGAGGGCAGCCGGGCGGGCAGCCGCGGCACCGATGAGGGTAAGAGCAATGAGAGAGTTCTTCATGATGAATATCGATATCGTTCCTTTCGGTCGTAATCGTAAAAAATAAACAAGAATAGGGTCTAAGTAGGGTATATAGCGAAAGTGGACCGGCCTATCGATTCTCCAGGAACGATGAAAAGAAGGTAATAGAATGAACGACTCGAAGGACGATGAATGAAAGACTTGCTGAGATGGATGCTGATGATGCTCTTCCATGCAGCGCAAGGCATTGTGCCTTATATACAGCCTAAGTCCTACCAGTCATGCTATGCAGTTCTTCGCTTCAAGCGCTCGCTGCCTGACAGGTGTCAAGCCTCCGTAGCGGGAGCCGCCATACCTGCCCGTGCATCGAGACGAGACTGCATGATGGCTACCCCTGGATAGAAGGTGAATACCCTTCCGAAGTGGTTGCCGTGCAGCCTCGCGATCGTGGCGATGGCTTGCTAACCTGGTGAGGCGCGGAAGGCCGTTGAGTGGATCCGCGCTAAGAGGTTCGGGAAGCCTGGATGAGACGTTGGCGAATCTTCGGAACGCGGTTTGCTTCATCCACCCCATCAACAACGTCGCTGCCTGGAGATCACGGTATATGTGTGTGAAGTTATCGCCCGTAAGTCACCAGTGTATTTTTTGCGTCTCAAGACTTGCTTCAGCGCGACGTCGCGCCCTCGCTTGCCTTCAGAACGCGCGCATCGAGGGAAGGAGCGCGAAGGTACTGAGATGGACGCGGACTAGCTGAATCACGTCTGCACAGGAGTGCCACCTGCAGCTGTCATGATAGAACATTTCTCCTGCGGATTCTAGCTTCCACCTTCGCCCCGCGACGACGCTCGAACCGGCACCTCCCATCCGAAGTACGATCAAACGACCATAAGGGCGGACAGGGAAGGATTCTCGGTACACAAGAGCCATGACACTTCCGTATACTCCTTCGATGGTACAGAGCACGAGTACGCTGTACGGATAACATTCGGGTTCGACCTACCCGCTGTCCCCAATGATCCAGACGTATAGAATGCCAAGACGCACACCGTGTGTATCAGAACTACGATCCGTTATGAAGAGAGTCGATATTAACCGAGATCGCCCAGCTGGAGCCCAAAATCTATCATGAATGCTATGCGTGCGATGTTCGGGATTTCGTGTTTCCGACGAGCGACCGACAACCCACGTGTATAGAACAACGCCACAGCCATATGCCTTGGATGTTAGGGTAACCTGGCTATGTTTTTATTGCGTCATGGGCAATCTCCCGTCTGTTTTGTTATGAGACATCTCTGATAGTATCCGGACGTCTTACATTCTCGCAACGTCGTGCGTCTCGGATGACCCAAACCAGGCAACATGATCTACCCCAGGGTACAGCCACAGCTTGAATCTCACAGCGCTTCCGAATCACTGCGGCTCTATTATTGTAAGTCTGAGGCAGTATATTCGGAAGAAAGATACTAACTCCCGGGAGTGTTCTTGCTTGACATACTAATTTTAGCCTTGTCGTTGCTAGTTAACGCGTACCCACATCAAAACTGCTCCATCTCTTGGCTGTAGCCTTCTTTGTTGGAAGGGCAGTAGGAGCGGCTAATCTCTTCATCTGTCTAGATTATCGTCACATTCGTTCAGTGTCGCATCCTCCGTTCCACCGCGTCCAACCTCCAGACGACCCACACCCACTCGAGACGAGCCGCGTCCAGCCTGGTGCCACACGACAATCAGACACCTCTGTGGCTCACATCTTTCCCCGCTATCGCAATAGCGGTCCGCAACGAAGCTATGGCCAAGAAGAAGGCGCTTGTCATCTCGGGTCCGATGGATGCTAAACACATAGGGGGTGTGAATGTACTAGGCGGTAGCGGTGCCAGCCTTAACGACTACTTCCACACCACGGCGATCCAACCAGATGAGAGACCTTCACATACCTTCGTTGCTACTGGGAAGACTGAAGTACCGAGGCGGGCAGACACCGTGGGCGGCACACTTCGACGATCAAGTGTCTCCCTGAGCAGAAGTCTCTCCAAACTGAGGCGCAACTCTTCCTCGCATCATACTGAAACAACGCAAGTCGGTGGCAAAAACAGTGAGATGGACAGTCAGTTCGGGAGATCGGACAGTACAAGCAGGCCTTTAAGAAAGCAGTCGAGCATATCACGACTACGGCAGAGGGTCGGCCTAGACCACGAACTGTACGATGCAGCGCCGAAGTCGAAGCCACCCACTCCCGAACCCCGTTTTCTGCCAGAACTGGTATTTCAAGATGATCTGCAACTACGAGATACCAGGGCCCTAGCGCGTCTCACCACGACTTCTTCCATCTACTCAACACCAGATCCTGGTCCTCCTCAGACCACGATCGTACGCAAACAAGTGCCTCATATGACGCAGCGACGGCCTTCGCCTCTCGACAGTCAAACCTCAAACCCAAGCGTGCAGCCCCCCGCAAGAACCAAACGCGTAGATTCGGGCACCGCGATTGATCTCAAGCATATACCAGTGCAGGAGCGACCAATACCGTTCAAGGAGATCATGGCGGTGCCCACCCTTGATGAGCGCATGGCCATGTACAAGAAGACGCGCGAGTACTGGGCGCATGCAGAACATGGGATGGTAGAATGGACCGCACGCGCTGCGGGACCGAAAGCGCCCATCACACGGTCGTGAAGGTTCAAGTCTCTTTCGTCTATTTCCTTCTAGTTTGTACTTTGCGTCTCTCTTTCCATATGATACCCCATTCACGACCAACCATTGTATTCACAGTTTTTGTTCTGCGCTGGTCGCTCTGATGCGCTTTCGTCAGCAGTTTTCCAGACGCTTTCATCCAATATTGCGCGATTATTAAGACGCCAGACACGTAGGTAGGTTTCTTCAGTCTGAACCGACCCGAGATAGTGTTTAAATGCAACACCCGATAAAATGTATCCGCACTTTCATTCTATTCTAGACAAGAACGGTTAGCGCCTGCTCCGTCCATGGACGCAGTGGCCACTCTCCGATAGCAGTAGCTCTCCACTCTCCACCTTGTGGGTACTCAGTCCTTCCCACACCATCGTTTCCATCAGGAAATATCTGTGCCGGTATCGCGCACCCCGAGCAGTCATGCGCCTTGATCAAAATGTCACGGACTTCTATGGACCTTTTGGCCTGCGCGGCATCTGCATCTGCACTCGAGCACTTCCCATTGGATTGACGAGGTCTGTAAACCGGAACGATCCACTACATCCGAACATGTTCAAAATTGTCCGGTAGCGAAGAAAATGCTCGCCCAAGGAGACACCGATATTGGTTATGAAGATATTTCGCGATTTTGAAGGCTTCCTCATGCAAAAGCCTATGCCGACCAGAACCAATACCCCAATGCACGAGCAGACGAACTCCAAATTTCAATATCATATCTAGCTAACGATAGGAAGAGAGGTGAGGAATCAGGGTTGGCGACGGTGGCACTCATGCTTACATCTTCTAGCAGCCCATTCATTCACGACAATGCAACTCCTGCGCAGGCTCAAACCGAAGCCGAAAGGTCCGCATAGGCTCGGGGGTCTCAGCCCGGAAATCCTGAGCTTGATCATTGAACACTTCTGTACGAATGATCTTCGTGACCTCGTCAACCTTTCCCTAGTCTCACGCGGGCTCTACCTATTCGTCGCATCCTATCTATACCGCGAGGTCAGGATTGATGTCGGAAGAGCATCCCACAACCGTCTACTACAGCGCTTGGCCGGACCCAACTGTCGCCTTGCGGAGAAGATAAGAACCCTCGGTATCACTGACACTGAGAGGGATCTTACGATACGATGGGATTGCCTAGCTACCCTGCTCACTAGGCTTAAGTATCTACGGGAGTTTGACTGGAACGGCCCTATAGCACTGCCGTACTACCTCCTTGAGATGATAGCTTCTCAACACCCTCAAGCTCATCTAAACATCTCCGTCTGGAAACCCATTCCCAGGCATCGATCAAACGTGGGTCGTTTGAATGGCCATGTCCTAGCTCACCGGATTGGTCTCCAAATAAACACATTCGTCTATCGCTACCATGGTGTACAGAGACTCACCGCCGGCTTCAAGGAGAACCTCGTTGCGTGGTTGGCGAGCAAACAGACGCTAATGACGCTGGCTATCTTCAACGAGGATCCAGAGGATATCGAGGCTCTTCCACAGAGGCTAGAGTTATTTCGCAACAGCAGCTTTCCTTGTATCGACGAGCTACTTCTTCATACTACTATTTTCACCTGCGGTGAATTGCAGCTGTGGGCTTCGAGAGGAAAGTGGGACAAGCTCTCTCTCCTACATCTACACAATATACATCAGCTTCGTACGTACCTTTGTTTTCATTTACAAATTTGTTCATGTACTAACCCAAGAATGCAGGGCACTTCATCGGCCTGGCCCCTCAGCTCGAGCACCTCAGTTTTCATTTCGACTATCGCATAGACACCAGTGATGACGAGGCTAAGCTAGTCAAACTGTTGAAAGCCAATCCTCTGTCTCAACTACTTCATGTTGCTTATAGCGGTCAAGCGCAGTTTACTCCACAGCCCCTCTCACACACCCGTCGCGCGGTTCCTTTCATAATACTGGAATCAAATCCCAAACTCAAGAGATTACACTTGACCCGAGAGCTCGATTGTCCGCGTGGAGTCAGGAAGCTCTTCACGCCAACTGCGGAAGAGATACGAAGGGTTCGGATACTCTGCCCCGATCTACAGGTACTCAAACTCAACGTCGATCTATCCGCGATAACTTCAGAGTGTGCAGCTGTGTTCGCAGAACTCTCTCTGTTCAAAAACCCGATCGTGCTGGTATTGTACATGCGACTACAGTTCTTCCACTCGAAACGCTACGGAAAATTTTGCAGGATGTGCAAGATCCTCTTCGACACCGTAGTGAAAGAGCGTAGAGACCTGGGTCTCCCGTGCCAAAGGCCTTTCCGAATGCAATTCCTCGCTATGAGGATAGATCAACATTCTCAGGAAGAATGGGTCCAGTCTAATTGCACCTTTCAGCTCAGTGACTCTGGCGCGTCGTATCAATGCGGGAACATCCCTGAAAACAGAAAGAAGCTGGACTTGCTGTCGATGGAGCAGCTTAGAGATAAGAGCAGGATTCAGCCGCTGTTGAACAGAATTTGGGATCTTAAGGGGTACAAGAAAGAGATACAAAGACGCGAAAGATACAAGTATATAGAGCATGGCTTTGCTGAAGACTTTACTTTGCACAATCTTTGGGAGTAGCTGATCTGGGTTTGGATAGTGCGTCGCTTTCTCGAACGAGCGGAGGAGATCTGGAGGGAAAGTTTGCGTATATTACTACATCTATTGACCATTCTCGAGTTATCTCACAAGGCTCAGGTGCTGGAACCGGAGATTAGGCAACGAACAGTATTAATACCGTGTACCTTCATACTAGTAACCGACGAGTTTAGTATACCCGTGGCTTCAGAGCACCATAAAAACGACCGAGGTCGATGCCTAAGATAATGAATTCGTCAAATGTTCAGGCGTTTGCATGGGTCTTTTTACAAGCAGATTACGACATAGTGTCAGGCAGATAAGAAGCTTTGACCCTGCACCAAACAGCCTATATACGCCTTCTTTTAGTATTAAAGACCTTCGATACTACTCCACGAGGTTTCTACGCTACTGGCGGAACCATGAAGTTCAAAAGGTCAAGGAAGGCTCCACAGCCGACGCAAGCGCAACACCTCGAGCGACAAACTAACGAGATTCTCGACCTCATTCTCTCCGAAGTACGTCTCCAGGGTGTCTGGGATCTTCTGGGTATCTGCTCGGTCTCTCGGCAGTTCTATATTCTCACCCTCCCTCACATCTACCGAGATGTGTATTTCACCCTTGACCAAGCATCACACATACGTTTACTTCGGAGACTTCAACGACCCGACTCTCAGATACCAAAGATGATTCGATACCTCTATGTGTCGTGTTGGAAAGAGGAACATCTTGAACATTTACCAAGCATAAAGAGGGTTTTTGACAATCTGGCGCATCTGGAAGAGTTGGAATGGTTTGGGCCATTACAAATGCCGTCTTTTATGCTCGACACATTGCACACTCGCTTCCCAGCCGCTCGCTTGAACACCTCTTTGTTAAAGATGAAGAACGAAAGCTCGGTTGTGGACGATCAGCTATCTTCGGCAACAGTCCATCTGTTTTTACAACCCGCGGTATCTACGTTGACTCATCTAAATATCACATTGAGCGCATTCGATCTGTTCTGGACTGACGCGACTGAGCTTTGGGAAGGATTCGAATCAGATCTTATCCACATGCTTATTCGAAACACCGCTTTGATAAACCTCCAAGTCGTCGCGAAGGGCTTAATTGAGCCGCGTCGTCAACTCAGGAAGTCTTTCATGATGGCAGAGCTGTTACCGAAGCTGGAAGAGTTGCGTTTGTACGTAGAAAACTCGCCCATCTTCGAACACGACGAGCTACTGCATTGGGGTACTCGAGGAGGCTGGGAGAACCTTACCTACATTGGATTATTCCACCTGAGCTCTCTCATACCATTTGTTGGGATAACCCCGAAGTTAGAAGCCCTGTGTCTTCTTCCTCGCAATGGGGAAGATGTAGCAGACTTCAAGTCGCATCTCGATAACTTGGACAGCTCATGTCCATTTCCAGCGCTTTTCAACGTCAAGACTCGCGCTCCTTGGGACCATGGTCTCCCTGTTCAGTACGCTGATCAACTCATTCCTTGGGATTTCCTTGACCTACTGCCACTTACCCAGCTCACGATGCTGGACGTC
This sequence comes from Alternaria hordeiaustralica, assembly GCF_023758085.1. Taxonomy (NCBI): domain Eukaryota; kingdom Fungi; phylum Ascomycota; class Dothideomycetes; order Pleosporales; family Pleosporaceae; genus Alternaria; species Alternaria hordeiaustralica. Next base: position 423,594 of record NW_026056794.1, on the reverse strand, counting down.
ACTCGACCTCAATGTCTTGGCCCAACCAGTACGAGCGTACCGTCAGCAGAGGATGTTCGGAAGATTCGAACGAAATGCCCTAGTCTAGAAAAGCTGGCTATAGACCTTTATCTTCCGTGGGGCTCGAGACATGGCCGCTGGCCAAATGACGTAGTCAAAGAATTGGCCGCATTCCAGACACCCATTGAACTGATAATCCTTTTGGTTGGGAACCAGCGGGGAGTAGATGAAGGATGGCTTGAGCCAGCGCGTTATCTGCGCTTCGTGATCCGATCTTCGCTCAAGATTGTAGCTTGCTTGTGGAGGGAGCGCAAACGTCAGAAGGAGCTCATCAAAATTCCTTTTACAGCCGACTTCACGTGGTATGGGCAGGTCTGGTGCGAGAATTATGAAGTGGCATACGACAATTGCGAGGACTGGACGTTTGGCATCGAGATTCGGGAGGGGAACTCGAACGCTTATCACAGGGTTCGATGGCTTAAGAGCGGTCTCTCTAACAGATCATACATCATAAACCTGCCATTGGAAGAGCTGGAAGCCAAGTCGAAATTTCGTTGGAAGTATCTGTTTGAGAACCGAGGACGCTACAAAGACGAGATTCGTCGTCGGAAGAAACTTGTTAAAGGTGGGAAAGGAGGCTACGAGCCGGATGCCACTCTCTACGATTTGCTGATGCAGGCGGATTCTGATGAAGTCGGGGCCTGAGAACGTGCGCGATAGACACCTGAGCCTACAGATTTCAGAGAATAGCTCAGGCGATATGTGAACTGTTTTGTTAACATGTTTGCTCAACGTCGATGTCTCGACTGGGATAGTAAGACATGTCAGTATAGACAAGACACAAAGAACAAGACAAAGACAATGAACAATGAAGACTTAAACCTCATGAATGAATGAACAACAGAAAACGTCTCGTGCACTTACACAATCGACCCAACAAACTAACGCGCATCAAGCAGCACCCAGTGTGTATAACACGCCCGCCAGAGTGATCAACACCCGTACTGCAGCGACTACTCACCATATCAACGCATTGCCCTAACACACCCAACAATGTGCTACATCCTCGTCTCAACCTGTTCCTCGCACCAACCCCACACATGCGCCCACATCCTTCGCACCCGTTACACACAATGCGGCCATGCCGCGCTACACAGCCTAGACCCAAATCGGTGTCCATCGCGAATGAAGCGACGACAGATTAGCGATGGAGGAATCTGTGAGAGGTGTGAGGACAGAAGGAGTAGTCTGAGTGTGCTGCCGAGGAAGAGCTTGGTGGACAGCTTAGAAGGGTTGGAGAGTAGGAAGCGGAGGTTGAGCTGTGCGATGCAGGGTTGGCCTGTGGATACGGATGGCGAGAGTGTAGGCGACGAGGAGGATGGCGACGAGGGAGGGGTGGTGGAAGCGAGGCATGAGGATGGTGAGCGTGGGCGAAAGAGGAGCTTAGCGCTTTCCATGCAAGGGAGGAACGATGCGAACCCCGTTCGTAGTGCTCCGGAGCCACCGACAAAGAGAACAAGGAAAAGACGCGCAATCACAAAACGACGATAGAGACACGTCGACGCCCAAAGTCAACACGACTTAAAAGTAAAAAGCATACCATTGCACCAACTACCAACCCAAAACCCACATGCAAGTATAGACTATCCAAAAAGACAGGGAAGGGGGTATACAAGAATAGTGCAAGCAAGGAGTCCAACAAAGAAAGTCTCATGACTGGTACCCCTCACCCACAAATGTATATATGTTTGCTCATCCCCATTCAATCGATTGCTCATCATCCCTCATCTCTCATTGCTTTCCCAACATTAAGTCGTTGATCCATCCGTCGTATCCAAAGGAGCCAAGCACGCCGTTCTAGAAGTACTTACATGAAATTGTCTGTTTAACAAGGAGGACGTCGTGAGTTGTACTAAGCGTTCTCCTGGTTCTGCTGTGGCTGGTTGGCGCCAAAGAGTCCGCCGAACCAACTTGCGCGGTTGGCGGCCTTGCGGGCCTTTGAGGCTTCCTCTTCGTTCTGGACAAGGCGAAGAGGTCGCATGCCTTTACCCGTCATGGGGCCAGTGGTCTCACTGCGTGGCAGCTTTTGCTGTGGTGGGGATGGTGTATCGACGTGGCTTGCCGAGGAAGACTCTGTCCGTGTGTCCACCTCTTTGTCTTCGGGGATGGGGCCTTGACCTGAAGGCGCCCTCGAGATGACTGGCGGACCGAAGAAAGAGTTGCGAGGCGAGACCATGCCAGGCGATGTTGGGTTGCTTGTAAGGCCCGGAATCTCAGAAGTTGAGCGACGGTGGTGGTGGCTGCCGCTTGGGTGTCGGCCTGACGTGCTTCGCGTCAAAGGAATGGAAGGAGCAGTGGCTGGATCCTCATGGGCACTCGTCTGGTTGGGCGCGGCGGGAGGTCCCATCATGGACAAGGGGCGTGGCTTGCGGTTTCCGCCCATGGCAACAGACTTGGCGCGCTGAAGGAATCCTTGTGGCTGGTCACTGTCTTGGGGAGGCGGCGGTGGTAGCTCCTTGTTCTTGTTGGGGCCTCCAGAGCCTTCATTCTCAACATCGTTGCCTAGGACCGACTCGAAGCCCTGGTGTGTGAGCAAACGACCGATGATCTTGTTGATGTAGAGGGTGAGGGCCTGGTTCTGCGCCTTCATGCTGCTGAGCTCAGTTTCGAGCTTGCGAACGACTTCGGCATCGCCTTCCTCGGCGGACTGAAGCTCGTCAGCCAGACTGGTTGAAGGGCCGCTACGGGACGGTGCGCGGTCTTCGGTGTTGGATGTCTCGCGCAGGAAGTCGCCGCGGCTCAAGTCTCCGTTGAGCGTCTTCTCTCCGAGCAGAAGCTGGAAGCTTTCGTTGTCTTCCATGAGCCTAGCGTTGGTCATGCGCGTCTCGAGCAGTTGCTTCTCTAGTTCGCGCATGCGTCCGCCGCCAGCATTTTCTACCTCCAACACCTTGACCTGGTATTCGGCGAGCTCGAGACGCAGGTCTTCGATGATCTTGTCCTTTTGGTGGATGAGCTTCGAGTTGTTTCGCGAGTCGCTGCGCTTGACCGAGTTGGGTGGTGCGAAGGATGCGACGTTCTCGAGGTTCTGGGAGGAGTTGGTGCGGGATGGGTTGTTGCGGAAGCTTGCTGTGAGGTGTGTTAGTATCTACATGACTCCTACGTTGATCCAATGAGTGTGACTTACAGGCTCGGGACAGATGCTGCTCCTCTTCTGCCTCGCCAGTGGGCATGTTCTTGTTTGCCATGGTCTCCTTGAGGCGCTGGATAGTGTTCTGCATTTCTTCCTCCCTCGACTGCGTCTCCTCCTTCTCCTTGATGATCTGCGCACGTTCGGCCTCGTAGATGCCCTCGAGCTCGCGGTGTTGGCGTGTCAGCTCGCGCTTTACGTTCTCCAACGACTCGACCTTCTCCTCTTCCTCGTGGGCACGTTCTTCAAGCTTGGCCTGCTCGGTGAGAGCATCGTCGAGGCGAGAGTTGAGGATCTCGACCTGCTTCTGTCGCTCCTCTGCCTCGCTCTCTGCCTTTTGCAGGCGTTCCTTGAGGTCTTGGAGGAGAGCAGCCTGCTCGTCTCGGGCGTCGTTATCGGCGGCATCGGCCTGTGAGGTGCTCAGATTCGAGGATGCGGCGGGCTTCTTGACAGCTGCGCGCGCTGAGACTGGCGTGCCATTGGCGCCTCCACGGACAGAGCGTGTTCGTGACACTGGGGTGGTGCCGTTCGTAGTGGGCGTCGAGGAGCGGGGGGTTCGGTTGGCAGCTCCAGGGGACGAGGAAGTCCTGGTGTTGACTTCGCGGCGCGGGGTGCCCGGCGGCTTGGTTGCTGCGGCGGCCGACATGGTGTTTGAGTGTTTTCTTTGTCAAAGGTAAAGTGTGTCCCAGAGACTCGGGGTTGACAACGTCGCTCAAACAGGCGGCGGTTGCACAAGAGGTCCGATTCTGGGGCGATCAGCGAGCGAATGCGCCTCGGGATGTGCTGATCACTGGGGCTATGCGTGCGGCTGATTGACGTGTGGAAGCGGACCCGTTCAGCTGCAATGTTTTGAAGCTGGATATGCGACACACCACGTCTACGAGTGCAAAACGTGGAGTAAGGAGACGGGCAGCGTTGGACCAGTAGTCGAGACGGGTTCCCACCGTTAGAGTTGGCCCATAATCTCCGCTACCACGCCTTCCCTGCCCTGCATTAGCCCGAGATTACTCGCACGTGACAGAGCCGTTCTCCGGGAAACGACTCCCTAATGTGTAGTACGCCACAACGAGCCACTCTCCACTGCACTCATTGCGCTCGGTACTGTCTGGTTTCAAGTTCATGTCAGTACTCTGGTCCGGCAGTCAGTAGATTCTCGCTACTTTTCCAGCCACATGTGGCGAAGTGAACTCGGGTGGTTGCCACGCCTGCCCTCGCGAGACCCTCTTCCACGTTCGTTCCACGCACATATTGAGCACGTGACCATTCAGCAAGTCATCGTGAGCACATCCTACGCTGGAGAAGTTCGTTACTCCGCTTCCTCTCCATTTAATCGATCGGACGGCTTGGCCGTAAACGGGCGTACAGAATTTCGAGTCCAGGCCGTGTAGCATCGTCACCTTGAAGGCTGTCAGAGTAGGTGTTACAAGCACTAGCTTCGAAAGCGCTGTTGGTTGCGGTATAGCCTCAGAGCGTTCCAGGATTGTCCAATGCGCTGCAGCGCCTCGAGACCACAGGGCTAAACTTTGATCAAGTACTACAATTGAAGGCCTATATTACTATCAATATTGTCGCGATTACTGATCACACAGCGTGCAAGACTTACCATTTCTCAGGCAGATACAAGAATCGCTCTCTTCTTCTGGTATGTGGGTGCTGGTCAAATGGGATGCAACAGTTTGACACGCCCCACGGTAGACGGCTCGTACTCAATCTCTTGGCTCGCGATAGGATAGTCCCAGTGGGTTCGCAACACCATCTCCAGGAACAAATTAGAATACTAATTTACCTAGCAATACTAGCGGCCTTAAGCTCTAGTTTATGTTACACTTTATAAAGATAAAATTTTATTCTATCTAATTACTAATAATACTACTAAACCTAATAATTCTAATAAGTTAGCTAGCCTAATAACGCTAAATCTACAACATACAGCCTATCTATTTATAACACTATACTAGATTTATATAACTATTCTTCTAACCTCTATAGTAGCGTTAGACTATATAATAACTACTACTAGTATCTTTATTTATATATTAGATACTATATATAAAATATAAGATCTTTTTTATTTATAAGATACTCTTCTTACTTTAGATATAGGCTTAGTAGTTATTATATATAAAATTTACTTTTATATTTCTTTTTTACTATATATTTTATAAAGTAGTAATTTAGTTTTTTACTATTTTAGTATTTTTACTATTTAGTATAGCTACTTTTAAGTATTTTTTTTAAAGTAGTAGCGTTAATAGTAATAGTATTAAAATACTTAGCGTATACTTATATCTTACTCTTTTTAAGTTTTAAATATATTTTTTTAAAGTTAATAAAGGTTTTTTTATTATAAAATTACTAAATCTAAGTAAAGCTTAAGTTTATATAAAAGTTAAAAACTTAATTTAAAAAAGTAAGTAAGTTATTAAAGATAAAGTTAATAATACTATAAGAGTTTACTAAGCTAATAAAAGTAGATTTTAATAAAGAAAGTATACTAAAGTATAAAACTTAAAAATAAGAGTTTTTAAAATTATATAAAATAAGAATATTAGTATTATTAAAAGTATCTATTATATAGTAATAGCTTTAAAAGTAGAAGTTTATTTAAAGAAGTTCTAATATAGTATAAGTAGTAGTAGATATATAAAAAGATATACTAACTTATATATAAAAATATATAGTATTTCTACTTTATAACTTACTTTATAACTTATTTTAATAGTTCTTTAACTAATAAGCTATAGTTATATTACTATTTTATTTAAATTTTAAAAGAAATAATAGAGTAATTATATTACTTATATAGTAATTTTTTTAAGATAAGCTACTTACTAAAGTATTAGTAGCTAAGCTAGAAAAGCTTAGTATGCTTTTACGTATACTTTAGATAGAGTATATATTGTGGTGGTGAAACCAGTGACATAATGATGGGCCGAACGGCTATCAGGCTCGAGGGTCGGTGCGCCGGGGAAAGCCAGGTCTGAACAGCGTTCAGACGAGAACAACAACCATATACATACACACAATACAATCAACTGCATCGAGCACCCGTTCCGATGGAGATACTCCTAATCTCTCCACTACAATATTAAACTTTAATTATAACATATTCTAAGACACCTAGTAGAGGGCTGTTACTTATTTAAGACTTAATTTTTTTTAAATCTAAGATACTCTAATAACGCTGTTAGTACTAAAACCTAGCAATACTATGGTCTATTCGTTGTCGCAGCCTGCGTACTTGCATCACTCGACGAGCTTGAATTGGATGCGAGGCTAATACACACGCGCACTCATGTCCGAAAGGCAGAAGGTCGCTTGTGGCCATGTTGCTTTAACGTTCGTGAAGGCGTTCCAGGTGTGGCTCTGTTCAGGCCGCATAATTGGCCTCCCAGGCCGTTATCTTGTCGGTGCGACGTTCAGTGAATCCTTCCCGCCGCGTCGGGTGACGATCCAGACTGCGACGAGCATGTTTGGTGTGACCAAAGACTACTATTCCAAGGTTCGTTGACGCCTATATGTGTTCGCAACAACGCTTGTCGACCTCATCTCCGCGGGCCACCATCATTTTACTTTGTATCGCTCACCAGACGCTCACCGCTACAACTGGTATTTGGAACGCAATGCCATCTTTTGTACGCTCGGGGCGGTGCTGATCCATCACATGATCATTGCTGCTGTAGCCCTACAGACCCGTGGCTCCACCCCGAGTAACATCGACGATACGCATGGTCGCCACCTAGCTACCTAGACGACTGTGAACGAGAGCATCCGTTCGACGGCTCGGTTATCTCTGCGGCGCGGTGCGTGTTGCTATTTAGGAACAGGCTGAATCCGTCAATGCTTGGAGTGTGATGAGATGCTTTCATTCTGCAAGCTGACCACCAACAACATGGCATTTGGGCGCTTGCACAGGGGAAAGGTGCTATTTTGCGTACCGTCAAGCCAAGCGTCCTTACGCCTAGTCGTGGACTTGGCAAAATGGACCAATCCGAATTACCAATCCGGGGCTGGACCACGAACATAGGTAAGCACCGACGATGGATCTACTTCGGGTGGGCGACCATTCTGGAGAAGAATGACGGCACCGGCTTGGCGCCGCGCAACTAATCGGATGTTTCTGTGTTTAATGGCGCGGTTTGGGATTCGGCGACAGCCTGTTGAAGGCGCCGAGAGACAGTAGGTTTCTCGACTCGATAACATAGCTCCGGGATGTTTCTTGGCTTTTGTGGCACAGCAATCAACAACGACTGAAATATCGAACTTGTAATTTTTCTGCTAGCAATTGCCGCTCAACACAAAAGACGGCAGTCTAGTGTAGGCTTGAGTTCTTCGCCGGCTGGGGCTTGCAGGGGTCACCAAACGCGCTGATCCCTATTCAAGAAATCTCGGCGTCGGTGCGGCGCAACGACGTACGGCAGTGTACGACGGAGGATTCCCCCAGAGGTGAAGACGGTAGTTTGGCCGGTTGTGGACTTACGCGTGCATCATTTACATGCAGCCGTTTCGATCCACCTATGGCTTGGGACCCATACAAACATCCCGAGGCCTCTAATAGACCAATCGTGAGTGGACACCGCTAGCCTGGGAATTTCCCAAACCTGCCATGATGCTCGCCTGCTCAAATGCAAGTATTTTCATTTGATAATGCAGGACTGAGGAGCACCAGGGTCCAAGCTAGCAGCTTTAGAAGGGTACAGGTACCAAGCACGTCTGTTGGCGTGACCTAGAGACGCAGGGTGACAGTATAAATCGCCTAGGTCCGCCCTTTTGCACTCTTCACGTCTCACAGAACATCTCCTACTTCAAGATGAGGACTCAAATCTTGACAGCGGTCACTGCACTGCTACACGTTGCCAATGCAGGATGTCCCTACATGGATGGCGAGTCTGTCGTTCGTCGAGACGACAGCCCCCAAGCTATGTCCACGGATGAGTTCATGGCCCAGTATGAAGTCGACGATAAGGGTACCTACCTGACCAACCCCGTTGGAGGACCAATTGAAGACCAGAACGCTCTCAAGGCTGGTGAGCGCGGCCCATCGCTACTTGAGGACCAGATCTTTCGACGAAAGGTGAGTTGTACTCATAACAACATCAGTAATTAGGATACATACTAACTCCAAATTTCTACAGATCATGCACTTCGATCATGAGCGCGTTCCTGAGCGTGCTGTTCATGCTCGTGGAGCAGGTGCCCATGGAACCTTTGTTTCCTATGGAGATTGGTCCAACATCACGGGAGCGTCTTTCTTGAACGCGCCCGGCAAGGAGACCTCCACCTTCATTCGATTCTCAACTGTGGCTGGTTCGCGTGGATCGGCCGATACAGTCCGAGATGTGCACGGTTTCGCTGTGCGCTTCTACACTGATGAGGGAAACTTTGGTAAGTACCCTGCTGTAGCACCTCGAGAAGATTTCATCTTGCTAACGCGGCCTACCTGTAGACATTGTTGGAAACAACATCCCTGTTTTCTTCATTCAGGATGCCATCAAGTTCCCAGACCTGATCCATGCGGTAAAGCCCAAGCCTGACTCTGAGATTCCTCAAGCGGCAACGGCTCACGACTCAGCATGGGACTTTTTCAGTCAGCAACCATCTTCCATGCATACCCTTCTATGGGCCATGTCTGGTCATGGTACCATTCGAAGCTACAGGCATACCGATGGCTGGGGTATCCACACATTCCGATTCGTGACTGACGCCGGGAAGTCCAAGCTGGTGAAGTTCCGCTTCAGGTCGCTCCAAGGAAAGGCTTCGCTCCTTTGGGAAGAGGCGCAAATGGCTGCTGGTATGAACGCAGACTTGCACCGACAGGACCTTTTCGACTCCATCGACAAGGGCTACTTCCCTGAGTGGGTGGTAAGTAACTCTAAGCTTTGTTCAAAAGCGATGATAGCTAATTATATTTCCACAGTTCGAGGCTCAGATCATGGAAGAGGAAGATCAGCTTCGATGGGGCTTTGATCTTCTTGACCCTACCAAGATCGTACCTGAGGACATTGTGCCTTTCACACCTCTTGGAAAGCTGACCTTGAACCGCAACCCACGCAACTACTTTGCCGAGACTGAGCAGATCATGTTCCAGCCAGGACATCTAGTTCGCGGAGTGGATATCACCGAGGACCCGCTCCTACAGGGAAGAATGTTAGTATACTTTCTCCTATACACACGCCAAGTGAGACAGTTACTGACGCATGTATAGGTACTCTTACCTCGACACTCAACTCAACCGCAACATGGGATCACCCAACTTCGAACAAATTCCCATCAACCAGCCTCGCGTACCGGTTCACAACAACGAGAGGGACGGTGCCGGCCAGATGTACATCCCACTCAACACCGCCGCCTACTCCCCTAACACACTCAACGAAGGCTCCCCGAAGCAAGCAAACCAGAGCACCGGTCGTGGGTTCTTCACAGCACCAAGCCGCGGAACCAGTGGGAAGCTTGTCAGAGCCGTCTCAAGCACCTTTGCCGATGTGTGGAGTCAGCCCCGTCTGTTCTTCAACTCCCTTCTGCCCGTTGAGCAGCAGTTCGTCATCAACGCTATGCGCTTCGAGACCTCGCAACTGAAGAGCGAGGTTGTGAAGAACAACGTGCTCATCCAGCTCAACCGCATCTCTCACGACATTGCCGTAAGGGTCGCAGAAGCGTTGGGCATGACCGCACCGGAAGCCGACGATACCTACTACCACGACAACAAGACCATTGGCGTTAGCGCATCTGGTGAGCCATTGCTCAAGCTCGATGGACTCAAGGTCGGCTATCTTACTACCGCGGGTTCTTCTGATGACAACGCAAAGGCGTTGAAGTCAGCTCTCGCTGATCTCAATGTTGGCATGACTGTCGTCGCCGAGCACCTCGGTGCCAGCATTGACCAGACCTACTCTGCAACTTCAGCAATCCAGTTCGATGCCATTCTCATCGATGGCAGCGCAGAGAGCATCTTCGCGCCCATTCCTAGTCTCGCCAACTCCAACTCCACAAGTGCACCCAGCCGCAACGCGACCGCCAGCGCCCGTTCGACTCTCTACCCTGCTGGCCGTCCTCTCCAGATTCTCCAAGACGGATACCGTTTCGGTAAGCCCGTCGGTGTGCTCGGATCTGGCAACACTGCTTTCGGCGCTGCCGGTATCGAGGCTTCCACTCCTGGTGTCTACACTGCGAGCGACGTGTCGGCAGTTGTGGACCAGCTATCTGAGGGTCTCAAGACGTTCAAGTTCTTCGACAGATACCCATTGGACAACTAGGGAAGATATACTGGGGTGACTGCGATGTAGTTCTTTTCGGTTTGCTCACGTGTTCGCGACTCGAGGTGCTGTTGCGCGCTCAAGAAACAATATATTTGGATACATCTACATCGTTAGATACAATGACACTTTTTGAACACAACGATGACCATGACTATTGTCTGTGTGTGTGAAGAAGCCCTGTCTCGGCATCAAAGCTCAGGGTCTAAACACTGACCTGAGCTCTGTCGCCTCATTTTCTTCAACGTGGTCTGATTATGATCATGCGACTGAGATGACGCCGTCGTAAGTAGATTGCTCCTCAAGCCTCATATTGCAGTGGGTCTCGGGAGTTCGAATAGGTTCTTTACGTGAAACGCAGCGGATACCTCTACCGGACAATTTGAGGTACGGAAACAGAAGAAGAGGCACAAAGTAGTACAAGAAACGCAAAGGCAGGCTCCCACGGATGATTCGGCAGTAGTGGACGTGTGACTGGCTGTAGGTGCCAATGTTCGCGATGCGCAGCTTCCGGGCCCGGCTATGACATCACCGGCTCTTGCGCAACTTCCCCCCAGGCTGACCCCCGCTTCCCAAAACTCAAACAGTAACGATTCTCTGCCCAGTACGTTGATCCTGGAAACATCGCGACCGGGTTTTTTATACTCTCATACAGGTATGTCTCCACAATTCAGTACCATTACTCGCAGACTGCGCAGCGATGCGCGTGGTCTCGCGGCGCGTAATGAAGCGATGCTAACGGGTCGTAGGTCTATACAAACACTGAGGTTACAGTAAACCCACCATGTAAGTCGCTTCCTGAGTCTTCTCCGATGCTGTATCATGATGCGCATCGTACTATCCCTATTTCCTTTCCCCGGTGACTGTGCGCAACCGAAAGAAGGGTTCAATGTATCAACTTGTATACTCTTGTTCTACATGGCTATCGCGATCGCGGCCGCGATTGAAGCGCTCGCTGACCATGATACCCCTTCCACAGGAATCGATCACTCTCAGTGCGCTCGAAAAAGAGCACCAGCGGCAGTGGGGAGAAGTCCGCGCCCAAGCACCGCTTTACTATGGCTTCACTCCGAGGTACTCAGCAGCCGGAACTCTCGAAGAGGCTGTTCAAGATCATCAAATCGGAGAACCATGCAATTGGTGCCTACGAGGCTGCGGCGCGCGAACGGGTCGGCATTGCTCAGCAGCTCTCCGAATGGGGCGAGGCTACAGAAGACGAGTCAATTTCGGAGGTCTCGGACAAGCTCGGAGTGTTGCTCGCAGAGATCGCAGAGCAAGAAGACATCTATGCGCAACAATTGGAAGAATATAGAGGCGTCTTGAAGCAGATTCGCAACACAGAGAGCTCGGTGCAGCCAAGTCGCGATCACAAAACTAAGGTGTGTTCTGCGGCTATAGTCAGCATACTTCATGTTAACCAGATCATAGGTTTCGGATGAGATCGCGAAGCTGAAATACAAGGAACCTCAGAGTACTAAGATTCCCCAGCTCGAACAGGAGCTCGTCCGCGCGGAGGCTCAGAGCTTGGTGGCCGAAGCGCAGCTCACCAACATTGTACGTTGAGTCAGAATTGACTTGTATCGTCTGCTGACCGATACAGACCCGTCAGAAGTTTAAGGAGGCATACGACCACCACTTCGCAGCCACCATCGAACGTGCTGAGAAGCAGATCATCCTAGCCAAGCACGCTCGTCGTCTCTTGAACCTCGTCGATGATACGCCCATTGTACCTGGCGATGTACACCCTCCATTCGCAGAGGCAGAAACAGCGCGCCAGGTCCTCAATGACGCTGAAGATGATCTTCGCCAGTACCGATTAGAGGTCGAGCCTATCCATTCGAGTGCAGGCAACCTCGGAGTGGGTGCAATGCCAGGCGCAGCAGCACCGGGAGTCGGACTAGGGGGGACAACTGGCACGCCGGGTCCCGAATCTACTACGTATGGGAGTACAGTACGAAGTGAGAGTCCCGTGGGCGAGCAGTATGACAAGGCGGGTTCCGCTCCTTACCCCTTGGAGGAGGCTGATAGGGTAGAGAGGCTGGAAAGGCAACAGGAGGAGGCTCCCAGACAGGAGGTTTCCAACGTGGCCTAAAGCGCAGAGACTGCGGATTTGGGTCAGCTTTCTGGAGACGTTTCTCCTTGTCTACGTGTACTAATGATTTGATATATATCCTGATTATGTCTTCTCCTCTGTAGCAACAGGTAATTTCAGTGGTGCCTAAAGTGATGTGACAAAAGTTTCGAGCCAATCGAACACATAATTCGGATGGGTGCCTGGAGGTGATGATGAATGTGTAGAAGAAGCCCTGGGCCGTGTATAATCAGGCGTGTCAGGTCCCACCTAAACCCTAGAATTGTCCGTGCATGTTTGGCGGGGACCTCTTAGCGCGGAATGTGCCGTTCCCCAAGAAGACACATCGAGCTCTACGTCGTATCTAAATTCACGCGCACGCCCGCCAACACCGCCAATCCCCCTACCACTACTTTCCACCTCTTCCACTCACAGTCTCCGCTGCCGTAGTCATGGCGGACCGCAAAAAGAGAGATCGCTACGCAGCAGGAACGGGATACCAATTCGGCGCGAATACACCAGACGCCCAAGCTGGAGGAGTCCCCCCACCAGTAGTACCTGGCTATGGAGCTCAAACGCCTGCATACGGAGCAGCACCTTCTCCTGGGTTCGGCGCCCCGGCCCAGGGCTACGGAGCGCCAGCACAGGGTTATGGAGCGCCAGCCCAAGGCTATGGACAGCCCATGCCTCAAGATCCGAACGCCCTCAACCAGCAGTTCGGCCAGATGAACCTAGGCCAGGGCCAAGCAGCTCCGCAAGTTCAACAACCCGTCGCGGCTACCCAGCAGAACCAGCTCTTCCCGTCGGACCTCATTGCGCAGCCCTTCCACGTCTCCGAGCTATACAACCCTCCTCCTCCCATCAACCTGCCGTCCAATGCCGCGGCCACCCCCTCCGAATTCGCGAACGAATCGAGTAAATACCTGCGATGTACGCTCAACACCATCCCCACCAACCACTCGCTACTCAAGAAGAGCAAGCTTCCCTTCGCCCTCATTATAAGCCCGTATGCGAGCTTGCACGACTCGGAGGACCCTGTGCCAGTAGTGCACGATCAGGTCATTAGCCGTTGTCGACGATGCCGCGCCTACATCAATCCCTTCGTTTCATTTCTGGACCATGGACACAGGTGGAGGTGCAACATGTGCAACCTGACCAACGACGTTCCCCAGGCATTCGATTGGGATGCAGCACAGCAGAAGAGCGTGGACCGCTGGCAGAGACCCGAGCTCAACTATGCCGTGACCGAGTTTGTTGCGCCTCAGGAATACATGGTTAGTACTGGCTGTACGAAGTGCATGTGAGACAAATGCTGACTTCGTACCTCTATCTCTGCAGGTCCGCCCTCCACAGCCTCTATGCTATTACATCCTGCTGGATTGCACACAAGGCGCTGTCAACAGCGGATTGCTCGCCGTCGTCTCGAGGGTCATCAAGGAGTCGCTCGGTCGGATACCAAACGCAGACGGCCGGACACGCATTGGATTTATGGTCAGTAATGCGCGTTCGAAGGCATATGGTGCGCAAGCTAACTCTGTATCAGGCGGTCGACAATGGTTTGCACTTCTTCGGCATTCCTCCGGACAACAGCGAATCCAACGAACCGCAGCAGCTCGTAGTTTCCGACCTCGATGAGCCCTACCTTCCCATGCCTTCGGACCTCCTGGTCAGCCTCAGCCAATGCCGCAACAACATCGAGACGTTCCTTGACCGCCTCCCGACCATGTTCCAAAACACACACGTCCCTGGCTTTGCGCTGGGCTCAGCTCTCCGATCCGCACATAAGCTCATCTCTCCACTCGGAGGAAAGTTGACTGTCATTGCCGCATCGCTACCCAATGTTGGCCATGCAGCATTGAGCCCTCGAGAAGACAAGTCGCTACTGGGCACCGGAAAGGAAGGCAGTTTATTGCAGCCTGCCAATAATTGGTACAAGTCGTTCGCGGTAGAATGCTCTAAGAACCAGGTGTCGGTGGATATGTTCCTTTTCTCCTCGCAGTACCAAGATGTTGCGACTCTGAGCAACCTTCCGCGATTCACTGCCGGTCAGACATACTTTTACCCTGGATGGAACGCGGCAAGACAAGAGGATGTCGTCAAGATTGCAACCGAGCTGGCTGACTATCTGTCTGCTGAGATCGGTCTAGAGGCCGTTCTCCGAGTGCGTGCTACCACTGGATTGAGGATGTCTGCATTCTACGGAAACTTCTTCAACCGCTCGTCCGACCTCTGCGCCTTCCCAGCATACCCCAGAGATCAAGCTGTAGTGATCGAGGTCGCTATCGACGAAACAATTTCCAAACCATTCGCCTGTCTCCAGGCCGCTGTGCTTCATACTACCTCAAGTGGTCAGCGCCGTATCAGGGTTCTGACTCTTGCTGTACCTACGACTGAGAGCCTGGCGTCAGTTTATGCATCAGCAGACGCGCAAGCTATCACTACCTACTTCAGTCACAAGGCAGTTGAGCGAGCATTGTCGAGCGGTCTTGACGCAGCACGAGACGCGTTACAGGCCAAGATCATCGAGATACTCTCAACGTATCGCAAGGAGTTGGCAGGCGGCAGCATGGGCGGTGGCGGACTACAACTACCGCAAAACCTTCGCGCTCTCCCCATACTGTTCTTGGGACTCATCAAGAACGTTGGTCTTCGCAAGAGCGCTCAAATCCCGAGTGATCTCCGTTCCGCAGCTCTTGACCTCCTCTCTACGCTGCCCTTGCGCCTACTTACGCAGTACATCTACCCGTCTTTCTACTCACTCCACGATATGCCTGATGATGCTGGTGTACCGGAACCTACCACTGGACAGATCACAATGCCACCTGCATTGAACCTTTCCAGTGCAGCCATCGTGCCTTACGGTCTTTACCTCCTGGACGACGGTGTGAACCAGTTCTTGTAAGTACAAGCGCAGAGTCTGTATCGATATAGGGCTAACGTGACTAGGTGGATTGGTCGAGATGCTGTCCCCGCGCTCCTGAATGATGTATTTGGCGTCGAAGACCGCACACAGTTGAAACAGGGCAAAGCCTCATTACCTCTTCTAGACAATGAATACTCCGAGCGAGTGCGAGCAGGTGAGTTGACGTTACTTATGATTTATACAGTTAGATTGCTGATATAAGATAGTCGTCGAGAAATCGAGAGATCACAAGTCGAAGGGTGTAGGCTCAATCACCCTACCTACGCTGTACATTATCAAGGAAGATGGCGACCCAGCCCTCAAGCTATGGACACAGACGCTCCTCGTCGAAGACCGTGCAGACCAAGGCGAAAGCATCGTCCAATGGATCAGCAAACTCCGGGAAAAGGTATATCAATGAGCCAGCTGCCTACCCGAAGAGAGGACTGACGTTATACCTAGGTTGTGGTGTAAGCACCGGATAGATGTGGGACTTGTTCATTAGGCGGTGTGGATTGGGCGGGTCAATACCGCAGCATTGGCGCAAGATCCGAAGAAGAAATCAGCATTGCTTGGGCGGTGGAGTGATGACTGGGAGTCGCACCAAGCGAATCGTGACTTATACAGCAGCAATGTGATACCAGCTTCCATCTGTTTGTTCTTGGCCACCTCGGCTGTGTCAATGTACCACAGTTGTGCGGCGAGGCAGCTGCCCGTCATTGCCACACGGCGTCAATGCATGGCGATGAAACGTAGTGCTAAGCTGTTGTGCGAGTACTGAGGAGGGGCCTGCGGTTAACGTGTATGCAAGACAGGCTTTCCCCGTGTGCATCTTGAGTTGCTCGATAATCGATAAGAGTCATACCTCGGTCTTCGCGCTTCGCGCACGGGCTATCACACGGCTGGAGGCAGGCACAGGCACGTTCCGAGCGTTGACTCCACTATCGCTAACCTCGCCATGAGCGCGAGTAATGCACGGCTCCCTCAACACCAACGCCACCGCTGGCGACAAATGCTTCCAGACATCTGGCTCGCCCGCTAACACAAGCCCGCATAGTTCGGTAAAGCTACTATTTTGAACATGTAGGCCTGCATACACTATGTGTTTCACCAATCCTCCAGCTGCCGCTGCAGGAAGGACGAGTGTTTTCTTTGTAGGCACGGCGCACGATCCTCGTGTGGGGATGCGCCTACGCAACGTGTCAACAGCAATATTGCGTCTCGTTTAGGCACCGGAAGCGGAATCTTGAAGCATACAAGGGACAAAGTACGGTACAGACGACGCAACGAGGCGCACCGCGCAGATGACCACGATATTCGCGATCCATGGTATCATCCCGCGTCTGTCCGCCAGATTCCCTCGAATCATACACTGCTTGCCAGGAACTAGTCGGGCCACTGGGTCCTCCGCCTTTCTGTCAGCGCTTCCGAGCTATAGAGTGTGATGGCGACAAACTGTCACGCACCGCTCAAAGCCCAACGCCAGGCAACGCCAGGGGACAGACTACCGTCTCTGACCGCCTCGTTCAACAGCCGCCTGGCGCCTTTCGCGCTGCAAAGACGCAAAATTTGAGTCGCTGAAGTCCGGCAGAACCACGGATGCTAGCCTTTCGCTTCGGCAAGGTACAAAGGTACAACACTTTTTGTGGATCTGGTCGAGTCCCCTTGCATCGGCGCTCGCCCACGCTGCTAGCTTGCAGCGACTATCCGCGTCAACCAATTACTTGGGCATGGCACTGTCAGCTTCGCCAGGCGGCCGACGCCATGCTCGTCTGCTTATGGCTGTCTTCTCCCAGGCGCGCAACTTGCCTTGGGGGACTGGCCAAACGCGCCGGCGCGTCCATGGCATAGCCAGCCATTATGGTCCCGATCTATCTGATAACACGTGAAACGGCAGCGGGCGTTGGTAGGTGTTTCGTCATCAATATCCAGCGTGCTCAGGTCCCGGCCATAACGCACGACCTAGAGCAAATAGTCAGGTTCTTGACCCATCGCTGCAAGCATGTGCCATGACCGTTGTTAGCAACCGGAAACAGGCAGTGCTGCCCAGTGCCCCGCCGCACAATATGATGCCATGTCCTGCAGCCAGGCCGATTGCTTGACGGCAGATGCGCGCTGCTCGTCAGGTTGCAGACGTACTGTGGTCTGACAGGCGGACGAGCATGCTCTGGGGCTCAGCTGCACCTCTTCATCATGTCTGGGTCGGCGGGCCAAGCATCGCTAATTCCAAGGATCTGCAGGCAAGATGTGCCTTCGTCGCAAGGTGGATCGGACTCTAACCCCAGCCTTCTGCCAGGCCGTCCGTCCAGGGCGCACGACAAAGCCGCTAAGATCCCGTCCTGTGCCTTACCAACCCCTCCTCGTGCATTTGCGACGCAATCGTGAGTTCGTTCTAATCCCGCTCTCCTGCATCGACACCTGCTCCTCTGCCTTCATACCCGGGTCTTGCACAGTCTAGCTGCATCGCCACAAGAGCCGCATCCTGCCGTTCCTACTCGAGCCCTTGTGCGCATCGAGTCTTGCGTCAAAGAGGGGCCAATCTCCCCGCCACCTGAGGCATCCCATCCCGCGCCTTATCATACCCAGCCCAAAGTCCGAGTATCCGTGGTTGCTCAACCCTCACCACCGGTGCACCTTTGGGCGACACCAACTTGACGATTTTACGACGCAACGATCGATTTTAACACGACCTCGTAGATTTTCTTTGACCTTGCTCGCTGGGCGCTGACTCCGGATGTTGTTGCAACGCCGCCCTCTATTCGTCATCATATCGTTTCAGCCTTCCCACATCCGCTCCAGGAAGGGACCACCCGCAGTATCATACTGATTGCGCCGCTCGAGGCAACCCGCCTGGGACCTGCGCCTGCATTAACTCTCCAGTCTTACATCACCGGCGCTACCAAAGCGAGCTCTGTCGTGCAGGTTGTAAGCTATACGCGCTCGTCTCTGTAGACCTGCGCGGCTCACTCAGCACGACACGGAACAAGAGGTGGCTATCGGTAGACTGCTGGTCACCGCTTCTTCCAACATGTCTACTTTCCAAGCAGTCAACACCACATTGTCGGTCCCAGATGCGCCACAGGGCCGCCCGGGTGACGAGACGACGCCAACTACTCCTCGACCGAACAGCAGGTTCTTTGCCGAATCGAAAGCGACCGAAGAGATCCGTGCCGAAGACCCATCGGCTAAGACACCTACACGCAACACCTTTGCGGGACTTGTTGGTCAGCGACCACTGCCCTCGTCGCCGTTTACACCCGGCCGCGAGCTGAGCGAGACACCTTCAGCTTCGAACAAGAGCGAACAAAGTAGAGAGGACTCGCACAGGCCAACAACCTCGGGACAAGACGTGCATATGGGTGATGGGGATGATGACGAGAAAGACGGGTCGGACAACGATAGCGTAACCAGCGATTCCAACCGGCCGTCTAAAAAGAAGAAAGGACAACGCTTCTTTTGTACCGACTTTCCGCCGTGCAATCTAAGCTTCACGAGAAGTGAGCATCTGGCACGACACATTCGGTACGTAGCTCACTATGCGGCACGCTACATTGCTAACACACTGCAGTAAGCATACTGGTGAAAGACCCTTCCAATGTCACTGTTCCCGGCGATTCTCGCGACTCGACAACCTCCGACAACATGCCCAAACAGTTCACGTCAATGAAGACATACCTTCGGAATCGCTAGCTGCAACGGGTACGAGGTTCCAAAGGCAGATCCGGACCGACAGAGTAAGACCACCTGGAAACCGATCTCGAGCGAACACACTAGGCAGCACAGGTGGCCATAGCAGAGGCCACAGCAGAAACCTCTCAGCTTCAAGCATAATCTCTACCGCTTCGACCATGAGCGCGGCACCTTCTCCCGACATTCGACGTAGGCCACCACCTTTGGCCATGGCTAGTGATGGTGGTGCTAGCGCGAGGGCTCGCCTGTCACTAAATACCATGAACGCGTATGACCCACCGATGATGGGCTCTCCTGGGCCTGTCGAGTATGACACGCAGTCCAACGCGCCTACAACGCCCACATCCGCTACCTTCTCGACAGTTACTGGCAGCCCCGCTCGCTACGGGTCCACTATACAGTCTCCGGTTTCGTCTTCGTCCAGGCCAGTCTCATGGGCCGGACCACCCCTTCCAGGACGTCGAGAGTCCATCTCGTCCAGTGGTAATCCTTTCTCTGGTCCACCAGGACAGGGTCCTTCTACGTACATCACGCCTCTGCAGTCGACTGCCGCACCCAGCTATTCAGCCCAAAGCAGCGCATATGCGAGTCCAACAGCATCTCAATTCTCAGAGTCGAGGAGAGATTCAAACGTAGATGCGGACTGGAGGCGACGTACGTGGCATCCAGGAACTTGGGGGCATACAGGGCCTCGCCCAGCGACCAGTGGGCTTGGTTATCACCAGACGCCAGACGCGGATCGGCCCACGTTTACTTCAATTCCGGCCGCTTCTCAAACTACCCGTCTTCCAGGAATTGAAAGCTTCGACCATGCACCCCCTCCGCTTCCTCGACGCCAGCCAAGTCCAATGCAAGTAGACGCCCCAGCTCGTCCACTGACATATCACGCGCCGATGGAGCACCCGCCTCCGCCTCACAGGGGTCACCACAAAAGAACTAGTATTTCTTGGGAAATTGACCGTCTGAACATTGCTGGCCCAAGTTCTCAGAGAGAACCACAATGGTCGCAACCATACCCTGGCAGTGCCGGACGAGCGAATGCTACACGCCCTACGACCGCCCATGGGTACTTTAGTCGGCAACCTTCTAACGTTCAGCCAATCCAGATCCCTTCCATCAACGCTTCGCCCAGGACTTCGCAAGAACAGCCTACGACGCCCCGAAAGAACAAGCGACAGGCGTGGTATAACGGACCTGTCAGTCAACCACAAAGAGCTATGCAGAGAACGTCCCCTGAAGATAGTAGCAGTAGTGAAGGCGTTCCCACTCCAGGGACGATTTGGGAACATCATCCGAACATCGTGGGCAGCAATGGATACGTCGAAACGCCAGTCGTCGAAGATTACAAGTCGCAAGCATCAATTATGGAAAGGCCGCATCCATTACAATCGCAACCACACCATTATCATAGCCACAGCCTCTCCAACTCGAGCTCAAGCTATCGACCGCAACGAGAACCCGAGCGGGGACCCGCAACGTTCGGTCAGCCGCTACCGCAGCAGACAGCCAACAATGATATGCGTCGCTTAGAAGCCCTTGTCGCCGTCGCCACTGGCGAGCAAGCCGTGGAGAACCGCTCTTAGGTTAGGTCAGCTGATTGCTTCCTCACCGCCTTTACATCACACATCGCCATCATCAATTTACGTCGAGTTTTGCAAAGTACACCCACGATGTCACGACCTCGAAGAACAATAACGAATCTCCTATGATTTACGCAATGATACACATGTCTGGTGTTTGACTCCCAGTTCCGCATGACAATCTCTCGGTCTTTTGCTTTGTTTCCCTTGCCTTCACTTCAGATATCGCCGACCAGGTGAGGGCTCTTGTTGTCGCTTTCCATATGATACCAATCGGAGCTTCTGCTCGAACTTCCTTGGGATACCCCGATCCGGCATATGTCATATTCCCTTTGTTTTGCTTGCCTTTGTGCATATGACGTTTTTGCTTTCGTTTTAGGGATATACCAAATCGAACAGCGGGAGTCTGGAGTTTTTTGTCAGGATCAGTTTCTATTTTTACATGACGACTCTCTATTAGGATGTGCTTTCGTGCTGTTTTTGGTGGGGCGGGTCACTGATGATGAACATTGGTAATGGATAGAAGTTGGAAGGGTCAATAGTTGTCCTTGGACATTCTTAACATGCTTGTATATGCTTTCTCAGATGATTGTGGCCTCGTGTGCTTTCTTGTGACTTGCTCCGACAGATGCCTTGAGACAGGTGATGATTTATCATACAAGTCGCAAAGAGCACTTTGTTGCTGGTATCAACAACTAGGTCGGGAAGTACTACGTGGTTCGAGCGACGCTTGTACGCCTCCTTACCAAGGACAAAATGTTTAAAGAGAAGTTTGGCAACCCGAGGCGCTTGAGCGCGTTGCTGATCTTGAAGCTGGAGGTGATGCTGAGGAGACAGTTGAGCGCGCTGCTGACCTTGAAGCTGATGTAGAAGTGGAAGGCGATGCCTTTGAGCGCACTGATGAGACCGCCGAGCGTGTGGCAGATACTGATGATGGTCAATGGTGGGGAGGCGGTTAAGCGCTCTGGTGACATTAAAGTTGGTGTTGCAGCTAATATAGATGCTGCGAGGGAAGTGGTTGAAATTGGCGGGACTGAAGCTGCGGCAGAGCTTGCAACTGGCGCCGCATGTGATCTTGAGGAACTTGCAGTACAGAGTTGGCGGATGCCTGGTTGATTGATCGGTCGTTTCGTGGTGGCATTGTTGAGAGTCTTGAGACTTGACAGCGAGAAGGAAAGGCTGAGAGAGAGACTGAAACGAGGCTAAGGGAGAGATATAGAACGAAGACTGAGAGAGAGATTGTGTGCGCGTAAGAACAAAGGTCAGGCGAGAGGTTGTAGAAGCTTGTGTGGTGAGGTTTATTAGTGGGGCTTGTACTCGCATGCCAGAACGAGGCAGGAGCGACCCTGCAACTCTCGAATATTCAAGAGCATGGAGTCTAGTTAGCTATTTCTGCAATCGATGGCGATAATAAGCGCAGCAACATTGTTAGGAGAAGAAGCCAACGTGGTTGCTTGTCTTGAGGGAGTAGTCTTGTAGAGAAACTCGCGGTCTCAAGGAAGGACTGGCGTTAGATGGGAGGTTCTAGGAGGCAATGATAAGATACACCTGTGAGTGCTTAGTAACTCAGTTGTGGTTAAACCATCTCATACAGTACGTTGTGTCCAACGTGGTGGCGGCGCATTGTTGTCGGGGCAACGGTACGATCGGGACAGGAGAGGACAAAGCGCGTTCTAGCGTATCATGCCACATGCAAACCCCGCGTACCCTGAGTTGGTATACACATCCGCTTGCAGCAACACCGACAGCAGGTACTGTGCCTGTCTTTCCGATACCCTCCTTTTTCTTCTTCTTTCTTTGTGATACCCCCCAATCGGCGCCATGGGTTCCGACGACGTCACCGACTTCGAGGTGATTGAAGGCCAGAAGGAAAACATCCAAAGCATCCCCAGCGGCCGCTCCGCCAAAGCACTCGCACAGCTATACACACCACCACTTACTTCCGGCGCTGGTCAGACCCTGTCCCCTTCGCAGATGCAGGACGCGAACAGCGCGGCCCGCCTCAAGTTCGAGAAGGAGCTCATGGCGATTGACGACTCGGACGACCCGTTAGATGTTTACGACCGTTATGTCAAATGGACACTCGACTCCTACCCCTCCGCACAGAACACACCTCAATCGAAACTCTGCCCTCTGCTCGAGCGCGCAACCAAAGCCTTCCAATCCTCGCCGCAGTACAAGAACGACGCCCGCTACCTCAAGCTGTGGCTGCACTACATCCATCTCTTCTCAGATGCGCCGCGCGAGACATTCGCATACCTTGCGCGACACAGCATCGGCGAGAACCTTGCGCTATTCTACGAAGAATTTGCCGCCTGGTTAGAAGGCGCGGGTCGCTTCACACAAGCAGAGGAGATATACAATCTGGGTATTGACCGTGAGGCCCGTCCAGTGGAGCGCCTGATTCGCAAGTACGGAGAATTCCAGCATCGTCTCGAGAGCCGCCCGCAAGAGGTTCCCGAGCCTTCAAGCCCCGCACTCCCCGCCGTCCGTCCAGCTCTCGCCGCTAAGATGGACCCCTTTGCGCATGCATCGCCGAGTGCGCCGAGCCCACAACCACAAAGTGCGCCAAAACCTGCTGGAGGCGCTTCTCGCTCGGGGAAGGCTAAGCTTGCCATCTTTTCCGATGGCGACGATGCCGCGAGGCCCGGCTCGACTGGTAGCATGGAAGGATGGGATAGCATTGGATCGCTCGCAGACCGCAAGAAGGAGAACGCAACGGAAGCGCGGCCTTGGGCTGGTGAGACTCTGAAGGTCGGGAAGAAGAACACGGGCGTGCCAAAGATGTCAATCTTCAAGGATGAGGTGAGTTGATCTGCCTACATCAGCCCCTTCATATATTTACGATCACAGGACTAATTGGTGGGCGTTTGCCATACATGTATTCAGACCAAATCAAATCCCAATGACGAGAATGTCAGCCCCCATCCATTGCGTGAACATCAACAAGCAGTAAATCCAAGAACAGGCAGGCTTGAGGTGGTCTTTGTAGATTTGGAGCAGGTTTACCCTAACCATGAAGATCCGATGTCAGAGGAATACTCGTTTGAGGAACTTCGAGCTAAATACAGGGGATGGATGGACCACGATTGGGATGCTATCCGCCGCAAGGAACAGAAGCAGGCAAGGAAAGCAGCCGAGGAGGCAGAAGCTGCCGCAAGGCCAAAGCCAAAGGCCGCGCCTCTAGCGCCCAAACAGGATTACGAACAGCCTCCTAAGCCCAAGACCGTGCCTCTAAAAGGCAGCGTTGATGATGACATGAACAACGACGAAAATGCGCCGCCTTCACAAGCAGCTGTAGACAAGGCACGGGCTGCTAAGAAGGCGAGACGAGAGGAGCGTGCCAACAGGACTAGGAAAATCAAGGTCATGGAAGTCAAAGAAGTTCGCGGAGAGACTCAGACAAGTGAGTGTTTGATTGTATATGAGTATGTCACGTACGTACTAACATGTCTTAGTCCAAGCCAACCTAGATTCTCCAGCGAAGCCCAAAATCCGGCGAAAGAAGACAGGCCCGGAGACTACAATGACCCTCCACACCAAGGAAGCAATGGACGAGATCTACGACATATTCAACGAACCACTCAAGAACGCCGACGAGAACACTTCCGAGAATCAGAGTGGTGATGAAAGCAGTGGTGACGATGAGGACGACTACACGAGTGGTGCCGAAAGTACGGCAACCGGTCGCATATCGGGCGCTACGAGCGAGTTTGGGGATGAGACAACAGCTGGCGATTTCACACTCGGCACCAGGGTGCTGGATGTTGACGCTGAGGATGAAAGCGATTCCGACGCTTCAGATACCAAGAGTGCTTCTGCGTGGTCTGACTTTACTGAGAGCAAGCACGTGCCCAAGGATGGTCAAGAGGATGAATCAGATGATGAGTCTGAGCAATCCGATCAGTCTCAGAACGATTCTTTTAACGAGGTAACACGCGCAGATGTCGACGTGGAACAACAGCAAGATTCTGACGTCGTCACTCCGACCTCGCCCTCAGCGCCCACATCGCTACCTACCCGCTTCGTTCCCGTTCCACCGGAAGACTACGTTCCAGCTATGCAGCCCTACCGAGACCCGGCCCAGGCTGCTAATAACCGTCTGCCGTTCATGACGCCTATCGTCGAGAAGACGGAATCATCCCTAGGTATCGCCACCGCTTATGCAAACAAGGACTACTTTACTCCTGCGACCAAGACACCATCACGATCGAAAGGTACCACTGATATCCTTGAAGATGACGACGACGATGATGATACTTGCGGTAGCGCCTTTTCAGATATCTTGAGTCAGGTTATTGATGGCTCAGGGAAAGTTGCAAAGCTGGCTCTGACAGAATCAAAACCAGTGCCTAAAGAGCCCATTGCCGAACCGCAACGGAAGCCATTGGCTTCGAAGGAGGTTGCGCCAAAACCAGTAAAGCCGAATGGTCCAATTATCCAGGATGCACAGTGCAATCCGGTCGACGAGAACATCCGCAAGGTCATTTTACAAGAGATTCAGCCACCACTCGATAGCTACGATGGCTACTACGCAGACACCGAAGAGAGCTACGGAAAAGGAGCCGACATCCGCAAGTACACCAAGGCTCTGAAATCGGGCAAGGGCGCGAACGACAAGACGGCTAACCTTGCAGTCTGTCCCACCTTGAAGTTTCCCACAACTCAGCGGACATACGCTGTCAAACGCGAGCTTGGGAAAGGTGCTTTCGCTCCAGTGTACCTGGTTGAAAGTCGAGACCCCGACGAGGACGATGATGAGAACAAACCTTCCCAGATGGGCAAGGGCGAGTTCGGTTTAAAGCGCAAGAATCTGGAAGCTATCAAAATGGAGGATCCACCAACGCCATGGGAATTCTACATCATGCGGCAAGCCAAGCGACGGCTAGGCGTATCTAGGGCGGCGGATTCTATTGTTCACGCGTACGAGATGCACGTCTTCAAAGATGAATGCTATCTCGTCGAAGAATTTAGAGATCAAGGAACGCTGCTCGACCTTGTAAACCTTTCTCGCGGAGATAACGGCGTCATGGACGAACAGTTGGCCATGTTCTTTACTGTCGAGTTGTTCCGCACAGTCGAGGCGCTTCACTCCAAGGGAGTCATCCACGGCGATCTGAAAAGCGACAACATTCTTGTCCGGTTCGACACGTTACAAAAGGACGAGCACTGGGATTCGGAGTACAAGCGTGATGGGCGCGATGGCTGGTCTGCCAAAGGTATCTCACTCATCGACTTTGGCCGTGGTATCGACATGAAGGCCTTCAAGCCAGACGTGCAGTTCATCGCCGACTGGCCTACCACTGAAGCCGACTGTGCGGAAATGCGGGAACTTCGTCCGTGGACATACCAGATCGACTACCATGGTCTCGCTGGGATTGTTCACAACCTCTTATTTGGCAAGTATATCAGCACGATCGCTGAGCGGGGCGCAACGCTTGGTGCCGGAGCGACGAAGACGTACAAGATCAAGGAGAGTTTGAAGAGATATTGGCAGACCGACATCTGGCATGCCTGCCTTGATTTACTATTGAACCCACTCATGCACCTTGAGGGTGAAGAGGGGAACAAATTGCCGGTACTGAAGGGTATGAAAGAGGTGAGGGAGAAGATGGAAGAGTATCTTGAGAACAACTGTGAGAAGGGCGTTGGATTGAAGACTCTTATCAGGCGCATGGAAGATGCAGTGAAGAAGAGGTGATGGGGCTTGCCTTTGTGCTCATTTGTATGATGTTTGGAGTTTTGGGAGATTGTTATTGTAGGGTTTGGATAGATGATACCACTGGGAATGACGAATGGATTCGAAATGCCTGCTTATACACTCATACTTTGCCGAGAGTGTCTACACAAGCCCTTCGCTGGATCGTAACTCGCACTAACAGATACCCATAGAGGTTATCGACCTAATCGGAGAAATTGAAATATGAGTAGTCCGGCTTGAAGGCATGCTGCTTGATGGCTCTTGCATCTTCATACTGCTCCCATAGTCGCCTCCAGTCACACGGTCCGTCGTTCTTTCCTTCCAATAGGCGCACTCACTTTGACACGTCATTTGACAGTATCGTTCCTTCCGTCACGCAATGAGCTAGACGCATACGATAAGAAGCCAGCCATGCCATCCAAAACCTCGACTCCTCATCCACCAACAATTTAGACAAGACACTCCTAGCTTCCAGCAGCATACTTTGAGCCTTCCTACCACCTCACCTCCGCCTACTAACTCCGATTACCTGCTCGCCGCATCGTCAGCCTAGTATGTTTTCGGTTCACCACAAGGCCTCCTCCCTGCTCCACACAATGCTCGTCACCGGCATCATCCTGATCCCGACCGCCATCGCCACACCCGCCGCGGTGCAGGACCTTACCGATATGCGAAGTGTCGTCGATGCAGCAGCAAGTGCTATTGGAAATCCGAATAACCCCAATCGAGGCTTTGGCTTCAACCTCTTCGGTGGCAGCGATCAGATGGGTACTGCCGACCTCGTCAACAACATCACCAACACTATCCTCCGATCAAAGTACCAACTAGACACGAACAGGGTACGTGTCTTGACCGCTACCTCGAGCATTCTGATAACCAGCACTAACAAGCACCGACAACAGACATCATGGCTCCAGCCCAGCAACTCGACCCTCAACGGCACCTTACCCACCACCAGCGTGCCCACACTCGCAACTCCCACGCTCCCCCTAACAGCCAGCCTCGCCCTGCCAACCAGCATCCCCACCACAACACCCACGCTCGACAACCTCACCATTGACCTCACGTCCCCCTACATGGCCTACGTCCAATCCATGCCCAACCTAGCCAACAGTCTCATAACCCTCGGCCGGTCCTACCACCGCGAAATGAACAGCCCCGTCAACGAAGCCGTCGCCGGTCTCCAGCAAAGCCTCACCACCTTCCAGACCGCACTGCTTGAAAGCGAGCTCATCAGCGCTCAGGCTGTTATACGCACCATACGTGCGAGTAGTAGTCTGGAGAGTGCCGCGACGGCTTGGAGTCGCTTTCTCAATCTACCCGGTGGTGGTGGTGATGACGACGATGATGGTGACGCGGCATCTGGCTCTCCGTCGTTGCCCGCCGTGCCGGGAGTGGGTGGTCGGAGTGTCTTGGGTAGAGCAGAGGCGAAAAGGCCGCCGCCGGGGAATGGAAGGTTCTATAGCCACTTTGAGTTGTGGAATCGGTCGGAGCCTAGGCCGAGAGTGTCGACGGAGGCCAAGTTCTCGCCGCATGATCTTGTTGTGCAGGCTGAGGAGAAGCGTGTGAGTACTACTGCTGCGGAGAAGGCGAGAGTGGGAAGGCCTTTTGTTGTTTGAGTTGTCGAGCCTTTTTCCTGTACTGTCCTACTTTTCTCAATGCATCGTAATATGAACAGGCTCTTTCTCCCAAAGCACCATCATACATGTTAGATTCGTCCAACGTTCTGACCTCTCCATTCTCACCACATAAAGCACACACCCAGATTGCAGCATCTCGAAAAAAATGTATGCTTCGATAAGAATAAAGCTAAGCTAAGAGTTGTGGCGGGGGATATCTTCGAAAGCCAGTATGCAACGCAGAGACGAGACCAAAACAAACAGCGAACAACAAGATTGAAAACCAAAATAAAGAGCCAAGCTAAAGCGCCATTCCAGCGCTCAACAAAGATCCATAACCTCATGACTTGACTGTGCCTTGTGACTAGAGGAAAAGCCGCCGAAAACACCAGTCTCCTTCCTTCATCCCATCGCTCGTTTCTTGCTTCTTTCCAAAAGAGATACTCATACCTCTTCCCTCTTCGCTTTCTTGAGTCATGATGATATGTACGAATTCATACCCAACCAGACCAGACCAGACCCATTTCCACAGGTGGTCGCCCAGTACAAAACGCTTGAGGAAAGAAAGGGAATTCCCATCTCATTACAAAACGCTTGCATTAAAATTGAAAAGAAGCATATTCACATACAGGTAGGCAGGCTTGCGTTCTCTGTTTCAGACCAAAACCCATTCACTGCCTCTCTTGATGAATTTATCCAACATCATGGTGACGTCGGTGAGGACGAAGCGGCAGATGTAGAAGCCAAAGAACTCTGCGGCGTGGCGGGTTGATAGCTCGAGACCGACGTGGGTGGGGGAGGAATGCTTGAGACCTGGGTCTTCGACTTGGCGGGCGATTTGGTCTATAGCGTTGTTAGTTAATTCAGATCTATGATGAGAGATGATGTAGAAAAAGACATACCCAGTATTTGGACCGCATCGAATAGCCTTGCCAAAGAACCCATGTACCCTGCATTAGGTCCCTCAAACACAACACCGGAAATGTCTCGCTTTGCGAAGCGAATGCTGGGGAGGTTGGTCATGGGAAGCGTGGACATAATCAGCGTGTCCTTGGGCACTTCTGCACTCTTGGCACCACCAGCCATGCCCGCGAGGTTAACGCCCGAGTTCTTCGATCGGAGTTTCCGCCACGAAGCAAGGTAGGATTTGCCCTGGGCAACAGCACCCTTGTGTTGGTGGTCCACGGAGCCATGCCTGCCGGAGGCGTCTGTTGACGATGCACCTTCGCCGACAGTGGTCGCATCTCTGAACAGTGCGGTTACGGATTGTACACCGACTTCGTTGCCTAATTTCTTTGCTAGCTGGGCTTGCACCTGGTCGAGCACTAGCTCCAAAGACTGCATCTCTTCTAGGACAGCATCCGCGTCGTTCGTATCCACAGACGCTAGCTTTTGAAGCGCTGCTGTGAGCATGTCGCAGTTGGCGATCTTGTCCTCGATGTTCTTTAGCTTGACGCCCTTTACTCGCCAGACATCGCGGGGAATAAAGAGTTTAGTGGAGAGATAGCCACCGCGGGGATGCGCGATTGTCTGGTAGAAGCATCGCATTAACCAAAACGGTCTGAGGAGGTACGAATCCGGACATGGCTCCAGAGGGATCGGGGCGTTCGTGATGGCTGGGCTTGGCGAACCGGGCGAGAACGGGGAGTGGATATCACTCTCGAACAAGTGCATCCCTCCACTCGGTAGACCGTCGACGTTGAATGTGGGGACGCTGGGCGTTGGCATTGCCAGGCTGACATTGCTGGGTTTCCTGCCCGTAATGGAAAAGGTCGTGCTCAGTGGCGTTCCTATAGATGCATCTGAGCCATCTGGGCTGGATATTGACAAGTTGCGCTGTTTCAGGCTGAGGGAGGACTTGTTCTTCCTGATTCCCATCGCTGAGGTTTTCCCGGTCTTTGGCGAACCTGGTACAAGACCAGCCTCGTTAGAAACAGCATGGCCGAGGGCGGGCGTCGCGGGTGAAACCGTGGCAGCAGTTTCGGCGGGACTGTAGAGGGTGGGCTGAGGTGATGGAGCTCGAAGACCAGATTGTTGGGACGCTTGCGGCAGCGCGGGAAGCTTGAACGCGGAGTCTAGGGTAGGCTTGGTGGTGCTGAATGTTGGTGCCGCCGACTTGGGTTGGACGGGGAGGTCGGTAGGCGCATCCTTAGCTGGCACCGGAGGCTTCTCCGTGTGAGGTGCAGGCGGGACAGGCGGTACAGAAGTCTCTATTTTCAAAGACTTTGCATTTTGTCCCGATAACCTTCGACTTCGTACTGAGGCTGCGTCCTTGGTTGCAGTAGTGGGCCGTGGTGTGGTTTCTGCGGTGTCGATCGTTTGCGGTGCTTGTGACTCGGGAACCGTAGGCAAGGCAGGCAGAGCGCCAGATGGAGCAGGCACCGCGGGCGGGGAATGAGCGGGTGGTTGCTTGGATGTCGGGTGCATCAACTCTGCAACGGTCGAGAGTGACGTACCACCCGTCGTTCTGTGTGACGACACGGAGCTGTTGTACGCGCTTCCAGAAAAGCCACTCGAGTCTGACTGCCGCGGTAACGAAGACTTTGTCTGCAGATCGAAATCAAACCCATCCAGCATGTACTCTCGCGTCATCTCGTCTAGTAACCGCTCTTCCTCTTCCGCCTCGTCGTTGAACCTGATCTCGGCGCTTTCGCGCACATGCGGAAGGCCCTCGCCCCGAAGCTGCGTCTCTTTGTAACGATACTTGGCTGCGGCAATGGCCTCTTCGCGTTCCGCCTCCCGCACGCGCTCCTTGGCCAGTTCCACGTTACGCAACTTAGTCGCTATTAAATCGCCAGGTGTAGAAATGTCGTCATCATAAGGTTCATATCCATCGTCGTACGCAGCTTCGACGGCTGCATCAAGCGCCGCATCGAACTCTGCCTCGGTTCCTCCACTGTTATTTCGTATATGTTTTCGGCGCACTCCCCCGGGAGACATGGAATGAACCGAGGATGAGCACGAAGATCCACCAGACTCATCAATAGTGTCAAGCCATGATGTTGACTCGTTGCTATGAACTCGTTGGTGATTTGACTTGACGGGCTGCTGTGGTCGTAATAAACGGCCATACTCCTCGGGCTCGGACTCCTTACCGCTGAGGAGAGGAGATTTGGACCGCTTTGGGGAGAGCGGTGGGGGCATATATACGCGGTCCATCATCGATTCGGCAACCGATGATCGGACAGATGTGGTAGAAGGTGCGATTCGCCCAGGTGGGGGCTGTAGGTTGAATTGCGGGTTCTGCATGCCTCTTTGCACATCGCGGATGGCGGTGGAAATGACCGACTCACGAGGACCGTCGGAGCCCTTGCGGAGAGGCAGCTGCTGGTTGGGCGGCGGTGTAGGCTCGCCGGCTGGAGGGGTATCATATATAGAGCGGTCGTTAACTATGCGAGATACTGTGGCAGTTTCAATCACTGCAGGTGGTTCGTCGTCGTCAAGGAGCAGCATTGAGCGGTGTTCGTCCAGCGATTCCCCGCTCATGGGGCGTGCTGGTAGTGATTTGCCGCTATGGTTAGTGTAGCCGGGATCTAGCCGTCGCAGCTCTTCTATGCGGTTGGTGTATGTTACTCGCTGCTGGAGTTAGTGGTGAATGCTTACAGATAATGTATGCAGTGACTTACAATGGCGTCCAGCTTCCGCCTGTCCTCTTCCTGCGAGCTGCGGATCATGACCTGCTGGAGGAGCTTGCAGGCATCCTCGTACGCCTCCATGGCGCCCTCGAAGTTTTGCGCATTGTCGAGCAGGACAGCGGTGTTCGCCTTTTGCAGGGCACGCGACAGCATCGTCTTCTTGTCCTTCTCTCTGCGCTCGCGTGTGCGGGGAGGCGTGCCCTGGTAGCTGTCGTCTAGCCTAGCGCTGGCGTTGCTCTCGTTGCGATGGTGATCCCTGCTGGGGCTGCGGACATGGGCTCTGCTCCCGGACCTGAACTGTTCTCTGCTCTGACTTCTGGAGTGGTCCCGCGAGGCGGCTGGTCTGTGACCCGCACTCGGTGGGGGCTTTTGGACGGGATCCCTGGGTGCTGCAACGGAGGGTCTGCGTGCTGTAGAGGGCCGAGCTGCGCCCGAAGTGGAGTCGTGCCTTGGGTCAGCCTCCTGAAGGACCGCAGGCGACCCGAGGGGCGACTTGCCCAACACCTTTTCGGCCTTGGTGGTGCGAGACGGGGGCCTCTGGGAGGGCGGCGGCTGCGTGGGTTTCGAGTTGAAGTAGTCGCGCTGCTGGAGGCCGGAGAGCAGGTTCGGAGTAAAGAGGCTAGATGCCGAGGGCGAGTTGTTGGTGGTCGAGGTGCTCGTGGGGGTGTTGGGGTCGTAGACGGTCGAGGGCAGCAGGATCGGGGGCAGCTGGGGCACCTTTGGGGCGGCTGTCACGGCGGATGGGGGGTCGTATGCGGGCGAGCGTGGGCGGTGTCGGCGGGGGCTCGCGGTGGGCGAGCGAGGGGCAGAATTGGCGATGCGAGCGGGGGATTCGGGGCCATTGGCGGCAGTGGCAGGCGCGGCGGTGTTGGGCGTGGTGATGCTCAGCTTGCGCGAGAAACTCGGGTGGTGCTGGTGGTGCGGGTGGTCGCTCCTGCTGGCCGTGGTGCCCGGAGCCTGGGACCAGCGGTTCAGGTTGGCAGAGGCAGTGGCGGCGGCGGCAATGGCCTCTGCGGCGCCGTTGGCAGCGCTCGAGCGGCGTCGTGAGGTCGTGGCCGGGGGCGGCGTGGCCTGGATATTCATGTTGTCGGCGTCGACGTCGACGGGTGTCGAGGCAGGAAAGCGTGTCTCAGGCCAAGCCAGCGGTTAATGCACGGCGCATGCAGGCATGGTTGCCACAAGCAGGAACGCGCTCAGGCGGGCGGCGGAGGTGCTTGGAGGCGGTGCGGCGGGCGGCGTGCTCGCGAGCGGTGGTGCAATGTGCTGTGTATCTCGAATATGTCGTACGCAGCGACGAGCAGCCGCCTGTGGAGAGCACAGTGCCGCCAAGTCGCAACCCGCAAAGCCACCCAGGGGTCTTCCAAACCCGGCTTAGCACAGAGGGTCTCTACCCCTGTCCTGCCCGGCCGACCCGGCTGCCTCTCTCTATCGTGCTAGCCAGTGCCCGGACGAACACCAACTGAGCCCACGACACGCTGCACGCAAATCCCTCGGCCTAGTCCCTCTGCTTTAGGGGCTCTAGACGTCCCGCCTCGCCATCGTGTCTGCAGTGGGCGGCCTCGTTGGGCGGCCTGAAGATTCCATTACCTACTACCCTCCCAGACAGTACGTTTCAGATGGTCTTCCCAATTGGACCCTGGCCTCTGCTGCAGGAACAGACTAGCAGCTAGGCCCTGTGGCTGCGCTTGATGGATGCCCAGTCTCCGGCCTGCTCTACACTCCTCCAAAGCACAACACCGGGTTCCTGACTTGCCGCAGAACTATCAATCTGCTCCATGACCCTCTCATCTGTGCCATCTCACCACCCATCGGCGATCTGTAGTCCCTTCTTCTAGCCTGCCTTAGTCCACATCATGCTTCTTCCCCGTTCCCCGTTCGCCGTCCCCTCTCCACTTCCGTTTCCCATTGCAACAAAAACAAACGTCCAATGCTCAATCCCGACGGCGCCTCACAATCCTCCCGAATCCGATGCCGACAATTGCATGTCGTGCGATGGTATTGTTTACTCAACACGACGTGTCAAAAGTAACCTCTGACTACAAACCCAACCCGTTCGCAATCGCTTGCGCAAGTTGCGCTCATGGCAGCCCGACGCCCGTACATCGCAATTCGCCAATTCGGTCCGTTTGCCACGCGCTCCAGAGGCCCATGTCGCGCCTGCTATCAAACACGGTCCCAGCAGCGCGGTCGTATCGCGTATACGATAATCGACTGATACTGACACACGCCTAAACTTCCAAATTCGCGCTCCACTACCGCCATTTCTGACACGAAAAGCATTGCAACAAGCAAGTCTGCATCACCCAACTTCTCAACACGTGGCACGTTGGTGGCTTCATGATTTCTTTTCGTGATTCTTCTCGCTACAGAAACCATCATGTCTGTATTAGGACCGTCCGTCATCGTTTTCGCCTCCCCGCAGCCTTCTATAGGCTGCTTTGCCAGCCTTCATGGTCCGTCCTTGATCATGTCTGCTGTTTGTGATCCGCCATCTCTCGTTTCATGCATTACCGTTATCGCGTCATGGACATTTATCATGCCCAACCCTGCCAAACGCTCGACTTCGTCAGCACTAGTCACCGTCTCTTCGGTCTTCCACTTCCATGTAGTGAACTTGTAATCACCCTTGCTATGCGTCTACCATCGCTCTTCATCTTCAGTGCAAATCTGTCATCATGTCCTCTTCAGCTTCGAGGCCGTCGTCCCAAGCCGTGTCCATGGCATCGCCGTTGTTGGTCTGCCTCTTGTTCAGCCGCTTCTGGTTCTCAACGTACTCTTTAGTAAGCGTCATTCGGTAGTCGGCGTCCTTGACTTGCTCGGCGAGCATGTTGGTACGGCGCGTCTGCTCAAACAGCGCTTGTTGCTGCTGCTTCTCACTCTTGGCCAGAGGCCCTTGCGTCGGGTCCAAGAAGAAACGTAGTACGATCCCCGCATTCGCCTTGTCCGTCTCCTCTAGCCGTGCGTTCAAGTGCCCATCCTTGATCAATGTGTCGATGTATCCGGCGATCTCATCCGCAGGTGCCCCCAGATGGTGCGCAATGTTTGAGACTGGAATTGCCGAGTACGTCCGTGACAGCCGCGAAACGTAAGCCCGTGTCTGGCTGCTGATGAGTTCGTTGACGAGACCAGCGTTGCCATCCTTCACGTCTTGTTAGTATTCATGAAACAAGCGTTGCATGTTTTGCAGTTTATCATGACCATACCTCTGCCCAAACCTCACTACCCGCCTGCACCTGAGCCTTCAGCTTCGACATGTTGTCCAGCTCCTCATATGCGTCCGCCAGGGCTTCGTAGGCTTTCGATGCAGCCTTGATATCTTTGATCGCGCTTCCATTTGAGGTCCGTGGTGCAGTGCCCACCTGCGAATGTCAGCTTGGTCCGCGATATACTGCTTGGTTGCAACATACCTTTCCCTCTACGAGACAGCTCACCAACACCCACTTCTTGTACGCCTCCAGCATCAAGCCGTTCGCTGTTTTGGTCGTAGGTATAACCAGCACGTGCTCCAGAAATTGTTTCGCCTTCTTGAATTGCCGAAGGCCCAGATATACCTGAGCACCTAGAACATAGTACTCTTCTATATCCGTCAGCGACACCTTGTCTGAATGTCCAGAGTTCTGATGTATGTATTCCCCGCTGCTCGCGACGTCCGCACATGGCACTGAGTATTCGAGGCCGTCACGGACGACGTTGGCAATCTTCTGGGGGATGCTGTGGATATAGTTGTCGAGGATCGGTTCGGCGGCCGCATACGATCGCGTCTCCATGCATAGACGTATAAAGGAAAGGTGGACTGAAGTAAAGGTGCCTGTGGAAGCATCAAGTCGAGTCATAGCCGACCGCATGGGCGCAATAGCCAGGCTCGCCTGTAGTAGTCAGCATCTCATGCAGCGAATAGCATTTTATCCGACCTACAGAATCGCATGCCCGCGCAATCGCCTCGGTCTGCTCGACGAGGTATCTCCACTCTTTCCCAACATAGCGTAGTTGTATAGGGTCTGCAGTCTCCAGGAAGAGCACCAGCTGATTCCATAACGTACCACCGGGCTGCAGTGCATCGGGTACGTTTCTCTTCTCGACGATAGCGGAGATGCGGTGGCGGAGAGCAAAGGCGTATGCTATTGAGTTCACGGCGGGGTTGAGTATCTGTAAAGTCAGCGGCCTCCGGGCTGATACTGTCAGCTATCCTTACCGAAAGAACGTCTTGGTTTGTATTTGCGCCCTTGGCCCATTGTGACGACGGGATATTGTTCAGTTGCGAGACAAATGAACGAGCCTTCGAATCATATTCGCGCCGCTTTGCGAGGTCTGGGCTATCTGGCTGGAACGACAGCAGTATAGAGGTGAGTTCGGCCGACATTGTCGCGTCGGTGTGGAGGGATCTTGTGGTTCGAGCACGTAGGCAAGGCGGAGGCGGCGATGCAGGGTGGGGTATCGTATCGTTGTTGCCTGCGTATTTCCGATCCAGTGTATTTGTTCGGTTCCCAGTAGAGCTCCTGTTCTGGACGGAGGGATTTGGTTGAATAGCGAGGACAAACGTGTAATGTTGCCGCAACTAAATGTTGTTTGTCGAGGCGGAGGTGACATAGCTCTCCGCGCCCGCGAGCTCAAGGCACCTACGCACGGACGACAAGCAGTTACCCCACCAGGTGCCACCTTCACTTCGCTGTGGCGGTGCACCAATTCCAGCAAACCATCCCACAAGACAAAAACTGAGCAGGCCTACGTGACTGGGTTGCTGTTGACTGATACGCCCTTGTTTGTTCCATTGACATAGCTCTACCATACTTCTTTTCTACACAAGTTAGAAGTATCCATGAATACGTCTAAACTATACCTAAGTACATTTCGACACTTAGGACGGAGAGCCATAGTTTCACTAAATCAATTCCGATCCGTCTCTGGAGTTATTCGTCTCATTTTCCAAACACTTTCGGTAAAAACAATGCTATACTTTCCAGCCCATCTCAACCGCTTCCTCCCTCGCCGTCAGGACTACTGGCAACACGTCGTACCTGGAAGACTCCGAATCTATATCGCCCGGACGCGACTTCTGCTTGTAGATTCGAACCATATGCACGAGACCCAGACCATATGCTTCGTCCTCATCCTCTTCATCGTTGTTCTCGTCGTTCTCCCCAATCTCTTCTGTCTTCTTGGCCATCGTTCCACGCGTCCGTGGCCCAGACATTACGATGGGAACATCCTTCTTCGGCCTAC
Organism: Alternaria hordeiaustralica; assembly: GCF_023758085.1. Classification (NCBI taxonomy): domain Eukaryota; kingdom Fungi; phylum Ascomycota; class Dothideomycetes; order Pleosporales; family Pleosporaceae; genus Alternaria; species Alternaria hordeiaustralica. The sequence goes on along the minus strand of NW_026056794.1, from coordinate 386,736 downwards.
GTCTGACATGTTTCTGCGGTTCTGCGATAGCAGCGGTCTGCAAATCATCGTCTGAATCCTCCGAATGGTCAACGAGGTCTACTTCCGGTGGAGCCAGAGAAGCGTATGGGTTCAACGCGTCCCCAGAATACGCATTCGAGTAGATCGAACCAAGCCTGTTCAACGCATGTGTAGAAAACTCCGACTCTTCATCGCTTACTTCCAAGATATCAGTCCCCGGATGCTGGACCAGCGTAGCTTTAATGGTCGCCGCGAACTCTGCTTCAACCGTTCCTTTTCCTTTGCTCTCGATAGAAACCTGCTTCACTCCACGAATGCCAAGTAGCGCAGTCGCGAGAAGCTTCTCCGTGCTGTTGAGCTTGTAAGGTAGCTTATCTCTCTCCTCGTCGGACAGTTTGCCATCGGCTAGCTTCTTCAGTTTGTCGTTTACAAAGGCAGATAGGTGTGGCGATATGAGGTGGTAGCTGTAACGCGTGAGGAGTATGTTGCCTTTTACGACTAGCAGAAGGGCTTGTAAGTCGTGAGGATTGGTAGCGTTGTCGGCGCGTGGGTGTAGCTTGTTGAGTGCCATTGCGAAACGGTCCTCCGTATATGCGAACAGTTTAGTTGTGTCGAGATGAACCTCTAGAGTTTTCATGTCCCGCAGATAATCTCCGGATGCATCAGTCTTGGAGATGAATTCATTGCAATCAGCCTCTTCCTTGAGTATAACGTGATCGAACTCGCTAGGAATCTTGCGAGACAGCATTGGTTTCGATTTTGGCGGTGGCTGTGAGACCGGTGGAGCCAGGGTGATGTTATCGAGCATATCTTCCTCTTCCTCTTGCGATGCGCCGTTGCGAGTCTTACGCCGTCCATGTCCATCGGACAAGGACGATCCTGTGGGCACACTGGCTTTCTTGGGACGTGCCATACTTTACTACGAAGCTGGTCGACGTGTGTGGTGGTGTGATTGTGATCAAGGGCCTTTGTTGAAATGGAGATGCGAAAGTCAGAGGCTGGTTCTAAAAAGGGTCTCAAGAGGGGTGCGTGCAAGTGGACTGGTGAATAAAGGGAGTGATTACCGTGAATCTACCTTTATAGATAGGTTGTGGGGAACAGCCGTGAAAAGTCACCAGCATGACCAAGTCAGCTCTAGAACATGTAGAGACGCTCAAAGTGACTGCTCGATACTACGCGTTCAGCGCTGTCAGATGGTTCCTTCACTATACATACCGTCTGATACATCATATGGCATATCACAATGAGTAGTGTCGTCTCGGACCCGTTTGAAACTAGGAGAGACACCACGACAATTACCCTCCCAAAGGCGACACCGGGCTTGCACTATGAGAATCCTATGCTCCAACATAGTTTCGGTCGTCGCCAGCTTATTGTATAGTATCTGTAGTGCCCCCATTTACAAGCGCTTTCTCGTAGGCTCTCCACCACAATCCCAGATTCGCTGCGACCAATAAGTCCATCATTTTCAAGCCTTCGTCTTCCAGAATTATCTTTCCCAACTTCGCTTGCTTGCCACCAAACCCGCCACCTGCGAATTCCTGACCTAAAGAAAGATCTAAGCGATCCAACGAACTTCTAGCGTCTTCGGTGGTGTCATCGCGACTGACTGATAAAGAGGAATTGTTGCGGCTGTGTCGTGCTTTGCGGAAGAACGAAGAGCGTTTTGAGCCTTCTTCGCCTCTGGGTGTAGTGGGTTTTGGACTACTCGGGAGGTTGAATCGTAACTCACTAACCGTCATGGCTGTGGGCGGCGCTCCTTGGAGCCCTGGAACAACGTGTCGACACTACGAGGGTAGTAAGCATCATCTGTTGACAATCACTGAGATAGGAGTGGCATTACCTTCAAAGATCCGCCGCCTACTCCCGTGGTGAACTCACATCGTCCGTTCCACGGACTTGTAAACACATAACCACGAAAACTGGTTTGCCTATCCGAGACCTGGATGCTAGCATATGACTGTTCTTGCCTAGTCACGAACGGAGGGGTTGGAGACGGTCTCATGTCTGTCGATGTGGAGTTGGTCTGCGCGCGATAACTCCCCCTTGAGTCAGGACGTCCGGTATCGTAGTCATACGAATTAAGCTTCCGATGTCCAAAGCCGCCTATATGCTGCGATCCTTCCATCCATATGCGTCGACGGAACACGTTCTCGTTCGTAGACAGATGAGCACCCGTCTGCTGTTCTGACCCTGCGTTACGTGACTGGATGGACATGCCACTATCCCGTGTTGTTAAAGGGGGCTTGTCAGTGGTTTCGGAATGCAGAAACTTAGAGTAGCCAGGATTGAAAACTTCGATATACATCGGTGCTCCCAACTTCTTCTTGATGCCAGGATCATTCATTGTCGACGAGACATCTAGGACAGGTGGATCCTCAATGCGAGCAACATTCCATTGCGCTCCAGATGCGGGATCCCGCCGGATAAGGGTGAGCGATGCACTGGAGCGTGACGGGTTCTCCGATCGTCTACGTGGCGAAGCTGTCGGTCTTCGGTTTTCCTGTTGGTACTGGCTTGCATCGAATGAGCGTCGTGGGCTGTGGCTATACTCTGGGGCGAGCATTGCAGATCTCCGCGCATAGTTGCCTGCATCAGTGTTCTGGTTGTTGGAGTAATTACTGATAGGAGCCAGAGGGCTAGGAACGGGCTTCCGTATGGGAGCTGTGTTTATGCCGGGTACTGCTTTCCTTGGGACGATAGGCGCAGAGACAGGATTAGAAGACGATTGGCTCTCTTGCGCATAATCTGGGTCCTGGAATCCAGGAGGGTCGACAAGGTAAGCATCTTCTGGTTGCTCAACGTGGACGAAATAGAGTGAGCTTTGTATGTCTTCTGCGGTCACCACCTTTTCCCGCGGCTTCATCGGAGATAAGAAGACATCTGAAGCACGTTAGGTTTACTGTAGGAGAAGACATGTTGACAGCCGTACCTCTGCTGCCAGGAACACGGGCGATGTACAGTACTAGCGGGTCGTGCCTCTCATGAGTAGGATTCCTTGGGTAAGCTGGTGGATTTGAGGCAAGAGCGGTAAGCGATGAAAGAGATCTGGCTTCGATGATCGGCGTAGCCATTAGAGCGGAGGTATTAGCAGTTTTGATATGTGGGATTGCGCTGAGTATACAGAGTTGTCAGGTGATTGCCAGCAGGGCGTTGCCTAGGATATATACAAGGCGACGACGGCGAGGTTGTGCTTGGGCTCGGGTGGCTGTGCGTACGCGTCTCCACCGACTATCATGTACAACAAATGAATTGTCTTGGCCTATCGTTGTGAAGCGCGAGAGGCAAGCGGATCTGACAGACGCGCATCACCCATGGACTCGCGGCGCCTTGCCGGCAGCGAGGCTGATGCTGGTGAAGGAGCACGCGAGTCTGCTTCGCGTTAAGCCAGAATGGTCGGTGGCTGGGGCGGCGAGGGTCTATTGGCGGGTGGGTCTGATCTTGGAAGGGCCCTAGCGCTGAAAGTCTGCTCGAAATCTTGGCTTTCGTTTTGACCTCGATTTTCGCGACCCGCACACGACACGCTCGCCCCGCCAACTCTGCGCCCTCTACCCGTCTGAAACAGGACATATCACATTACGAAAAGGATCCTGCGTCTATCGTCCTCGCAATGGGCGACAATCTCGAGGTATGCACCGGGCAGTCTCCTGTCGCCTGCTCTCGCCGCTAACTGAGAGCTGCAGGAGCGTCTAAAGAGCCATGCTCGTGCCTTTGAGGGACTCATGTCTCTGATACCCGCCAAAGACTACTATGGCAAGGATGAGAGCATCACCAGCGTATGCATCTCTTCCCCTCAGGCATCGCCTTATGCTGACATGATGTCTGCAGACGCAATGGCAAAAGAAAGGCAAGAAGCAGACTCTCGAAGAACGACAAGCAGCCAAGCGAGCGAAGCTGGATCCTGCCTCCCACAAGAGCGCCAAAGACGTCATGGACGAGAACGCGCTAAAACGGAAGCGTGAATTGGAGGGTGAGGAGGTTTCCGAGCCCGAGTCGTCCGATCTTGACATGGACATCACAAAGGAGAAGCCTCTTGAGGGCATCAAGAGCAAGGCAAAGAAGCAAAAGACACAGCCTGTTGAGCCAGAAGCCGAAGAAGAGACCGAAGAAGTCACTTTGTCCAAGGCGGAGGCCAAGCACGCGGCGAAAGCAGAGAAGCGGAGAGAAAAGAGGAAGGAGAAGCAGGCCAAGAACAAGCAAAAGCTGGAAGCGAAGAAAGCGCTACCAACGCAGTTCCAAGGTCTCGCCGCCGAAAAGTCTGAAAAGGACGATGACGAGGACGAGGATGAAGATGAAGAAGACGACGCGTCTGCAGACGAACTCGAACATCCAGACGAACGCATAGAGGCCTTGGACGTCTCCGGTCTCGTCGAAGAGGGTCAGTCTACTGCTCCCTCCACTACTGCCAATTCCAACTCCTCCACAGCCTCCGTCGCCTCCGCCGCTTCGTCAAATTCTTCACTACCTCAGTCCGGCGAGGAAGCGCCACAGAAGAAGGCTAAAAAGCCATACACGATCGATCCACAGAAACATGAGGATTTCCGCGCTCGGTTGAACGCGAAACTAGAGGCCATGCGCGCGGCGCGAAAGGCTGACGGCCCAGATGGACGCCCTGCACGCAACCGAGCAGAGCTGATCGAGGCGCGCAGGAAGAAGGAAGCCGAAAAGAAGGCCGCGAAGAAGGCCATGCGTCAGGATGCGAAAGAGGATGAGGCGCGACAGCAAGCAGAGGAACAGCTCGCCCGGATAAGAGGCGGTTCGGGCTCACCTTCTGTATTCCCAGCGAGGTCGCCGGAGACTGAGCGCAACTTCAACTTTGGCAAGATCGCATGGGACGGCCAACAGCTTGAGAGCAATCTCTCTGGATTCCTCGACTCCAAGAAGAAGAAGGGCAAGTCAGATGCGAAGACAGCACTAGAGGCTGCGCAAAAGAAACAGGCTCGCATCAACGCCTTTGACGAGGACAAGCGCAAGGATATTCAAGAGAAGGATCTATGGCTGGCCGCCAAGAAGAGGGCACAGGGCGAGAAGGTGTTCGACGACGTCAACCTTCTGAAGAAGAGCTTGAAGCGTCAACAAAAACAAAAGGACAAGAGCAAGCAAGAGTGGAAGGAGAGGCTCACGAACGTGGACCAAGGAAAGGCCGCGAGACAGAAGAAGAGGGAGGAGAACCTCAAGAAGCGCAAGGATGACAAGGGTCAAAAGGGCAAAAAGAAGGTCAAGAAGCCCGGCAAGAAGGTCAAGCGACCGGGCTTTGAAGGCACATTCAAGGCGAGATGATCATGAGGCTGGGCGGAATCAAGGTATATAAAAGGAAAGGGTGGCGGCATGCATACTATAGGCAGACATTTGGCGTTTGATACCATATCATGGCAGGCATCGTATGAGCGTTAGGAGTATTATGATCTTGAATATTAGGTTGTCTTCTCTCGAGAATGTTTGTTCAATGCCAATGCTGTCTTGCAAATCAAAAGTAATGCATCTAGATCGACTCCGTCACAATAGCACGTCCGTCAATTCCATGTATCTCAGTGTCTTCTTGAACATGGTCTCAGTGAGCTTGATATTGTTTACTGATGCATTGACAAAAGAAATCTGACTGGCTGTGTCAGACGCAACCGCTCCTTATATGTACAGTAATTCCGAATCACTCCCGTCCATTATCTGTAAGGCGCATCCGCACGAGCAGCTGCGGCAATCTCAGGCTCCCACTTGTCTCCGTTTGCTAGCAACTTCTCCTTGTTGTAAAGTAGCTCCTCGCGGGTCTCGGTCGCATACTCAGCATTAGGTCCTGTATCATGTTAGCACTCGATCGGCGTGCTCAGGGGACGTGTCGACATACCCTCAACAATGGCATCGACTGGGCAGCTCTCCTGGCAGAGACCGCAGTAGATGCACTTGGTCATGTCGATATCATAGCGTGTGGTCCTCCTGCTACCGTCCATGCGCTCTTCGGCCTCGATTGTGATGGCTTGTGCAGGGCAAATGGCTTCGCAGAGCTTGCAAGCAATGCAACGCTCCTCACCGGTAGGGTACCGTCGCAGGGCGTGTTCGCCTCGGAAGCGGGGTGAGATGGGGCCCTTCTCGAATGGGTAGAAGATGGTGTATCTTCAGAAACGTCAGATTACCGTATTGCGACCAGGTGGCAGACGAACAGTCTGCTGATTGGAGTACTCACGGTGGGCGGAAAAACTGCTCCAACGACACATACATGCCGCGGAACATCTCCATGAGCAAGAAGTACTTGCCGGCGCGGTCCAATGCACCTTCTCCTTCATCCCATCGCTTGGGCTTGGGTAACCGGAAGCCTGGCGGCGGGGGCCCTGCTGGGGTGGCGGCTCGGGATAGGGTGGTAGAGAAGAAGGCGACGGTGGCGGGCGAGGGGAGGCGTCCAGACGCGAACTGTGGTGACCGGAGCAGCGTGGCAGCTGGGCGGCTGCGTGCCAACATTGTCAATGGCTTTGCGCTGGCCATTGTGAGCGTGGTGGAGTCGCTGGCGGGTTGGGGGGTTGCTGGCGGATATGGAGGTTGTCGTCAAGCTCGAAACTTGAGGTCGTCGCTTGTAACGCGGAGGCTGCGATTGGCCGACAAGTCGAATGACGGCAACAACGGTGGGAGGCAACTCCGAGGTCAGAAATTTGACTCAGGTGATGTAGCAGGGTATATGAATGATTTCCAAGTCTTTCTCGGATATCCGTGTTACCTGTTGCGATAATTCAAGGTGCGCCTGTTCACTCGTACGGAAATGCTCTTGACGGCTGACTAACGTAATGTAACTTTAGTCTGAAGTTCTAGTCGAGCATCAACATCACCACCACCACCGACCTTGCTACCTCGCACGACGCACTCCTAAACCGTCCACCATGTTCCGAACAGCACTCCTCAGGTCCGCCCGGTCCGCCGTCCGCGCTGCCCCACGATGCCAGGCCGCAATGGCTCGCCCCGTTGCGCGAAGCTCCTTCGTCCAGCCAAAGCAAATGAACCCCTCCGTATACTTCCAGGCCGTGCGATGCTACGCCGCGAGCGCCGGTCTGTCAAAAGATGAGGTCACCGGCAGGATAATGGACCTTTTGAAGAACTTCGACAAGGTAATGGCTATGCGACGGGAATTTTAGAAAGTGGCTAACGCAGAAGCAGGTCACCGATGCCTCCAAGGTAGCTACCAACCGCGCGTGAGGGATTGGAGACAAAGGCTTACATTTTGCAGCTGAACGCCGAATCGCACTTCCACAACGACCTCGGTCTCGACAGTCTGGATACCGTAGAGGTGGTCATGGCGATTGAGGAGGTTAGTCGGTCCGCGTACGATACACGGAAGGCAAATCTGACAGTGAGGCAGGAATTCAGCATTGAGATCCCCGACAAGGAGGCCGATGCCATCCACAGCGGTACGTTCAGATGCAGGGTCGGAGATATACATACTGATGATATCACAGTCAAGCAAGCAGTGGACTACATCATGGCCCAGCCCGATGGTGAGTCGCAACTTGAAAATCCCGAAGTTGCCCGAAACTAACACATCGCAGCTCACTAAATTATATTGGAGAGCCGCGCTGGATTGGAGATGATGGATGTGGAATTGAGAGTCGGTCCTACCGGCATCGCTATATATATGCCCCCGTGTAAAACAGTCGCCTGGGTCGGCACCGTGTACTTCTGATAGAATTGACGCTATCCACCTCCCAGTGCTTTGGCTATTGTGTTGTTGGACGCCTGTTTACTTGATCTCCGAAGCGTGCGTAACTAATCTTGGCACATCCGAGACCGACACCCTGTCCGCTGATTGATGTGGCACGAGAATCAACCCCCAACGCGTAACTCACACAGGCGCCTTGCGATACCCCTTATTCTTTACATCGCCGTGCCCGCTACCCTCTCCTACATCGCACTCACCGAAAGTCCCACATAGTCCGACACCGCGCATGCGCAGCCCAAGCGCCCTCATCCCTGCGCCCGTTGAGGAGCATCACGCATAATTTCAACGAGACCCCCCTCCCGTTCCACAACCACACCTGATGGCTTCTAGCTCTGGTCTGACGCGCCGGAGAGGAGGCGGCGGCGCTGCAGGCAACGGCGAAGACGAGAGCAGCCGAGTCAGCTCGCCAGCACCCAAGCGCAACGACGACCGCACCCCCGAAACCTCCTACGAAAGCTCCGAGAATGGCCACAAGATCGCATTCGACCCCCGGGACATTAGCGAAAATGCAGAGAGGAGCAAGCAGCCCAAGCTGACGCTCATGGAGGAAATCATCCTCATGGGGCTGAAGGACAAACAGGTGTGTACACCGCAGGGCGCTGGTGGGCTAGGGGCAGCAGGCTGATGAGTGAGAATAGGGATACCTGTCGTTCTGGAACGACAACATCTCCTATGCATTGCGAGGCTGCATCGTCATAGAATTGGCCTTCCGAGGCCGCGTGAGCATGCAAAAGGATTCGAATCGGCGACGGTTCCCCCTCGCAGACCGGGTCATCGAGGTTATTGACGACACGTTGACCGGAGAGGTTCTGCTGGATGAGGCCCTGAAGATGATGAAGTCGAGCGAGAAGATGAGCGTCAACTCGTGGATCGACCTCATGAGCGGTACGTTTGCGGCGCGCAATCCCAAGGCTGATGCTCGGCACTAACTGTACACACAGGAGAGACGTGGAACCTCATGAAGATTGGCTACCAACTAAAACAAGTACGCGAACGACTATGCAAAGGCCTCGTCGACAAGGGCATCCTGCGCACCGAGAAGAAGAACTTCCTCCTGTTCGACATGGCTACACATCCCGTCGCAGACGGCGGCGCAAAGGAGGAGATTCGACGCAGAGTCCGGAACGTTCTCACAAACCGCACCGTCGTCCTCCCTGGCAGCCAATTCCTCCCCGAGGAGTTGGAATTCAGGGTGCTCCGAACAATCACCATGGTCTGCGCCGCCTATGCCGCCAACGTCCTCGAGAACGCCCTGACCACGTTGGGTCACGAAGCGCGGGAACGGGCTTTTGCTCAAGTGGACGAGCTGCTGGCAGAATATTCGCAGTGGCCGTTTGCAAAGAGGCAGGGTGGCTCGCAGGGTGTGGGCGCAAACTTGGGTCAGCTCATCACGGACGAAGTTAACGGTTCCAAGGATAAGGAGCTCCAGCTTGAGGTAAGTCAATCGCTGTTTTGTTTTCATTCAACATGACAGAGCGCTGACTATTTTACCATAGGTTGTCGCAGCATGCTTGAGTGTATTCACTCGACTTGACTCACTGCTTTGAGCGCAGGGTATACAACGAGAGCAGCGAGTTTACTGAGCAACAGGGGAGCGCATGTCTCAGCAGCGAACCTGCACGTTTGAGTATCTATCGCAAGCAAAGCAGACGCATATAGCCGGCGAACTTGTAAGCGGCGGCGTGTCCGGGCCGGGACTGGATGGAAATGTTTAGGTATTGTCAGTTTCTAGCATTGATGCAACTAGGATGGATCTGGAGGCGAGGGCGTCAGAGTGCGGTGACGAGGTGTACTACCAGACGCTTCTTATCTTCTTCTACTAGGCGGGTCTTTCCATAAAATACAACCTTTATTCGATAACGAACAAGATCCACTGCATTACACGAGTGGCTTTTCCTCTGAGCTTACCGGTCTAGGTAGGCGCTAGCATTCGTCATGGCGTCACACGTGATGGGCTGCGTGGAGACGATGGAGTGCAGGTGTAATTATGTGGAACAGTCGGGAGAGCATGGCCTCTGCTTTCGTGAAAAGAACCACGCCGGGCAGAGACGCTGGGTGCGTGGGAGCGTGCCGACGAGCTTCAGTGTGGTCATGGGCTGGCTGGCTCGGCGCTCGCAAGCGGCGGGAAGTGGGAGCGAGGCGCAAATCCATCAATGCCTCTGCCTGACACACAACACATCATTCCGAGCTTATCCACGGCCGCGACCCCGCCCAAGGTACCGCAGCAGGTGTTTCGCCGATTTAGGTTTCCTGCCAATACTCTCGCCTGTGAAAGGCTTACAGACGGGCTGCTGCGCGCTTGACTACCCGATCGGCACTTCTTTCCCTGGACAGCCAAACAGAGGCCCAGCCCAGCCCTGTGACCTGTGACGACGCGCAAATTGCATGCTCGCAAAGGTATGTGTTTTTTCTATTGCTGCTATTTATTCGCGTGATCGCGGCGCGATGCATGCGCTTTCTGGAGATGGCGGCGCGGGTGTTGCTGTCGCCATCGCATCGCACGTCCGCCCCCTTCTTCTGGCAGGCGCGACCGCTTGGGACGCCCATTGACCCACTCGAGCCTCCATCACTCTTTCCAGCCTCCATGCCTCGGCTCTAACCAGGGCAGCAACACGCAGGTCGCTCCTGCTGCGCGCATCCACAGTTCCTACGCGATGCCCTCCCCGCCGCTAGCCGACTCTCAGTCCCTCGATCCTGCCCACGGCGCGTCCGCCAACGGCATCAACAGTGAAGGTGCTGTCCAGCCCGCCAACGCCCCGACCAGCATCAATGGACCCGACGGCGCGTCCAACGACAACAACGCGATCCGAGACGGCAAGCAGAAAGCCAAGGCCGTCATGGCCGCCTCTGGTCTGAACCTCGCCGGCGCGCAAGGCGACATGGCATCGCCCGCGCAACCCGAAGCCATCAACGGCGCGTCGCCCAGCAGAAAGCGATCGCGTTCGGGCACCCGCAAATCATCGCACACGCCCTCCCACGACGACGGCGCGAACCCCACAGCCTCGCAGACGCACCTCCTCAACCGCTACATCGAGCGCGACCTGTTGGACAGTGTAAACAAGTACGAACGCAACAAACATTCCGAGAGGGTCTATGGCGAACTCAACGACCTGCGCCATTTCTACCGCGACGAAGTATATCCGGTCCGACGACAGAACCCCGGCGCCATCTTTGGATATGGCTACGCTGGCTATGGCAACGGCCTGACCGAGATACCCCCCGACCCCAGAGACCCGCGCGCCCTACCGCAAACCAAGCTGCTATACCCTGAGAATGCCAAGCGCGCTGGCCGTCGACTCGCACCGCAGCTCAAGGTTTCGAAAGAGAAGGGGCTCCAGCAAGCAGACCAGATTGAGGAGCTTGTACCTGTGCGCTTGGATATCGAATTGGATAGACTGAAGCTTCGCGATACTTTTACCTGGAACCTCCACGACCGCGTTACCAACCCCGTGCTCTTCGCCCAAACCCTCGTCGAAGACTTCCAAATACCGCCCGAACTGCGCCAGAACGTAATGCAGCAAATCGATCGCGAAATTCACGAGCAGGTACAAGACTACTACCCCCACGCCTTCTTCGACGACGAGCCACTGGATCCACATCAGCCATACTCGGCATACAAGAACGATGAGATGCGGATATTGATCAAACTGAACATTACGATTGGCCAGCACACCCTCGTAGACCAGTTTGAGTGGGAGATCAACAACCCTCTGAATGCGCCTGAGGAGTTTGCGAGACAGATGGCCGCCGACTTGTCACTATCCGGAGAGTTCACAACCGCAATCGCACATTCCATAAGAGAGCAGTGCCAGATGTTTACAAAAAGTCTTTACATCACAGGACATCCCTTCGACGGGCGACCAGTCGAAGATACAGACATACAAGACAACTTCCTGGCATCACCACTTCCCTCCGTATTCCGCCCGATGCAGTCAACAAAGGACTACCAACCCTACCTTTACGAACTCAGCAATGCGGACCTGGAGCGAGCCGAACTTTCAATCATGCGCGAACAGCGACGCCAGAAGCGTTCCGTCAACAGACGCGGTGGCCCTGCCCTGCCAGACCTCAAAGACCGCCAACGGACTGTTCGGACGTTGGTCGTTTCATCAGTGCTGCCTGGCGCTGCGGAAACGATTGAGGACAGTCAACTCTTCAAGGCCACGCGCAAAGCCAGAGAAGGCCGTCGTCGCGGTGCTGATGGCAGCTCAGACGATTCAGATAGTGATGATTCAGTCATGGAGTCTCCCGCACCTGCTCAATTGATGACTGGAGGCACTGCTCGTACCCGTGGTATGCGCGGAGCTGCTACTGCTGCTCAAGCTGCGATGCGATCCGCCATTGGAAGATCAGCAACTCCCGAAGTCTCGAATATCCAAACACCCCATCACGAGCCACGGGCGTCGAGGTCCCTACGGTATGAAGCGCGGGAAGAGAGCGTATCTGAACCCACATCACTAATAGTCAAACTCCGCATAACGCCCGCAAAGTTCAGGGAATGGGTAAGGAACCCAAGAGCTTTCGTAAAGCCCGCTGGAACTCCCATGATGACACTCTCGCAACCACCAACGCGGGGTACGCCTACCGCAAACTCGATGCCCCCTCCACCGTCACCCGCCATGCCTTCCCGCTCCACACCGACAGTACCGACATCCGTTGAAGCTTCGCCGAAACCACCTTCCACACCCACACCAACGACACCAAACAAGCAATGGAATTACAAGCCGGATGGCTCGTTAGAAGCACCTTGGCCAACGCCCGCCACCTCACAACATGTAAGATCTCTCCTTGCTTCCCTGTAGTCATATCTGACCCATACTAGCCTCCCACTCCCCCATGGCTCCAAAAAGCCCTTCAAGACCTACGCGATAAGAATCCCGGGGAGCTCTTCGAATCTACCATGCGCTACGCAGTCATGAACGAGCGCCACGAGGACCCGAAGACTGGCGAGATGGTGTCCAGACAAGTCAAGCTAGATACACTATCTCCAACCGCTCCTCTGCCAGCAAACCACAAAGCGTACTTCCTCCCGCGAATCCGATGCATAGACTGCCCAGGAAAGCTGTACAATGCTGGGCCCGAACAAACGGTCAATAATTTTGAATTACATCTGAAGAACCGCGTACACATGGAGAACGTGCGCAAACGGACTGGTCAGCCATTGTAGGCTTAGCATTCAGATTGCCTGTCTGCGCAAACAGGAAATGATATTCAGATAAGCATAGCGGGGTCTTTTTCATATTGGCAAGCGCATCCAGGGTATAGAAGCCCGTGTAAAAACAGCGGATCACGTGGAGTTGCGCATGCGGACAACGTGCTTGTCTATCGGCGTTCTCATTTGTCGGCTACAACTCGGAAATTTGGGCCCCTCTTGGATTATAGCACGGAGGGTTGGCATAGTTTGAAGCCTTCGTCATTATGCGGCACTATTTTGAGTACCTTCCTTCTTCTCTTAGTTGCTGGTGTCGTTTGTAAAGTATAAGTAGGGTTGGTAGTCTTCGACGCAGCGATGTAGGTAGGCGTCAATTACAGTTGTTCATATCAAGGCCGTGCAAGTGCCATCTCTCGATACTGTGAAGGCCTCTATTCATCTCCTTACCGCAAGCCTTCTTCGCAGTCGTTGCCAGAGAGAACATCGTCCCCGCTTCACTCCGTCACGTGTTCGGTTCCGGTAATACCTACCTAGTAGCCTGTCGTCATGATGTTCAACGCAGCGCTTCTTGTCACCACCCTGCTTGCCTTCATCATGAAAGCACAAGCTGCTACCCTCCCAATCCGAATCTTAACCCACAATATCCGTTATGCCGCCGATCCACCCGCCGCAGGCGAGAAGCCCTGGTCAACACGGAAACAGCTGATCCTCAATGAGTTGCACTACAACACTCTTCACAACCCCGAAGCCTTCATCTGTCTGCAAGAAGTACTCAATGAGCAGATCGTCGACATAATGGCCGGTCTCGGCAACGAATGGGCTTACATCGGCGTCGGCCGCGACGACGGCAAAACCGAAGGCGAATACAGCCCCGTCATCTACCGCCCAGCCGTCTGGGAACTCGTGACCTGGAAGACCGTCTGGCTAAACGAAGACGGCGCCGTTGGAAAGAAAGGCTGGGACGCAGGCTCCGTTCGCATCGTGACCATCGGCACGTTCAAGCACATGATAAGCAAGAAGGAAATAGTAGCCATGTCAACGCATTTCGACAACTCGGGCGCCATCTCGCGCCGCGAATCTGCGAAGATTATCGAAGGAATTGCCGCAGATATCGCTTCCACGGCGTCAAACTACTCGTCTACTGGTCTACCTTTCTTCCTGGCTGGCGACCTCAACTCTGAGATTACTGATGATGCGTACATGATGCTGAATAACGCGTCGTCTCTCCTGCAAGATACGAAGGAGCAGGCTAAGTGGCTGTATGGTGATGAGAATACGTATACGGCTTTCGATGATGTGGACAAGGCGCTGATTGACTTTGTGTTTGTGGGACCGAGGGGAGAGGGAGATTGGGGTGTTGAGGGGTATAGTGTGTTGCCGAATCGGTTTGAAGATGGGGTTTATGCTAGTGATCATCGCGCGGTGGTTGTGGATGGGGTTTTGGAGGTTTAGAGTGGAACATTAAACGAAGAGTAGAAAGCGCCTTTGACTCAGACTGGGATCTGGCCTTGGTTCGGGCTGGTCATGGAGCTGTTTGTGGCGCTGGTATCACATTAATGCCATGGTTATGTTCAGGCTAATGCATTTCATTGATTTGCCAGGAACACTATATTTGATACCGTCAAATGTCTGGCATGCTGTCGAAGCTGTCATAAGCGTGGCTTACGTAGAAGTGTACAGCGGCATAACCGTAGTGAAGTTCCACTGCAATCATGGAAATGCCAACCTAGACCACATATACGAGCTCGAAACCATAACTCAGATGATCACAAGTCCAGTTTCCATACCCAAGGTTATTTATCCAGGAACAAGCAAAGCAGGTCGAGTGTGACGTTGTCAGGCGATCATCGTCATTGGGCTCTGGCTAAGCGAAAGCTCGAAAGCACCCCACTGAGGGGCTGGTCTGAACACAGGAACGACCTCGCGCACCACTCCAATTCTAGCTCCTAGACCATCTTCCCACACTCAACTATACTCAAGATGGCCGAAACAGCAGCTGTCGGTAAGCTCGATCCTTGTTCGCTATTAATGTCATCAACATGAGAAGCTATTCAGACGAAAATAGCTTCGGCCTCAGTTTTGTGCTGTCAATGAGTCGCAGAAGCTAACCCATATTGCAGACTACACTCTGGCGAACCCAGATACTATCACCAAGTACAAGGTCGCCGCCGACATCTCCCAGAAAGTCCTCAAGGAGGTCTCCGGTACGACGCTCCCCACACCTGCGCTCGTTTCCCGCGCGTAAACACGAGCATAAACTGACCAGTCCAGGATGGATCGCCGCTGATGCCAGCATTGTCGAGCTCTGTGAGCGCGGCGACAAGCTCCTAGACGAGGAGGTCGCCAAGGTCTACAAGGGCAAGAAGGTCCTCAAGGGCATTGGACACTGCACCACCATCTCGCCGAGCGCCTACATCACCCCGTACACACCACTCAAGACCGATGCCGAGGAAGCCGCCGTGACACTGAAGGAGGGAGAGGTTGTCAAGATCCAGCTGGGTGCCCAGATCGATGGCTTCTGCGCGATCGTTTGCGACAATGTCATTGTCGGAGCTGCCGACGAGGTCACCGGACGGGAGGCAGATCTCATTCTGGCTACACACTACGCGAACGAGCTTCTGCTGAGGTTGATGGTACCCCCAGGCTTGGTTCCCCACGGCGACGAGGAGGAGCAAAAGAAGGCTGCGTCAAAGAAGGCCTACACCCAGAGCCAAATGACCAACATGCTTGAGAAGGTTGTCAAGGCGTATGGCTGCAACCTCGTCGAGAGCACCACCATCTGGCAATTCGACCACAACGAGATCGAGTCCAAGAAGAAGATCATTCTTGCGCCCGGCGAGGGTGTCAGAGGAGAGGGTCTCCCTGAGGTCGGCGAAGTGTGGGGTGTTGAGATGGGTGTCAGTCTCGGAAGCGGCAAGGTCAAGAGCAACAGCAACAGGACCACTCTGCACCGACGTACAGCCACCACCTACCAGCTCAAGCGCCCTACCTCGCGAAGCCTGTTGTCTGAAGTTGTCAAGAAGTTCGGCACCTTCCCCTTCAGTCTGCGCCAGCTTGAGGACGAGAAGGCTGCCAAGGTTGGTGTCGTCGAATGTGTCCGCACAGGTGTGCTCCGCCAGTACGAAGTTGTCGTTGACAAGGACAACCAGCCCGTAGCTAGGTTGTTCAGCACTGTTGGTAAGTCCGAGGATTTCCCCTGCTCTGTCTGTGCACGGAGATGCCCGATATTGGCCGATGTGGTCGATTGCTCGATCTCCATATTCCCACCTTCGTTTGCTTGATTTCGAAGGATCATGAGACTTGCTTCAATAGCTAACGTATTAACAGCGATCACCAAGAACGGCATGCAGCGTCTGGCTCAACCCACTGCCATCGACACCTCCAAGTACAAGTCTGACAAGAAGATTGAGGACGAGGAGATCCTCAAGATTCTCGAACAGCCCATTGGAAAGACTTCGACAAAGAAGAACAAGAAGAAGAAGAAGAAGCCCGCCAAGAAGGCCGCTGACGGCGGTGCTGCTCCTGCCGAAGAGGAGGAGAGTGACGACGAGGAGTAGACGCAGCTTGCGGAGACCTTGACGCCATACCCGCCTCTCGACTATGAGCCTGGATGACACGGACCTTTTTGGTGACTGCAGAAAACGGCAGGATCGGAAAGAAAATCGGCAAAAGACTCAGGTCTGATGTGCTTTGTCTTGTGCTCGTGCACTTGATCAAGTAGAAGCGATAACAAACCAAAAAAAAAACAGACACCTATTTACCGGCCAGCATTTTTCGCTTCGTATGCGTGATATTGACTAATGTAGAATCTGATAGCTAACACACGCGCATTCAAGGAGTTACGGACAGCTCACGGACTGAGATCGTACCAGGTGGTCTGGGGAGTCTTTGGCAGTCGAACACAGCTTCATCCTCCTCATTTCCAAGCGGCCATGGACGCGACATACATGTCAGTCATCTCAGAAGGGGCTTTTTGTTTTCGATGCATCTATGACGAAGGGTGGAGCGGATGTTGGTCGGCTTCGCGTCATTGTTCTTGTATTCTATTTATCTTGTCCTTCCGTCATGTTATCGTCCCTCCCAAACGCTGGACATGGCAAAGCAAGAGAGACTTCAAGAGATCCATGGCTATGTTGTTCGCTCCAACACAAGAAAGCTATGGTGCTCGAGGCGGAGAGCCAGGCATGGTATAGAGTGAGGTAAAGCATGGAACAGAATTTACCCCTGAGTAGATCATGCAAAGACAGGATTGTGCAATAGAGATTTATCGAAGTGAAGTCAGGAACAATGTCAATACTATCCTCACTATTCAGGCGCGCGTCCACGTATTGTACGACCCGATCTGCAAGTGGCGATTGGTGAAGGTGAACTTGGGCACGTCAGGGAAAAAGCGGACAAAAGATCATGGATTCTTTGGTATCATTACACCAACACCGCACCCCGCCTTTGTCAGAACTGAAAAACCAATCCGACAATCGAAGAAGCTTCCGGCTATCTATATATCTCATTCCTGACGACAGTAAGACATGGCGATGTTTGCGCATGCGTAGGGGGCTGACATAATAAGAAGGTCCGTCCAAGCGTCCAGGGCACCCTCGAACAACCTTCAGCGACTCTCATTCCTGCACTACCGACCCACAACGACGGGCACGGCATTGCGGCGTGTAAATTCTCGGACAACACGTGAAGTAAGTCTCACCGTCTTCGTGATTATTATAGCGCGCTGACCAAACTGTAGTTTCGCCATGCCGGCCCTCCGCAAGTCTCTCCGGGAGTCGCGCGACTTCAAATCGCAACAAAGGTCCAGCACCACGCCCTACGCCTCACCCACCGGCACCCCGAGCGAGCACGTCAACGAGAAGAAACAGCGTTCAATTACCGAGTGGACTGAACCCCAACCGCAAACTCTGGCCCCATCTTTCGAAGAGCACGGGTTTGCGCGGCACGGCGTCTTGGAGAATATGGCCCCCCTCGGTGTCCCTCCAAAGGCCAAGGACAAGCAGCGCGCGCGCGCTCTCGACGGGCCGGCTGCCCGAAATTCGCTATTGGGCAAGAGCTTGGGTTTCGGTGGTGACGAGGTTGGGTCGACGCCAGAGGTCACTCCAGCTCCTGAGCTCGAGCCTGACGACTCGGAGCGGCAGGAGGAGGAAGAGATGCAGGCCGCCTTCCCGATCCTAGAAGACGACGAGGACGACGACTACGAGCCCGCGACAAAACCGAAGAAGAAAGTGAAGGTGTCGAAAACTCCCGTCAGGGGCAAGACCCCAGTGCAGAGCAAGACACCTGTCAACGGCAAGACGCCCACAACGAAAATCGGTCACACCAAGAGCGCCTCGGTTTCCGCGAGCCCGGCAGTACAGGCAGTCTCCATGTCGGAGCCGGTTGAGGCTGCGACTCAGCGCATTCAGATTGCGGTCAACGATGCGATTTCCAAAGCCAACAGCAACTCGGGCAAGCGCTACGTGGGCATTGCGTTGAGGCGCGCCTACGAGCAGAGCAAAATCGATTCCAACTTGGCAGACGCGATCGAATCGGTTATTCAAAGAAACAGCACCAATGCGCAGATGGTCCGATTTCGCAGGTTCATCAAGCAGTTCAAGAAAGAGGAAAAGGCGAGGATGGGTTTGGGCAAGAACGGGCGCTTTGACCAGCAATCCGCGATGAATCACGGAGCTTCATTCTTCAGTCAGCAGCCGTCTCCTAGGGCTAGTAGTGAAATTGTTCCTGATGACTCTGCCTCCGCCGTCAACGACTACCAAGATCGAAAGTTCATGGACTCTACTAATTCGGCTACAAGCTTTTCCCACAAAGCATTGCAGTCAGCTCTTGACCAAAATTCGGGTCAAGCACCTCACCCATTCAGCAGCGCACCCGCTCTTCCAGCCACAGCAGATACCTCAAATGAGTCAACGCCGAGACAGCCGTCCAAGTCGCCCAGAAAACGCACCGCTACCAACGGAACTCAGGCCCAGGATTCTGCAATGGATGTGGAGGGAGGATTGTCGACCGGAGCACCCACTCCAGCAGCGAGGACACCGGACACCGGTGGGAGCGATTCTGAGCTGTCGGATGTCAACGAAGAGATAGTCCAGAAAGGCCCTCCAGAGCCTGTGCAGGTCAATGGGAAACCCGCTGCACCTGCGCCTGTCGTGCCACCCAAGAAGGGCAAGAATATTGCGGCTGCGCGTGCTGCTAAAAAGATGAAAGGCAATGCCGGGAAGCTCTTTGGAAAGCATGCCTACAAGCAGCAGCCACCGACCGCAGAACAGCAAGCGGAAGATGACCGAATCTATGAGATGCGAAAGGCTATGGTGGACCAGCAGCCTATTCGCAAGTTCGAGCAGTTCCCTCCTCCCGTCTCTGATGTTCGCTTTGATGACGAGATTCTCGAGACTGAGTCTTTGACCGACTCTCAGATCGCCGTGGGACCACCTGTTGATTCTGATCAACCACGACGCGCCGGACGAGTTCCAAATCATGGAACCAAGCGCCTGCGAGAGGATCCGTCACGCTTCTCCTCACCTCAGTTTGAGCCTGCCATGTCGTCGCGTCCTTCAACGCCAGCAGTGGGGCCGGCACCTAAGCGGGTCAAGCTCACCAACGGGCAGGGCGCCAGGACAAAACGATCGTAAGTATTCTCAGCTCATTTTTTCAGCATCCTTGTCAATTTTTCGGCGTTGGTCGATGCATGTACCCGGTTCAGCACAGGGCTGTAAGCGTCGACTGAGCAAGCTCTACGTGTTTGCACGTGTTTGCATCGTACATTCCGTACATGTCATCAAATTATCACAAGGCTAACTGTTACACGTATAGGCCGGTCAAAAACCGAGACGCAGGACCTATTGCTGGTGTAGCCTTTACTGGTGGTGGCGGTTCGAGACAGTTGGGGCCTGATGACAATGACCCGGTAAGTGCCACTGGATTCCCGAAGCATCCAACCACACCATTCCTCTTCCACCACACAACTCATCAACAACAATTTCTCTTTTTCATCCCCAACATCAATGTTGCTCACTACAGACATCACGCCGCTCAAATTTCCATATTCTCCTCCACTTTCTGTCCTTTCTTCACCTCTAACAGAATGTCAGAACTCGCCACAGTCAGAGAGCGACGACTTCTGCTCTGCGTGTAGAGGCGCAGGCGAGTTTGTATGCTGCGAAAACTGTCCACGCGTCTTTCACCTTCTCTGCTGCGATCCGCCGCGAACAGAGGTTCCAGATGGAGCGTTCTACTGTTATGAGTGCAATACGAAGTTCGCTGCATCCGACGATGCCGCAGAGTCGTATCCTAGTCTGGGTCCCCTCTTCAGCAAGCTTGAGCGCACAAATCCTCGCGCGTTTGCTCTACCTTCTGATATTCAAAACAACTTCGAAGGCGTTTCTGCACGTCCCGATGGCTCGTATTTTGAGGAGGTCAAGAAGTTTCCACTGTAAGTGTGACGCGTTCTGTCGCGTGATTTGGCACTAACATCACAACAGAGCGAAGAACAGTGGCTATGGCTACCAGAAGCCCGAATACACCAGGCTTATTGATGCTGACCACAAAGTCATTTTATGCACCCAGTGCGGAGTGTCGAGCGGCCACAAGCGTCAAATGCTGAAGTGTGACTTTTGTCACGCGTACTGGCACTTGGACTGCGTCGACCCGCCTCTCGCTAACCCACCACACATCAGCCTTGAGGCATCGCAGCGGGATGCCTGGAGGTGTCCTCGACATATCGAACATGACCTTCGCAGCGGTTTACTGCTGCAGAACGACCTGAGTTCCAAAGATGGGGATTCTGAAATGGCCGATGCCGCGCCGGTAACTCGGGTGCCACGCAGGGTGCGAGTGCGCAAGCAACCGGAATATGTCGAGCCCACCTTTTCACGTGGCATGCGCAACAATGGCTTGATCGATATCACTAACGACCCTGACGACGACACTGATGGCGAAGGCAATTATGTGTTTGGTGACAACGATCCCAAGGATGTCAACTCCAAGGTCTTCCGTGTTCCGGAGAAGGGAGTCATCCTTGACTTCGTCAGCAAGGTTAAGAGGTATACAAAGTCACATCAGCAGCTCATTAAACTAGTCACTAACACATCGCAGTGGCCGTGTAGTCAAGAAGGCCGAAGCCCGCAAGTCCGCAGAAGCTGCATCACAGCGCAGAGCGTCCATGCAAAATTTCCTTGCGCACAACTTCCAGCAGCAGCAAGCAGCACTATCTCTGGCACAGCTGGCAAACAAGACGCCAGAGATGAACCTGGGTGAGGGCACAGTTCAAGCGCTCATCCTCGGTCTCACTGTAAGACAATCTGTGGCCCACCGGCCTTGTTTTGATCCTCGGCGCTAATCCACGTGAAACAGTCCGAAGCTCCCCCGGCCGTCATCACCGCCATGTCCAACGCAGACCCACCACCGCCCACTGATGACGAGCGCGCGCAGTTGAAGATGCTGCAGCAGCTCATTCAGCGTCGACTTGGAGCTTGATTCCTGCTCAAGCATACCGGATCTGAACCTAAACATTTAGCCTGGTTGTCGTGACGCCACCGCGCAACCTGGACCCATCTGGGCCCCCCACAACACTCCTCATGCACTCAACACCAAAGATTCCAACTCCGCCATAATATTCCAAGACATCGTCGTCAAGGTAGTGCATAGTTCCTAGGCTGTCCGTGGCGAAGTCGTTGGGAATGCTCAGCCGTCAGCTCAGCCAACCCGCTCAACTTCCGTACTCGAACATGACACTTGTTCGCTAACGGACGCGCGGCACGGTCCTTGCCCGACACGTCAACGATTTTTGCTCTCTTTTTCGAAAAAAGCTCTCTCTCTGCCCCATTCCCCGTAGCTTGTTTCCGGCGGATCATCTGTTTTGCACACGATGCGCGAATTCAGCGCTCGCGCTTTCCCCCACCCAATACGTCTTTGTTTGCCGGTACCAACAGCTACCTACTGCCAAGTCCCTGCGCATTTTTGTCAGGGACGCTTTTCTTTCGCTGTACCACACAACTGCATAGCGAGGAGTTTCACACGGGGTACTACTTTGTACATTTTGAGCTCTTGGTGAGGAGCTTTTTTTCGTTTTCTCGTCCTTGTCTTCGGCGTTCTTCTGGGGGAGGGAAGCTGAACGCGTGGGCCAAAGTGTTAAACTTTCTCTCTTCCACCCCTCCGCTGTTTGCGGGTTTGACCGGTTTCACGTTAACTAGTATACTTGCGAAGCTTGTATACTGGTTTCGAAACGGGAAGGGAGGGAGGGTATCTGGATGCGGTATCTTAGGAAGACATGTAGTATTAGTCGGTCTATGAACTGGGTGGATGCTGTGTCTATCATCTTGATTGTGCCTCCGCACAAATGAAATTGAAGTGAATGTGAACATGCGGCTCACTTACGTGAGAATCAATGAAGAAGGGCAGGAGACTTTGCGGACCAACTGGGGGATTTACCGGGTTCACCATGTCAGACACGTCGCACACAGTTGCTCGATAAGCAGCGAACTAAGACTCAGGGCAACTGCTGATGGCCTATCGACCCCGCTTCATTGTATATACATCAATGAGGCTGCAACACAGAGTCTTTGACCGGAGAAAAACAAAACACAAACAAGGCGGGGGCGCATGGGAACATGCTGATTGGATATGATTTCATCTAACGATTCAGTCCCATTCGTCTCAGCCTAATGCGACAAGACAAGACAATAGAGGCCATGTGTGCTGGCACAAGCGGGAGCCTGGCTCTCGTGAAACCACGTTGCACGAATCATTTCAACTCTTACTTCATCTCGTTTTCGTAGGACGAGGGCTTCGGGGCAAAGATGCGTGGAAGGGAGTACATCAGGTTCTTTGCTCAAGGCTTGCAGCGGCCGAAGTAGCGGGGGTACAGGCAGCAGTCGCGGACGGTGTGCTGCTTGCAGAGCCAGGCGAGGAAGCGCTCGAGACCGAGTCCGTAACCGCCGTGGGGGGAGGAACCGTACCTAAAGGGTTGTGTTAGCGGATCATGAATTGATGGAGAGATGTGTTGGTGGGTGGGTGGATGACTTACTTCCTCTGGTCGGTGTACCAGTAGTACGCCGCAGGATCGATACCTTCACGTGCAAACGCACCCATCAACTCATCGTAGTTGTCCATCCTCATGCTACCTCCAACAATCTCTCCAACACCTGGCATCAAGCAGTCGACGCTCTCGGTTACCCGCGCATCGTCCTTGTCCTTGAGCATGTAGAAAGCCTTGATCTCTGTGGGGAAGTGGGTCAAGAAGATAGGCCTGTTGATGATATCCGTCATGCGGCGCTCAGCAGCCTCAGCGATATCATCACCGAACTTGTGCGGCTCACCGTCTTCGTTGGGGATCTCGTGCTCGACGAGCCAGTCAATAGCGTCTTGGTACTTCATGCGCTTGAACGGTCGCTCGGGGAGTTGGAACTCTGGGTTGAGGTCCATGATGTATTGCTTGACGACGGGATCGGCCATTGTGACCTCAAGGACGCGGCACATGACTTCTTCCAGGTGGTTAAGTAGGTCGTCGAAGTTGATGTAGTCGAGTTCGGCTTCGACGTGCGTGTACTCTGCCAGATGGCGGCGCGTAAGCGACTTCTCGGCGCGGAAAGACTTCTCGATACAGTAGACGTCGCCCATGGATGGTAGGCAGGTCTCGAGGTAGAGTTGGGAGGACTGGGTGAGGTAGGCTTCTTCGTTGTAGTAGCCGAATTTGAAGAGCGTGGCACCGCCTTCGACCTGCGTCTGGACGAGCGCTGGTGGGCTGACCTTGCGTAATCGCATCTCCTTGTAGACTTGGTTGAAGGCAAACTCAACGGCATCACGGACGATCATGACCTTGGAGGCTGTCTCTCCGCGGAGAGTGAGATGTCGCAGGTCAAGTAGTGTCGCGTGCTCAGTGTCCTTTGATACTCTGTTGGTAATGGCATCGTCACCACCAGCCGCCTTCCATCCATCGTGGATCTTGTAGTAGTCGACGTGCAGTTCGCGGTTGTTGGGTGCGTGTGCGCCCTCTGGAATCTTCCTCAGCTCTCCGAAAATCTCCATGCTGGTCTCGCGGGTCAAGGTGAGGGCGTCGTAGGTCTTTGCGAGGTTTCCAGTGAAGATGACTTGCATCTGACCGTAACCGTCTCTTAAGGTAACGAACATGACATCCTTTTGTCTCCGCTCACGATGTACACGACCAAAGACGCGTACACGTGTGCCCTTTGTGTCCTTGCCATCTCCCAGTGTAATCTTCTTCGAGTCGGTATCGTCGAGCTTGATCTTGATGGGCGCTGGCAGGCTCTTGTCCTCTTCTATAACAATCTTCTTAGCCTCGTCTAGCACCTTGTTGCGATCGTGCTCTTCCTTCATGCGCTGCGCAAGCAATTGTTGGTCCTTCTCCTGCTTCTTCTTCTGCGTCTTGGCGTAGTTGACGGCCTTCTTCATGGCCGACTTGGCGGCATCTTTCCATTCTAACCTCGATGTCGCGTCGGCGCCCTCTGCGATCTCGCCAGTGACACTCTTGCGGGTGAGGAACTTGGCTGTCTCGCCGCGGGTGAGGACAGCGTATCCGAGTGATTTGTAGGGCAGCGATTCGTCGCCGGTCTGCTCTGGGGTGTCGTGACCGACATCTTCGTCGATGTAGTAGGTGGCTTCGGCCATGGTTGCGGGATTGGGGTATCGTGTGGTGTTCAATGGGTGGTTGTTGCGCTCGGAAATATATTGGGTGGCCGCGGGGTGCTTGACTCACCCCTCCAAGGCTCCGTGCACGCCTATGTGAAGCGCGACATGCATCGATAAGGACTTATTGTTCCTGCGCCGCCTCCTTATCTGTCGGTGAAGAGTCATATCAATGCGTTTCCCATTGATAGAGAGCTGTATACTAGACTCGTTTTCCCCGTCGGCTTACGATGTGTTCCCAATGATCGCTCATTGCCCAGATTGAACGTAATGCTTTGGTGCGACTTGACGGCTTACTCGTCTCACATCACAATCTGGACTTAACACGCAAGCTCACATGATAGAACAAGTTGACATGATGCACGCCATATGTATGAGTGCATCTGTAACTTGGTACATGGGCTGACTGACTGCATTGGGGCATTGCAAACCAAGGCCGCTGTAATTCCGCGCTGACAAACGGAAGACCTCCGCTGCGTATTGTTGATTGTTTTGTCAATTATAAAAGTCACGCGATACAACAAGAGAAGTGCATTTGAACATCAGCATAGCGTTCAGTTAGAACAATGGCCGATCCAAATCTCTACACGTATGCGTCTCCTCTGAAAGGCTACGAAGGCCTCGAGCCATTGCCCGAGTATGTTGCACTTGAAAGCTCTCCGTTACACAGCTTGACTACCATAATATATATCTAGACGAGATCGTGCTAACATTGTACAGTGAAAGGGCTGAGGACGGGAAATCCTACGTAAACCCACCAATCGAGAAGAAGAGCGAAGCATACAATTCCTTTGTAGCTCCTATCACCAACGGAATTCGAGGAGGCTTTGAGTAAGTCCTAGATTGAGATGTAGTTGTCTATGTTTTTGACAACAACTAGCGTTCACGTTTACTTCCTCCAGTCTGATAAAGAGGAGGTCAAGTTCGCCAACGAGCTGTGGGAACGCATACGCCGCGAATGTAGGTACAACATCCATACATATGACTTGCATGATTGCTGATACAGTACGAAGTCCCCGAGTTGCGCATCTACCGAGTATGGGATCGACCCATTGGTCCTCATCCTCTCGCCATGTTTGAAGTCAACATTTTCACACCCGGTACGTATGTTGAGAACACACCTCTATGCTTGTGCTAACGACTAGCAGAGCAATTCGGTGCTTTCATTCCCTGGCTCGTGATTAACAGGGGGCCATTGTCTGCACTGATTCATCCAAACACCGACGATGAGTTAAGAGACCATACTCAGAGAGCGACCTGGATGGGGCAACCACTGCCTGTGAGCACAAAGATGTTCAAGAAGACGGCGGAGACATTGTGAGAATAACGGTGGGAATTGTGAAGTATGAATATGATTCAGTGGTATCTTCTGGTGCACTGCACTCCATGAGAGTCTTCGCGCACTGGTGCCGGATTCGATAGGATCTCTTCGTCCAAGTAATTGTTGTGCCTTCTTCCAGTAGCACTTCTCCCCCAGCGACAGACTCTCGATGCTACCCGCGTGACCTCTCAAGATCGACCAATCGGTGCTTTATGACAACGACGTGTTTCTTGTGCGTCTCATGCTTTCGCAGTGTCCGATGTTCCTCAGACTTTGGTCTCTCCCTTCTTCTTTTTCTTGGTCTTCTTCGCCTTCTTCTTGTCTCGCTTCTTGAGCCCACTCATGCCTGTCTTACACGCCTCGGCATACCGTGCGTAGAATGCGTCCAAGTCGTCTGGCTTCACCACCGTGCTCAATATTATCTTGGGGATATCCTCTCTGTCGGTGCCTGCCTTCTTGTCGCTGCCGTTGTTGTGTGCGCGAATTAGGACGGGTAATGGCTCGTCAGGATGTGTGTCCCATAATGGGTCGTCGGCGATCTTGCTGGCTGGAGGAGGTGTAGCAGAGGTACCGAATGTCATGCGCTTCTGGACTAGATAGACGCTGCCGTGGCCTTTGGTGCGCGTGTACTCGAAAAGATTGGCGAGCCGTGTGAAAAACTGCAGCTGTCAGCCTTGGAAAGGCGCTTCATTAATTGGTTTCTCATACCTCCTCGTTGGTTAGGTGGTCTCGCGCCATGGTGAAAGTCGGGTGCTATCGTGCGCGCGCCATGTAGTAGTTGGTTGCATGGATGGTGGGATGCCCGCGGCCGTCCGTGTGGAGCGGAGACGCGGGGATTCTCTCACCCAAACTCCGACTTCTCGAACTTTTTTGCGACCGTACCGCCTCGACCATCTCAACATGCGCACAGCTTTCGGAGGGCCCAAATTGCCCGTGGAATTGAGAAATCAGTTCGGTAATACTCTCAGCTAATTCTGGTAACGTTTCAGTGCTAACATCAGCAGACCCAGCGAACAACAAGCGACGAACTGGACCGCGCAATGGGCCACCGAATCGCAAAGACAAGCGCAAGGCCGATCGCGTAGAGAAGAAGCGCCAGAACAAGCAGGTCAGACGGCCAGCACCCTCGCATCCACACAATGGCCGCGGACCACGTCGTGAACCCGAGTCGGACGATGAGGACGAGGAAGAGGAGATAGACTGGGACAACATCGAATCCGACGCCACACCACCCCCGATAGCTGCGAAGGAGTCGCCTCAACCGTTGAAGGGCATCCTCAAAGCGAAGACCTCACAGCCCAAGGAAGCGTCGCCGCCGCCCCCTAAACTATCGCGCGCCGCACAGGAAAAGCTGGCGCAAGATGACGCTGAGATTGCAAAGTTGGAGAAGAGGCTAGGCGTGAGGAGCAAAAAGAGGTCCAAGGGAGCAGACGATGGTCTGGACGACATATTCGGCGATCTTGGAGACTTCAGCGACGAAGAGGATGCACAACCTACAAAGAGGAAAAGGAAGGAGGACGACGATTGGCTCGCAAGCAAGAGGCGGAAAGCTCTGGGTCAGGAGTCGAGCGAAGAAGAGGACAGCGAGTCGGAAGGTTCCGCATTTGACGAGGAAGACATGGACATAGAAGAGACAGGCTTCGACGATGACGACGAGACTGAGGATGGTTCCGAAGACGACCTGGGCTCCGATGAGGACGACGAAATGGAGGACGTGGAACCGGAAAAACCACGTGTACGAGAAAACCCATACATTGCCCCCGTTGCTGCGAACGCCCAACCGACCAAGTACATACCACCTGCGCTGAGAGCAGCCCCTGCCTCAGATACAGAAGCTCTGCTGCGTCTCAAAAGGCAAATTCAGGGTCTCTTCAACAGGCTCTCGGAAGCCAACATATTGTCTATCCTGAAGGAGATTGAGAACATCTACCAAAACAACCCCCGAGGCTACGTCAATAACACACTTGTCGACCTGCTCGTTGGCATGTTGTCGGATCCGACAGCTCTCCTCGATACCTTCCTAAACCTGCACGCTGGTTTCATCGCTGCGGTGTACAAAGTCATCGGACCCGATTTTGGCGCGCAAATAGTGGAACGCATTGTCGCAGAGTTCGATCAACACTACCAGCCGAACAAAGACGGAAATGGAAAGCAGACGGCAAACCTGATATCTGTAGTCGCGGAGCTGTACACGTACCAGGTCATTGGCAGCAACATCGTCTTTGATTACATCCGATTCTTCCTCGACGAACTTACGGAGATCAATACCGAGCTCCTACTGAGAGTAGTCAGAGCATCGGGTCCGCAACTGCGACAAGACGATCCAACTTCACTCAAAGACATTGTCGTTTTGCTGCAAAAGTCTGTGGCTAAAGTTGGGCAGAACAACCTACCCGTCCGAACAAAGTTCATGATCGAGACGATCAATGACCTTAAGAACAATAAGATGAAGACAGGCATAGCCAATTCCGCACTTTCAAGAGAGCATACGATACGGATGAAGAAGCAGTTGGGTACTCTGAATTCAAGAAACCTCCGAGCAACCGAGCCGCTACGCGTTGGTCTCAAGGACATCAAAGACACGGATAAAAGAGGCAAGTGGTGGCTAGTGGGAGCGAGTTGGCGTAATGAACCTGGAAACGAGGAGAAGCCCGAGGAGTCAAAGCAATCTGGCAAGACTTCAAAAACCATCGACGTTGAGGACGACGACAGCGAAGTCGATCTCGTGCAACTTGCCCGCGAACACCGCATGAACACTGATATTCGACGCGCCATCTTCGTCTCTATCATGTCTGCCAGCGACTTCAAAGACGCTCAAATACGACTGAACAAGCTCAACCTCAAGAGATCGCAGGAGGCGGAAATTCCACGGGTCATTGTGCATTGCGCAGGCGCCGAGAAGACCTATAACCCATACTACACAGTCCTCGCCCGAAAGGTCTGTTCAGATCACAAGACACGAAAGAGTTTCCAATTTGCACTATGGGATATCTTCAAGAGTCTAGGAGAGAAGCAAGATGGTGCAGATGACTCGGATGATGACGATGACGATGCAGGTGCTGACACATCTCTTCGCAAACTTGTCAACCAAGGCAAACTGTACGGAACACTGATCGGCCGGAAAGCTCTACCCATCACTAGCCTCAAGAACCTCAACTTCCCTTACTTGCAGCCAAAAACCAAGACGTTCATCGAAGTCTTACTAGTCACGACGATTCTGGAGTCGTTCAAGGCATCCAAATCAAAGGACAAGCGAGACGAGCGGGCGGTACGCGAAGTATTCGTGGAGGTGGACCAGGCTCCTGAGATGATTGCTGGACTGCAGTTCTTCCTCAAGAAGGCTATCAGCAAGACCGAGATCGTCGAGAAGCATGAGAGAGAGACTGTTCGATGGGCTTGCAAGTCAATAATAGACATGTTGACGAGAGTATTGGCCACGACAACGTTGACGGAGGACTGAGAATAGGAAGCGATGAGTCATTGCCGTTACATATAGCCAGAATACCCTTTATTTGCCATATAGAGTAATGCGATACCGGTTGCCGGGACACTGAGACGAAGATGTTACGGAGTAGACGTGAGGCACTTTGTCAGCTTGGCGCCACCCTTGACCCTACGGAAGCCGCATAGACCTTCCCGGCCGAGCTCCGCAAAAAGCTCAACCACATCTCTCATCCCACGCCCCATCCATTGACGCCTGTCATCCCCGCCGTACACTTCACGGCTTCTCTTGGTAGCGATTCTTCGGTAGTCTCCACCATGTTCCGCTCACTGGCACCCCGCGCCATGCAGAGGGCGACGCGGCCCGTCTCCCAAAAGACATTTTGCGCATCCAACATCTACTTCCAGAACCGGTTACGACGAGGCTATGCGTCCGAGGCTGGTAAGTCGCATTACTACGAGGTTTAGAGGGGAGCATGTGCTGATTGTTGGATAGAGGACAAGGACCTAGTCATCATCGGTGGTGGTGTCGCAGGCTATGTCGCAGCCATCAAGGCAGGACAGGCGGGCATGAAGGTTAGCGACGACAGACATGGCGATTGCGCAGTCCAAAAGCTCACACGGCGATAGGTCACCTGTATCGAGAAGCGTGGCTCCCTCGGTGGAACCTGCTTGAACGTCGGCTGCATTCCCTCAAAATCGCTCCTGAACAACTCGCATCTCTACCACCAGATTCTCCACGACACAAAGGGTCGCGGTATCGAAGTCGGCGATGTCAAGCTCAACCTCCCCGCCATGATGAAGGCGAAGGACACCTCCGTCTCCGGCCTCACCAAGGGAATTGAGTTCCTTTTCAAGAAGAACAACGTCGAATACATCAAGGGTACTGGCGCATTCCAGGACGAGCACACCGTCGCTGTCAACCTGACCGAGGGTGGCGAGACCACCGTCCGCGGCAAGAACATCCTCATCGCCACCGGTTCCGAGGCTACACCCTTCCCTGGCTTGACCATCGACGAGCAGAAGGTCATCACAAGCACTGGCGCTATTGCGCTCCAGGAAGTGCCAAAGAAGATGACTGTCATTGGCGGTGGTATCATCGGACTTGAGATGGTAGGAATCCTCTTTTGAACCATATGGCATTTCTAACGATTCGTAGGCTTCCGTATGGTCGCGTCTCGGCTCTGAGGTTACCGTTGTCGAGTTCTTGGGTCAAATCGGCGGCCCTGGCATGGACAACGAAATCGCCAAGCAGACACAGAAGATCCTCACAAAGCAGGGTCTGAAGTTCAAGCTCAACACCAAGGTTACCGCTGGTGAGGTTCACGACGCCGGCGTTAACGTCAGCGTTGAGGCCGCCAAGGGTGGAAAGGAGGAGACCGTACGTCCAGCGCATGCATTTGTGTTTAAAGAGAATGCTAACCATTACAGATCGACTGCGATGTCGTCCTCGTTGCCATCGGTCGCCGCCCATACACCTCCGGTCTTGGTCTGGACAACATCAACCTCGAGACCGACGACAGGGGCCGCTTGATCATCGACCAGGAGTACCGCACCAAGATTCCCCACATCCGCGCTATCGGAGACTGCACATTCGGACCTATGCTTGCCCACAAGGCTGAGGAGGAGGCTGTCGCCGCCATTGAATACATCCACAAGGGTCACGGCCACGTCAACTACGGTGCCATTCCCTCCGTCATGTACACCCACCCCGAAGTCGCTTGGGTAGGCCAGAACGAGCAGGAGCTCAAGGAGGCCGGTATTAAGTACAAGAACGGAACCTTCCCCTTCTCCGCCAACTCAAGAGCCAAGACCAACCTCGACTCTGAGGGTATGGTCAAGTTCCTGGCAGATGCTCAGACTGACCGGATATTGGGTATCCATATCATTGGTGCCAACGCCGGTGAGATGATTGCAGAGGGCACTCTTGCTCTCGAATACGGTGCCAGCTCAGAGGGTGAGCCGAATACACTATCTATCTTTGCAGAACAAAGCTAACAATGTCCCAGATGTTGCCCGCACATGTCACGCTCACCCCACTCTCGCTGAGGCGTTCAAGGAGGCTGCCATGGCCACCTACGACAAGGCTGTTCACTACTAGATTCCCCTTTTTTGGTCCGGCTTTCCCTTTCTGCATCAGCGACATGATGTTCGAGCTCTCAAGCGCGCGAGCAGGGAGTTGTGAATAGTATTTTGTAGAATATATCTGATGCGTCATGCTTGCCAATTGAGTTTTGGGGATTAATGTGCATGTGATGATGCCCGCGGGTGGAGCCGGCAAGGCTGAGACATCCCTGCTAGTGGCGTTTTGTCGCGTGCACGTAACGCGTACCGCGATTTGAGATGCGGAAATCAATTACGCTCGTGTTTCCGCTTTCACGCATTCCTACCCCACACAAGACGACATGAGTAACGACGAGGTTGAACAGCGCTGCACTGTGCTACGACAGGAACTGAAGGTCTGGGAAAAGAAGTTCGCCGCCGAAAACAATGGTCGGAAGGCGGGACGCGATGATATCAAGGCCAATGCCGAGATCTGTACGTATAGAGCGACGCCAGTAGCACTGGTGTCCTGCTAACCATGTGCAGCACAAATGTACAAGGAGTACAACAAGCTACGAGTACGATTATTCAGCAAAGCCGCGCCGCAGACCCCCTCGAAGCGCGCCCCAAGCCGAAAAGCGAGCCTCGATGTCGAACGCACACCAAAAGCCGCGCCCAAACCCAATCTTTCCACGCCGATGAAGAGGAAGAGGGAGGATGAAGATACACTAGAGAACGTCGATTACGCAGCCGAGCTGCTCTCCCCACAAGGACCTTCCGTCATAGGACCCACGCCTCAGCGCGATGGCATAGTGCTAGGTCTCTTCGACCAGCTCCCGTTCGCGCAAGGCACCCCGAGCAAACCGCGGACTGTACTAGGAGACGTAGGATTGAATGTTCCACAAACACCGAGTAGGAGACTACAAGATGCAGCAAGCGAGACGTCGCTGGAGTCGAGAGCACGGGGGGAGCGGACACCACTATCGGCCGGGAAGCGATTCCTACTGAATCAGTTCGTCACACCGAAAAAGAGGAGGTTAGACGAGCAGGGTACACCTTCGTCTACGACTCGAGGCCTTGCTACACCTGCATTCCTGAAGAGGGACAATGTCTTGAGCGCTATCGACGAGGTGGAGGAGCCCATATCACGTCCTGCGCCCTGGATGCGCCGCGGCCTGGGACGCAGTTTGAGTTCCATGATACAAGCGATGAGGAAAGACGAGGAGGACCAACTTGACGAGGAGGCGGATATTATGCGCGAACTGGAAATGGAGGAAGAAGGCATCGCCGTACCCAAGAAGTCTAGAGCGCCGCAGATCTTGATCGAAGATAGCCAGGCGGCAATGCCCCTAGGCCCGGACCGAGGCCTTGAGTCTGATGAAGACAGCGAGGAAGAGCCAGAACTTGGTCGTGACGGCAAGCCGCGAAAGGCTTGGAAGAAGAAGGGCTTGAAGAGGCAGACACGGCGAGTGATAAGTAAGATGTGCTGTTTCCATCCAAAGAGCTACATGACTAACAACTTCTCAGTGCGTCCGAACGTCGTAAAGCCCAAACCAATACCAGCCGTACAGACACATGACGAATTAGACGAGGAGCAAGCAGCCGTCCCTGAAACACAAGTACCAGCAGACATAGCAGACGAGTTTGGTTCTGATCTGGATGGAGACTCCGACTACGCGAGTGACGCTTCACATACCCCGAGGAGACGGAAAGTGCCAGCAAAGAAACCAGAGCAAGCAAAGGAGAAACCGGTCAAAGAGGGCGTACTGAAGACGGCGGCCCGAAAGATCAAGGCTACGGCAAATGCCAATTATCGGAGACTCAACATCAAGGGCAAGGCAGCGACTGGTGGAGGTGGAAAGGGAAAGTTTGGGAGAAGAAGATAAGCAAAAGGGACATGATTTGACGATATTTCGTCTGACGGTGGTGAGATGTGTTGGAACTACGAACCGGTCAGGCCATGGACATGTCTACATGCCCCGATACGGTACTCTGGGTAGAAGATTTTCACACAAGTAATCTCTACGGTAACACAAGGTAAGGCGTGGCGTGCTGACTACCCAATCGGTCATGCAAGGCAGACTCTAAAACGTGCAAGGAGGAATGTCAGCTGCAGTATCGCAAACAGAAGTAGACCAATACCAAAGCATACCAGTCGCCAATAGTGATATTCCCACGCTGGGACAATGTGACCGGCTAGGTCATCTGCATGGGTTGGTGCCTGGCACGCGTGGGATGTCAGGCTTATATCTTGAAAAGTGTTCAGATTATGATTATATCCCCAGGAACATGCTCAGCGTGTTTGACAACAAGTGAAGACTATGGCATATATTCGCTATCGTACGTTTGAAGGGTATGACGCGCCGTGGCGGTCGGTGAGCACGCAGCCCACGCTAAGACCAGCACCTCCGACGCCGACGGTCCCCCGACGTAAACCACCGAAGCTTCCACTCGCCGCAACAAACACCCCAACCCGACCACGCCATCAACCCGCTCAATCCTCGCGCTCACCCTCCCCATCATCTACGACGACCACCAAAAGCGACACACCGCACACCATGGCCGAAAAGGAACTCTCCAGCGTGCTCCAGCAGCTCCACCAGACGCTCAAGACGCACAACTACCAGCAATCCACCTCATTACTGAGCAAAGCCAAGATCGCCCTCCTCAACCTCAACGCCCTGATCCCACAAGAGAAGTCGCCACGGAAACACCTGCAGCTCGCGCGTGAGACGCTCGAACTCGGCGCCATCATCTCCATCCGCCTCAAAGACACCGAGTCCTTTACCCGCTACTTCCAGCAGCTGCAGCCCTTCTACTCGCTACCAGAGTCCACACTACCCAAAGATGGCAGCCAATCGAGCAAGGTCACGGGACTGTACCTGTTGCTGCTGCTGAGCGAGGGCGACTACGCGGGCTTCCACACGCTGCTCGAGACGCTCGAGGTGGCGGCCGCCCAGGCGAGCGCGAAGCTAGAGGCTGATCCGTTTATCCAGTATCCGATTCGTCTAGAGCAGGCGCTTATGGAGGGGAGCTACGACAAGGTGTGGGTTGAGACGAAGAGCGAGAGGGTGCCTGGCGAGGAGTTTGCGCTGTTTACTGAGGTACGTCATTGTCATTACTACCAAACGCACCGACATCCTCCATGATTTAAACCGAATTATTTGCTAACACGTCTTAGATCCTCATCGGAACCATCCGCAAGGAAATCGCTTCCTGCTCCGAGCGCGCATACCCCTCCATCCCCATCTCCGACGCCAAATCCCTCCTCTTCCTCGACTCGGAAGGCAGCGTCGTCAATTTTGCGAAGGAGAGCGGCTGGGTTGTCAAGGACGGCAGGATATACTTCCCTCAGCAGGAGGATGAGTATCTGAACAGGGATATTTTGGTTACGAGTGATCAGGTTATTGAGAATACGCTGGGGTATGCGAGGGAGTTGGAGACTATTGTTTAAGGGACAACGAGACTGGTGGAGCAGAGGAGGAATGGAATAGGGTGGTGTACGATATGCATCAAGACACGTGGAGGATGGAAGATGAAGTATGGAGTGTACTGGTAGCAGGCTATGTGCTTGGTTTAGCCTTACGATGAAGAGCAAGAACAATGACAAAATAAGGTTAATGATCATCATCATCACTACCACCAACATGACGTCCAGACACGTCGTCTCCACAGCGCCCATTTGGGGGTATCGATCAATATTTGGATTGCTGTTGGAGGACGTCCCAGCGCCACCACCCATGCCGTAATTGGATCCATGGTTTGGGTATAACAAGGAATCGTGCGCGCGTCTCCTCTCCATAGTGAGTCGGTACGCGTCTTTCAGCGGAGAACATGAACGCGTCATGACACTCTTTTGACTCCGACATCACGAACTCGGTATTGTTGTTTTTGGAAAAACCAGCGAAGCAACCACAGTCATTTTGCCTCTGTCCAGGATTTTTGATATCGCGAAACGTAGTTGTTTTGGTGTAGTGAAGAAGCAGCAGCAAACTGCTGCTTTTGGTTCGGTCCTCAGAGCAGCACACCCATAGCTTATCGGCCCAAACGTTTTGGTTTTATGCAACAGAAGTGTTGGAGTAAAGAACGTAGAGTTATCGCAGACTCAGTGTGGTCTTATGATATTTCCCTCGCGCAGAGGCAACACCATGCAGCCAGCTCATTGGCATTTGAGACCAACAAACATGAACTGGGCGGCTATGGTGTTCTGGTTCCAACATGGACTCATCCTTCCAAGATTTTTGGCAATTTTGGAGAAGAAAGAGGAGGCAGACTCCACATAGCAGAAGTGCGCCAAACTTTTGGAGAAGAAAAGATTGGGAGGTGGTATAGAAAGACAGGAAGACCGGCGGAGGAGAGGAGTTTTATACGTAGATGGTACCCCTTGAGGAGGGACATTCATTGAGAGTCTGTCATTTTTGGGCAGGAAAAGTTCCCAGTGACGTAGGAAGTGCGGTGTCTTCTGCAGAAGACATGTCCTTAACCCATTCTTCTTTTAGGTAATGGCTGATAGTAGTTGAAATTGGGAACCGCGAGGCTGGGTCATCAAGTAAACGGATACCAGTTTTGGAAGAAAACATCTTGGTTCATGGACTGCCGCATGATAACTTTTGCAATCAAAGACACCTGCATGTGCAGCTTGACGATATGTTTTTGGGAAGAGGAGAGAGGCCAACACATCAAAGCGCACCCAGACGTCTTTTAGAAAATAGATGGAGGAGGTGTGTTGGAATGTCGGAGAAGGACGAAGTGGTGTTTATATAGCCCCGTCCTCTCGAGTCTGCTCATCAAAAAGCTCTCGAGTAGTTTGAGTGTTGAATTGTAGAATCAGTACGACCCAATCTCCATGTACGCGCTCGCGGCTAGTTTTGAGTTGCTGCTCTTCTCTCGAAGACATAAAGTCGTCCACGAAATCTTTTGGCACACCAGAACCCAAACATGGAACGTGTCATGGTACTGTTCGGAGTTTGAAAAATGTCGAGTCATGAGAAGATAGCTCAGGAAAAGAACCAGGTAAGAAGTTTTGATATATCGCTGTCCACTTCTCAGCTGGGACATGACAGATGTCGACAGGTCTTTTGGAAAAAGAGAGGACAGAAAGTCATGGCTGTGTACACTTACACTTTTGGTGAATCTCGGAAAGTGTGCATAGTGAAGGATGGAGGACAGCCGAGGAGTGCGATTATTTATATTCGACTGCTCTCAGTTTCTAGACCGGCCAAAGAAGGCCACAGCCCCATCAGGTGTATCTTGCGAAGTTTCAATCTCTGCAGTCAGAAACATGTATACAGTGACTCTGGATCTTGTTCCAAGTGCTTTTCCAACATAAATTCCAGTTGAAGGTGTTTGGAAGCGAGAGATGTTGGCGGAAGAAATGGGGAGGAACACATCGTTGTCTTGTGATGTCTTTTGATTCGCTTTTGGGCCGGTCCATGAAGCTGGGTATTTTTGTTTTGGAGAAGAAGAGGACAGGAGCACATGGCTTTGTGCAGTTACGTCTTAGGTAAATATGGAAAGTTGTGTGGAATGGAAAGCAGAGAGAGGAGTCGAAGGGGAGAAGTATTTAAGTACTTCTCGCAAGCCCGTACACCGACTCCAGGCTAGGACCGAGCATGGGTGATAGCATGACCCCGGGGCACACTCCTCATGTTCCAGACATGGTTTTCTTTTGAGTACTTCCATAGTGAGGATCTCATGTAATTCCACAACCAATCTTTCAGAGCCATGAACAGACACGGACTCGATTTTATTGCCGCAGAAACAATCTCACCATGTCTTCGTCAAACATGTGTTTTAGAATTGAGTATACGAAGTAGATGGTGGAGAGTCAAAACCAAGAAGAAGGAGAGAATGTTGGGTTATGCGAACTCCTGTTCCACTCATGGCAGATATTTCCCCTTATTTTGAGAAGAAGAGCGAAACCAGCACATGTCACAGTAGAACATAGACTTTGGATATAACTTTTGGTAATCGTTGTTGCAGATGACAACTAGCGGGCAAAGTACAACAGCTGTTTTATAGTGCTCCTCGGCGACTACAGAGGGGACAGAAGACCAGACATGATGATCTCGATTACTTCTTTTGGAAACATGCCAATGCTGCCTGTGTTTTTTTATTAGAAAAATGAGAGTGGTTTCTTCATGTATCTGTAGGATGTCTCGTTTTGACGCAAACATGATCAATCCCTGGGGTTCTTTTGAGCCCTGCTTAAGCCCATTTGGAAAGCTGTTCGGTTGGGTTTGGGTGCGAAGCACACACTCCCCAAAAGAGCAGCACATGAGGTGTCTGCTCAGATTTTTTTTGTTTTCGTGCAGAATCTAACCCCGAATAAACGTGCAGTAATGTGTATTAGCAGTACCCCAAACTCAGGAACATGTTGACTGAAGTTGGTGTTTTGAAGCAGACATAAAGTAGCTGGGTTGGGTTTTTGTAAAAAAGAAGGGAGAGAAAGGCCAGACATAGGTGGTGGGCCAGATTTTTTTAATATTTGAGGAAGAAGTATGGAATTGAGGAGAGGAGAGAGCTGCCATGACCGAACATTTTATAGTCGAAGGTGTGAGGTCAGAGCCTTCAAAAACCGGTTCTGGACCGCCATGGATTTGCTTTGGTAGCCCTGGATGAGCAGAGCGTATACCGGGGGAAGACTTCCATCTCACATCGCTTGTAATTTGGTAGATTTTGCGCCTTCCACTCGTACGGTCAACGTCTTCAGTCAAACACAACGCCCATCCGTCCCTTCGCCTTGTGTGCGTTCATCAAGTCCACCATCTTCGGCACCTCCTCCAGTTTGAACGTCGTCATATGCGGGGTAATGTTGTGCTTCGCCGAGAACTCCACTGCTTCTCTCATATTGTAGCAAGCTACGCACCCGTTAGCATCTCCCCTCCATCATTCACACAAATGGAAAAGCAAACTTACTCCCATTACTCGACCCCTTAACCTGATACCTTCCCAACGCAATATCCAACCCATTAAACTCCAACGGCTGCTGCGGAATCCCCACCACCATGATAATCCCCTGCCCCGCCTTGACAATCGCGGGACAATCATCATAACTCTTCTTTGACGCTGTAAAGTTAACAGCCGCATGAACACCACCTTTTGTAAGCTCTACGATCTTCTTCTTCCAGTCCTTGTCGGCCATGGAGTTGAATGTGTAGTCCGCGCCGCAGATGCGCGCTTCTTCTATCGCGTCGTCGGTGATGTCGATGGCGATGACGTTGTGGCCCATGGCTTTGGCGTATTGGATGCCCATGTGACCTAGGCCGCCGCACCCGATTACGGCGAGCCAGGAGCCGGCGGGTAGTTGGCAGTCTGCGATGCCGTGGTAGGCTGTTACGCCTGCGCAGAAGAGGGGGGCTGAGGCCTTGGGGTCGACTGTTGAGGTATGTCAGCCTGCGGTTAGTATTCTGGTTCTAGATCAGATATGACTGACGGTTCTCAGGGAGGATGATCGCTTCCCTAGCATCTACGACCGCGTATTCGGCGAAATAGCCGTCCGCGCTGAACCCTTGGATCTTGGTTTCGCCCGTTGCGCACCACGCGTTGTGGACGTTCTTGCAGGCGTAGCACACGAAGCAGCAGTCGACTGCGCAGAGGAAGCCAACCGGGTCACCTTCTTTGAATGTTCGGGCTAGGTCTCCCGAGCCGGTTGAAACTACTCTGCCGGTGCCTTCGTGACCGATGGTGACGGGGTTTTTGCCGAGAATCAGACCTTGGTCGTTGGGCTCGAAGAGCATGGCATCGGTGTGGCAGAGAGATGCGCTGCCCATCTTGACCAGAATCTCATGTTCGCGCGGCGTCGGGATGGGTATCTCGTTGAGGTGGAGCTTGTTGTCCCGCGCATCGTACTGTTGCGCACGCATGGTCTTCTTCTCTGGCATTGAACCCATGATGGATGTAGTTCAGGTATGGAATATGCTGGGTATGTTTCGAGTGGGGTTGTGTGACGGGAGCGTGAGTGTCAGCTGCGCGTCAATGCTAAAGGGGAACGAGCGAAGAGAAACCAGGCAATGGCGACGGAGGATATATTGAGAAAAATTTCCGACACGTCGTGTAGTGGAGCCATGTAGATATATCTACCGCGTGCAACGGTCGGGAATGGTCTACCGCTGCATGACAGTGGAGTGAGGGTGATCATTCCCGATAGTCGAGATGATTATAACCCCGCGGCGCAATACGAACCCCGAGACGAGATGCACCACGAACCAGGAGTGTGAAGAAAAATCGTTGATGTATTAGTAGTATTATATCGCTCGGGCGTAAAAGATAAAAAATCTAAACTGGGTATACAAAAAGGGTATATGCTAACGAGATCGTAGAGCGAAGCGCAAGGCTTTTGGGCAACAAAGGGAACAAGAAAACGCGTATCAAAGATTGCTTCCAGTGTAGGGCGCAAGGTGGAAGATAGCCCCGCACCTTCCCCCGTCACTCATGGCTCGGCAGGCCGGATCTAGACTCCGAGCTGCCTCCGAATCATGCGTGGGCCGGGGTGTGCACCGGCATTGCTTCCTCCCTGTCTCCAATCCGGTGGTATCGATGTTGTATCTCTTTTTCTTTCGTAACAATGGGTATCTTTTGAAAATTGTTTGTGGCGGGCAGGTGCGTATCCAAATTTTCGAGGCGACGTCGTGAATAGGCGCTGCGAGGTTTGTGTCGCAGCGACCGCGCCTCTCCGCGAAGCCTTCAATGGTCATGTTTGGCCATTGTTGTGTAGGCGACGGGCAGTCGATAGAGTGCGTTAGACACGCACCCAAGGTAGGAAGCGAGCCCAGGTGGCCTTCTTCTTCTGCACGGGCGGCTTCTTCTCAAGATTGGCCATGTAGAGGGCGTAGCTTCGCTCCATCTTCTCAAAGGCCTCTGCCTTGGCCTTTTCGCAATCAAGCGGGTCGTGTTCCCAGTCGGGGTTGCTTTCTTGCGTGTGGTCGCCGCGGTAGCGCGGAGAAACCGATGGCCAACCGAAGTCTCTGACGAGGAGTTCTGTGGGCGGAGGTGGCATCTCGAGCTTTTCATCAATAACGGAAAGGTTCGTTACGCTGTAGGAGGAGGAAGAGGAGGAGGTGGATGAAAGCGACATGATGGCGGGTGGTGAGAGTGAAGTGCGGATTGCGACGCGTAGGTAGGTGGGCAGTTGAAGATGACGGCACGGGTGTGGTACGTGGACGACGCGAAAAAGAGGCCGACAAGAGAGCGAATGTAGAATTATAGAGAGTGAAGGAAGATATTATGGGGGTGCTATGTCATGGCCCGCTGGCGATGGGTTGGGGTGCGTTGTCCAGAGGTGCAAAGGGCAGGAAAGCCTTGAAAGTTGCGCGGCTCAGCCTGGGAGATTGCCCAGTCAGTGCGCCAGGGGCGGTTGGTAGCCGGCGCCACACATTCCTTCCAAGAGTACGGCATCCTCCAGCTAGCGACATTAGATCGATTTCCGGCTGTGCAACGATGCAAGCCATGACGTGCTAGCTGCTGATCGTCCCTGTGCGTTAGATTAGCGCGCCCATCTAGAACATGCATGCACGTTTCAGCGTCTGGTTTGCATTGCCATCTATCGCTACCATCCTCCATGCCACTCTACTTGCGTCGCAAAGTCAACGTCTTGTCCAGGTTGAATGCCGCTGAAATCACCGCCAGGTGGCTGAACGCCTGTGGTGTGTTGCCCAACTGCTCCCCCGAGCGCGCAATCTCCTCTGAGAAGATGTGCAAATGATTTCCGAAACTCAGCATGTTTTCGAAGATAGTTACCGCCTGTAACAGGTACTTCTCGTTGTACGCGCCAGCCTGTGATGTCAGTAAAAAGCAAAACTTTGTGTTGCAACGCAGACCGCTTACCCTTGTCAACGCCTCGACGAGCCAAAACGTGCACATGCTAAAAGCGCCTTCTTGCCCACCCACGCCATCGTCGCTCAGGGCGTGATTGTACCTGTACACCAAACCGGTACTCGTCAGCCCGCCCTTCTCAGGAGCCTTGAGTATGCGGTCGAGAGTCTTGAGGAAGCGCGGATCAGTCGGAGATATGAAGAAGACCAGAGGCGCAATCAAGACCGCCGAATCCAGGATATCATTCGACTCGTAGCTCTGGATGAAGCACTCCATGTCGGTGTTGTAGCCCTTCTCCATGACTTCCTCGTAGATCTCATCGCGGACCCTGTACCACTCGGCTCGATGCGGACATGGGAAGCTCCTCTTGTCTGCCAGGCGCAATGCCCGATCCAGGGCTACCCACAGCATCATCTTGCTGTACACAAAGTTCTGCTTCTTGCCGCGGACTTCCCAGATCGACATGTCGGGCTCTTTCCAGACAGTACATACGTAGTCCGCGATATGTCGGACAAGGAGCCACTGATCATATGAGATGGGACGCGAGAACCTATTCACGAGGTAGATGCCATCCATCAACTCCCCGTAAATGTCAAGCTGTACATGGAAAGCCGCGCCATTGCCGATCCGCACCGGTTGGCTAGCCCTGTATCCCTCCAAGTGGGGTAGTTCGAGCTCTGGAATGTCTGTGCCGCCCCAGATGGTCATCATGATTGGCAAAGCTCCTTGCCGCGCTTTGGCCTCTTTGACACGTTGGAAGATGTAGCTTATGTAGGCTTCAGCTTCATGGCTAATACCCATCCGGAGAAAGGTGTAGATGGTGAACGACGCATCGCGCACCCAGGAGTAGCGGTAGTCCCAGTTTCGCGATCCACCAAAGTCCTCGGGCAGAGAGAAAGTCGGTGCAGCAACGATTGCTCCGCTTGGCTCGAAGGTCAGCATCTTGAGAATCAGCAGACTCCGCGTAACCACCTCTTCCCATCGGCCTTTATACTTGCTCTGCTCTATCCACCTGGCCCAGTACATTTGGGTGTTGGTCTGTAGCTCTTGAACCTGTTCAGTCTCAATTACATCTGGGCTGTGATCTTCCGCGTCGCGCAGTATGAAGGATACGGCTTGACCTTCGTTCAAAGTGAAAGCGGTCGTGACACCATCGCCCAGGTCTTGTGGCTCCGGTGACTTCTCAAAAACCACTCTTGGGCAAACGCCGTCGGGTTCATCCCCACAATCGATCGTTGCGTTGAGCTCCAGGGAGAGGTCTTTTGATTTGAAGGTGACACGTTGCAGGCAATGTCCTTGGCCAGTCTTGCCCATGTCGACAATCTCGGTCGTATGCTTGTCCTGCGCGTAGTTGAAAGCAGGGAAGACCTCGACGCACACGTCAACTTTGCCCCGCATACATTCTACCCGCCTGACTAGCCACTTCTTCAGATCGGGACGTTCTGGTACGCTTCCTGTATGGTTGCTCGCGAGTACGTTCGCATGATACTTTTCGTCCCAGTTCTTGTCATTCGGTCTTGGAAAGAAGTCCACGACGTTCATGACCCCCTCCTCCTTCAGGTAGCGTGTTTGGAGAATATTGCTCGCAGGTAGATACTGCTGTTTAGTCGTACATGTATCGTCGCCGGTGGGCCCTATGCTGAAGTGCCCGCCCTTTTCCTTGTCCAGAATGCGACAGAAGACAGACGGGGAGTCGAAGTAGGGCCAACACATGTAATCTGGAGTAGGCGTACAAAGTCAGTATGTGGGTAACATACGGTTCGCAGAATATACATACCGATTCCTCCGTCTGTTGCGACCA
Organism: Alternaria hordeiaustralica; assembly: GCF_023758085.1. NCBI lineage: Eukaryota > Fungi > Ascomycota > Dothideomycetes > Pleosporales > Pleosporaceae > Alternaria > Alternaria hordeiaustralica. Next base: position 343,826 of record NW_026056794.1, on the reverse strand, counting down.
TGGCGCATGTTCTCATATTTCCAATCAGCCCATAGTCTTCTATGGGCATGTAGCCATTTGCCGAGCGTCTTGAGCTGGAGGTCTGCGGTCTTGATGCGACCCTCTTCATCTTTGGATTCTGCATGTTCTCTTCCTTGCGACTGTGTTGTCGATATAATTCAGTACCGCTATTTCTATCCAAAGGTAAAGGCGTGCGAGTGGAGGGCGTATTGATGACATCCTGAAGAAGCCGCTTACCGGGCGAGCCGGAATCTACTATGGCGTCGGTAGGTTTGGACATCGTCAGTGCGCTAGTCCTGAATGGTTGAATCTTTGTAAAGACTGCTGCAAGCGGAAGAATAGAAGCGGGCCGATCAGATTGTACAGATCATCGTGATGCTTTGTGGTTGCCTCGGCCAATGAATGACTGTGGTGTGACGTCAGACGCACTTACCTCTCAAGGGCTTGACCTCGCAACTTCTACCTCCACCCAGGCAAATGCCCAGGCAGCTACCAACTGCATCAATCTCGCACGTCACATCACGCAGTGTCCAAAAGATGTTCGTGGAGAGACACTTCTAAACCTCTATCCATGGGCGTCGCTTAGTATTAGGCGAAGAGCTGCAGTAGCGCTGCGATCAACATTCTAGCCTACTAATACTATCCGAACTCTCCAACTATTATTTCGTCCCCCAAAATCTAGGCATCACACCTGAACAGGACACCACCGGTGCATTTCGACGGGCGACGTCTTGTACGATGTACTTATGGCTACATTCGTTCCGCAATCAGCATTGCAAGGGAACATAAATGAAAGATCACCACTGTCTGTTGTTGGAAAGGAGCAGATTTTCTGACCCAAAGATCTATTCTCTGACAGATAACATTTAAAATGCAGAAGTTGTGGGTGGTTCATCCCTATCTGGATCCACTAACGCAGTAAGGTACCAATAGACGGCAACCGAAGGACGGCCACTCAACCATATTGGTAATGTGCAGGGCGATATAAAAATACAGTACACTCGTCCAAAGACATCGCACCATCTACTATCTACCATCTACTATCTACTATCTACCATCTACTATCTACCATCTACTATCTACCATCTACTATCTACTATCTACCATCTACCATCTACCATCTACTATCTACTATCTCAATATCCCCACGTCCCTAAAGATCGACTTCTCGACCCAACGCAATCAAAACCCCGCCACTCCGAACCGCCGCAAAGACATCATGGATCCAAGCCAACCCTCCCCGGATGGCACTTGCCATTTCTTCCAACTCCCTGCTGAGCTCAGAAATATAGTCTACGAATACACTCTCACGAACCCGAGAGGTGTGGTATGTCGCGAAGAACCATCCAGCAACTCCGGAATATTCCGCTTCTACGCGGTCCCTGTCATGGAAAAGAGACCTTCCAAAAAGGAACGCGAGCAAGATTGGTATGCAAAACAGCTCGACAACAGCCTCGAGACCGCCAGGGAGGTCAACCAGCTTAAACATGTTTGCCGGCAACTGAAGGAAGAGACGAAAAACATCGTTATATGTCGCAATGATATAGTGTTCCCATGCGGTCCACTTCACCTACTGAACTTCCTCGAAAAAGTTCCCATGGCCCTGCATAGTTATCTCCGAGAGATCACCGTATGGGAACACCGTCCCCTCCTTGTACGACAGTTCATTGCAGACAAGAGTTGGCGTTTGATCGCTCGTATCTGCGAAGAATATTACGCCTTTACCATCCGGATGATCTGGCCTTCGCTTATGGAGAAGAAAAGTATACACACTTGTAGCTGTTGGATCATACGCAAGATCGTGGCACTTGCGGTTCATGCCCGTAAAGATAGGACTCTCATCAGTAAGATGAGCGATGTTGGATGGTGGCGGAACATACTATTAAGAACAACGGCGCTCGCGCATGTAGACCCAAAAATAGTAATACAAGGAGACTGGAAGTGGTCTCGAAGTATCAAAATGTTCCCTTCTCACGAGCCATTTCCAGAGCATCGGTTCAGGCTCTGCTTGGCCCTTCACCCGTTACAAGAGCAGGAGTTGGAAAAGTGCATCGCAACGATGAGGAAAGTCTTCGAAGATGGGATATAGATGCAAGGACGATACCATGTCGAATACATGGAGAACTGGAACGACGGAAAAGAAACAGGATAACACATGTATACGACATGTGGTCAGCATTCGCGAGCGAACAGCGCAGACATGGACAGAATGCAGGATCGAGTAGAGGCAACTATGGTTACGCACGCAATGCCCAGCGTCGTCTGTCAGTCTCAGTATGGCATATTGACATTGGATTTTGGTGATTCATCAGAACAAGAGCCGCATCTAAGCGATTTCGCGTGCTGCTACATGCCAACTCATTGCTTGCCCCCATAGTCTCTGTTCCAGACCTCCCTGAACTTCTCCTTGTCCACGGCGAACTCCTCGAGGAAATCCCTTTCAAGGTCGTGTGTCCGCCGACCCAGTAGCACCAGACTGTGCAGCGGCTTCCCCAGATCCGCCTCACACAGCTGTGCCAATGTTCCAGCAACAATCTTCTCATCCTCCGCACCAACGCGCGCAACACCCACAGCCAGACTCTCCTTGGTGTAAGCACCCTCCTGCTTGACATCCTCCTCAATCTCCAGCATCTGCTGCGCACACTGTGCAACAGTCATGTACCGCGGCGGCTCGTAGATCTTGCGTCCGCGCGCCATGTTCTCTAAACTCTGCTCCTTGACCTTGATGTCGAGGAGGACGAGCGTGTGTAGGCCGATGGACACGTTCTCCTTGATGCGGTCGTAGAAGGAGGCGGGTTTCCAGTTGTCAAGGAAGAAGACCATGGAAACGGTTTGCCCGAAGTTGTAGAGTTGTAGGCCAGTCGTGCCAATCGAGGTCAGGATGCTGGCGTTGGGGATGGAGCGGGTGGGGATAGAGAGTTCGCGGGCGCGGAGGACGAGGTCGGTGTGTGTGGTCGCTCTGTTGGGTGTTAGATAGGCGTAGTATGTATTCGTAAGGGAACATACCCGAATGGATCGCCTACGACAAGGAATGCGACGTCGACTTTGTCAGCATCTTTGAGGATATCGTCGCTGGACGACTCGACCATTTCGCGGTCGGCTATGATGACTTCGCGGCCATAGAAAGCTTCCTACTGCCGTGATAATTAGTTTCCCAGCGCCTCACCGGTCAATCGCATCTTCGACTCACAAGCACATCCTTCTCCACCAGCAGCACCGCCGTGTACGCCTCGAGGTAGACGCGCTCCGCCTTCTTCACAATGTCCAGACCTTTGACAGTGATGTCCTTTTCGTCCGCCAAGCCGAGACCCACGAGATACAGCATGATGGGCAGTTTTGACGCGTGGGGTGAAAGTCGTGGTGGGGTTGGTCGCCAAATTGACAAAAAGTTAGGCGGGGCTGATGATTTGCATGTGGTAGGGCTGAGCGTGCCCGGGCCAACCCGTGCTGTCGCATCAGGCATCGTCTGAAATCGCGCTAGTAGACCGCAAACCGCGTCCCACCCCCGGACTCCATTCACATTCCTCGCCGCGCCCCACGCCTCTTGTGTTCGACTCTCTGTCTTGTATAGCTGTTAGAAGTTGGCGACGCGCTTTGTATGATTATAGGAGCCTTGGGGCGACGGAGTAAGGCACCATGTCGGACAAGGATAAGATGGCCAAGTATCGGACGGAGATCCAACAGGTTAGTCAATTGCATCTTCTTCTTGTGGTCTTCTCATGACTTTTCTTTAACACTCCAAACAAGAAAGAGATGGACTTCTGAAAGTTTGGGTTGAACTGCGCTGCCTATAACATTATCGACCTTCACATCCTTCCCTGTACACGAAGGACGCTGTTACGCGCGCCTACCCAAGCATCAACACAATTTCACCTTTCGATTAAGTCGTTTGAAGACTCTGGAAATTCCTTCCCACATTACTTCAATGTTCATACATCGAATATGGGTTATTGTTCTTGTTCATTCGCAGTCACGTTACAGACGGACAGCCAACATGGCCCCAACTCTACTTCACCTACAATCATCTCATCTCCCACCCCATCCCGTCTTGCAAAGATGCAAGCGAGCTCCCAAAAAAGCTCACCCACAAGATGCCCCCAGCACTTGTACCACCCACACATTTCCTTGACTCACACCCTTCCCCCCAACCATGTTGCAAGAGGCCACCACCATGGCCTCTTTTACATCCTCCCCTGCGCTTTCTTCGCCTCCAATGTCTCGGCCCGCATCTCCAGAAGCTCTGCTCGCATTCGACGTTAATTTCGACGTCGGCCTCAATCTAACGATCCCACAGATGATGTTCGTCTCCGGCGAAACCGGCGAACCCTCCCCCGAAACAACCACGCTGATCGAATCAATCGTCCAAGACCAAGTCCAGCACATGCTACGAGAATGCACAGCCCTGGCCACACGCCGCGGCAGCAAATCTATATCCACAGACGACCTCTTCATGTTGATCCGGCACGACCGCGCCAAAATCTCCCGCCTTCGGCACTTCCTGCAATGGAAAGACGTGCGACGCTCCGTCAAAGACTCGGACGACAAAGGCGGCGACGGCGGCGCCGACGTCGGAGCCGGGGACGCAGACATAGCCGCCGGCGTGGTAGGAGCAGGAGGCCCCGGCGCCGCCCCCGTCGACGCCTCGAAGAAAGCCAAGCGCGCAAAAGTTGATTTAGTCTGGGACGTGCATTCCTTCTTCACTGAATTCCCCCCACAAAAGGACGACGTCGAAGACGAGGAAGAAGAGGAAATGAACTACGCTACCCTCCAACGCCTCAAGAACGCGGATGAACGTACCAAAGACATGACGAGGGAGGAGTACGTCCACTGGTCTGACTGCCGCCAAGCATCCTTCACCTACCGCAAAGGCAAGCGTTTCAAAGAATGGGCTGGGTTCGGTCTCATTACTGATTCCAAGCCTTCTGACGATATCATCGATATCCTCGGTTTCTTGACTTTTGAAATTGTGCAGACGCTTACGGAGGAGGCGCTCAAGGTCAAGGATGCGGAAGATCTCTATAAGAAGAACCATGGTGGTGAGCAGAATAGGCTCAAGAGGAAGAGAGAGCGTGGTCTGTTTGATCCGCCGGAGGAGGCGAGGGAGCCAGTCCAGCCGAGTCATGTGCAGGAGGGTTACAGGCGGCTGCAGAGGGGGAACAACAAGGCGAAGGCTATGCTCAACTTTACGAGGAACGTGCATAGGGCCGCACTCAAGTTGGTGAGTAATAACCTGCGATGGGTGAGAACATGTACTGATGAAACCTAGATCTAAAGGCATAGTCATGTCACCAAGGTTGGCTCAGCACGAGGTGTTTGGATAAGGCGCTTTGGTTATTTGATACCCTAAGCAGGTAACAGGGTGTATGGCGTCCGTGTCATGGGAATTGGATAATCCGGGGTACTTTCAGGAATGCGAATGAGAACCATTCAAGCAAGCATCACGCAATCATATCCACAGACAATGCATGAAAGCAGACCAACTCCAAGTTTGACTACTGGTTTCTAATTCCGATGCGCATATCCTTTTTGGTACACTCATAGCATCGGTGATCAGAGTGAGGGCAGCCTTGTCGGTCGAGTATGCATGGAGAGAAGAGTCCTTCACAGACGTAACATGAAACATGACCGCATATGCCCAGATAAAAAGGAGATTGACGCCCTCCTTTAACCTTGAAAAGACCCACGCCAGGTGTTCATCATGATATCCCGTGTTTACTCCGCATCGTCGCCAAACTGAGCTTGACGCTTCTGCTGGACACGCTCCTGCCTCCTCTCCCTCGCCGCCTTGGTCTTCGCGCGCTTGGCGTCCATCTCTTCCTGGATAGCCCTCTCGCGGGCCTTCTCAGCCTTGGCCTTGTGGATCTACGATGCATGTCAGTAGCCGAGCATGGAGCGGGGTTTTGACATAGTCATGATGTCATGGCGGACGTACGTGTTCAACGAGAGCACGCTTGTGCTTGAAGGTGTTACCCTTGGACAGGTGGTAGAGCTCGTGGTAGAGGTGCTTGTCGATCTTTCCGGCGGCACGGTACTTGACGAGGAGACGGCGGAGGACACGGAGACGGCGCATCCAGACGATTTGGCTATAGACATCCGCATCAGCAAACAGTCTCCTTCATCCTTCACTCCCAACAATGGATCTCTGTCGAGTCCATTGCGGGAGTGGCATCGTGATTGCGTACCTTGGCATACGAGCGTCCTTGGTACCCTTCCTCTTACCGAAACCACGGTGTCGGCCAATTCGTCGAGCGGCGGTCAGCTCCCGGGCGCGGGCACGCGAGTGCATGGTGACGGGCTTGCGGATGATGAGGCCATCCTGGACGAGCTTGCGGACGGTCTGGCGGGAGTTGGCGTTGGCGATTTCGCTGGTCTCGTTGGGGTCGAGCCAGATCTTGCGCTTTCCGCAACCGACCACGGAGGCCGCGAGGCGCTTCTGAGTGCGGAGGTTGACCCTGTGAGGCACAATCGGTCAGCATTTTGATCAATTGTACGGTCGTGGGCGATGGAAAGTGCTATCGTGAAAAGAGGGGTTCGCCACGTCGTGAGCGCTTGCTGAGCACCACTGCGAGTCGGCGGCGTGGTTGCGGGTGCGGAAGCGCTCTTCGAAGCAATGCTGAGGGTATGCAATCGGTATTCCTTACATTTTGACGGGTTGGTTGTCCTGGAGGTTAGTATCGAGAGTCGCGGCAAGACGTTCGCAGAATATTGAGGATCCGACCTGGGCAGGTGCGCGTGATCGCTTAGAGCGCCAAGCTCATCACGTGCCTGCCACTAGTCGTTTTACGATCCCGACCCCAGACACCAACAACACCATCAATGCACCCGCCAAAACAAAGACTACCGCTAATGCGTTACGATAGTCCTAAAGTATCGCGAATGAGCTTCCTGTCTGATCACAGAGTGTGACCGTGGCCTTCGTATCGCGAACTTCAACCCCAAAGTTTCAAGTCCCAGGATCAGCTGTGTGGCAACGTTTCGCGACCACTAGATGCGTAAATTAGGCACAATTACTACGTGGGTCAACGCCGGATGGCCCCAAAGCTTATTCGTCTGAGTAAATCGATGGTGTCGCAGCTCATTGCTGGACACTTCTTGCCCATGTGGTGACCTTGCGAAGCCCATTACGCGACAACACGCATACAGCGACATTGGCATCGACGATGGATGACGCATTGAGATCATCGACGCCTAGGCCATCGTGCTACGAGGTGTGCCGCATCTATCATGGTGACTCATTTAGGATCATCACAAGCGAACTACTGCACCTGCGTTATTACCGCGGAGACTAAGGGTGGCAATCACCACATCCATAACACAAGTCAAGAAGCGTATGCTGTTTCAAACAGAGAACGTAAACAGATCGCGAGGCGCAGCGTTTATGTGCATTGCATATCTACTGTAACTTCAAGTCCTCCTCACTCAGCACACCATACAGCTTCTCGATCTCCTGTCCAATGATGTTGAGATCATGCGCGAGCTGCCCAGTCACTAACGCGTACGCGTACAGCAACTCGTAATCTTCATCATTGGCAATGACCTTTCCCAGTCCACTCTGTCGGAACTCAAAGACCTTTGCTAGTAGACGATCTCGCGTGTGTTCGATATTAGGCAAGACGTCGTTGAGCGGGTATGCCAACTTCATTGAGGAGGCCATGACTGCGTATCGTTAGCCTGTGCTCTTAAGAAAGCTTGTTAGGTGTGACTCACCAGAGAAGAGATGACTGATGCGCCAACTCAGGTCCGTCCACTCTTTCTTGGTATACCTCAAGACCTCTTTCTCTCCCTCCGAGGCCTTCACGTCTTTGAGTATGACGACGTTCATAGCATGGAAACTATCCAAGATACGGCTGGTCGCGCCTAGAATGACTTTGAAGCTCTTGTCCGGGAAAGGGCCCTTGAGCTCGAACTCTGCGGCAGCTGATGCTCGCAGCGTGTCCAGATGAGAAAGGTACCGACGGAGTTCTAGCTCTTCCCGTTCGGACATGTAAGTGTACGTTCGGCTTGTGCGTTCGTTTGCATCGAGTAGGGTCTTTAGAGGTCCACGTTTCCAAATCAACCCCATCTTTAGCCATAGTAGGGACGTGCCCTTCTTGACTTTGCGGCGCGCAGAGATAGGCCAGATGACTCTCGTCACTATGATACCCCATATGCATCCAACCATCACCGCAACCACACGGTGCAGCACAATCTCCCAGATCTCGGGTGAGATACCACCCTCATCGTCGTCGTCATCATCGTCCTTGACGGAGAGTGAGTATGCGTAAAGTGCAGAGAGATTGTAGGTCAGTAAAATGAAGCGACCCATGGGTCCCTTCCCCTTACCAACGATGATGTAGAAGCAGAACAGGGAGATGACCCAGCCGAAGAAACCCAAGACAAAGGCATGCTCATCAGCGGCGATCCATGCGGCGATTGCCAGTATAGCTCCGAGACATGTACCAGCAAAACGTTGGAAACCAGTAGTATTGGAGGCACCGATGGTCATCGAGCACACCAACATGTATGACAACAAGCCCCACTCACCACGCCAGTGACCGTAGAATCCTCGAGTCGACTGGATGAAGGACCACATGGCGTAGAGGACTGCGCCAATGCCAACCTTGACAGCGTATTTGAGGTCGTCTCTTCTAAAGACGGCCAATGATGTCCAGACGCGGTACGAAAGTGGCTGCTCGTTTTCTGGCTTATACGGGTCTCCACGGGTCGACTTGCGGTAGATGGGGTTATGGATCTCACGCGAGCCTCCTGGTGTGTGGGCGTCTGTCTCATCAACAAGATAGGCCTCCTCGGGGCTGTCTCCCGCCTTATCCTTCTTGCGCCCACGTTGCCAGAATTTCAGCCAGGTGTAGGTCCTTTGCCGCGGGTAGCGATTGACATTAGCTTTGAGCTCTTCGAGTATGTCAAGGAACGAAACCATGTCTTCAGCGAAGTCTAACAGCGACGAACTAAAGTAGCCACAGCTTGCTGCAACCTCCTCGAAGTCTGCTGCAATGGCTGCAGAGCTTGTCCTCGTTGGTATCTTGTTCTTGTAGACAGCGGAGAGGGCTTCCCGACGTGCATCTGAGAACAGGGCCTTAGCATCGACTAGACTGTGGCGAAAGTGCTCGTTGATAGCCATGTTGTACTCGGGTCCAGGTCCAAAAGGCAATTCAGAAAGGACCTCGCGCAGTGTGTATGCTAAGGATTTCTACTGGTGTTAGCACAATTCGCAGATAGTGACTCTTGGACGTACCATTGGTGGTCCCAAGCTAGCAATGAACACCGAGAACATGTCAGCAGGCGTAAGGTCTGATTTCAAAAGGTTCGCAACTTGGTCAGACTTCTTCTTGGTCGGAGTGGACTCGTCGTCGGATCCAGCTGCTGAGGGATACGCATATGCTTGGGAACTTTCCGGTAACTCGTCGATAGATGCAAGGATGCTGGTTCGCCTCTCGGTATGGCTGAGACTGGGAGACATTTGCGGAGGACTGAAGGACATCGTATGGTCCGAGAATATCGACGAGTTTACCGTTCCATTAGCGGGTATTGATCGTTGCGATGTGACGCTGGCGCTGGGCTCGGTCTCCGATTGCGCCAACAGTGTAAATTGGGTTTCCGCAGCGCTCCGCAATCCACCACAGCTCTGCATGAGCTTTTCTAGACATTTGACCAGTTTCGCGTGAATCCTGTACTCTTCCTCAGTACCCAGCGCGTAGTGCTCAAACTTGGCTTCTCCCAGGTTCTTTACAAGTGTTTTGAACGTTGACTGGCTCTTGTTCGATGCTTCGACATATGATTCGCTCTTGAGGTCTGATTCAGCACCGGAAAGGAAGCTAAGGGTGATGTTGTTGAGCATTTCTGCCATAGCATCTGTCGACTGGATGAACGTATCGCGGAATTCGTTGCGCGCCGACTTTGGTTGTACGAGGAGCGATACAAGTGCTGAGGCGGAACAGCCCATGATTATCATCTTCAGAACCTGCCAGACTTTGACGTAGGAGAACTTGGCTGCCTGAACAGCTCCCTCCTTGGTCAGGATCGTAATGAGAGCTAGCGATGTCAGTGAGCAAGCCACGTTGACCAGTGGATTCCCAAGCTTCTGTTTTGTCCATCCAACAAGCCCTAGACCTCCTCCGCAGAATACGATGAGCACTATCACATGCCCAAGGACTAGGAGATCTTGGTTTCCAAAGTATGCGGACACGGCCATGCTAGAGAAGGATACGAAGGCGGCATACAGAAAGGCAGCGAAAGCCAAGATGACAGCCTCCAGCATGCTACCGGCCGAGCGAGCTGGGTGGAAGTACACAGTGATAGTCGCGACTATGTGCTTTCCATCGTTCTTGCCTAGTAACCCTGCGATTGCTGGTACGAACGTCGCCAGCGATCCGAGGACATAGGCCAATGAGCACTTCATGATGCCAATTCCAATAGGACTCGTCGCATACGCGTAGCCTTGTCGAGATTTGTTCGTAAGCACCACCTTTGCAAACTCGACTCTTCCCATCTCCCGGTGTCTCTCAGCATCGTATTGGCCGGGCGCAAGTAGGAACTCGGAGGATTCGGTCGGTCGGTGTTGGGATCTTCGTAGGGTGAAGGATCTCTTGATGCGCTCGCCGGTTTTGGGCTGCACCATAGTCGCGCTGCGTAGCTATAGCTTGTGGTCAGCGCATTGCCTATATGGCCTCTGAAGACGCGACTTACGCTGGGCCGCAGGAAGCGGCGCTCAGCCGGGGTTTGCGGAGCATCGTTAGCCATCGGAGAGGTCGTAGACCGTATACTCTAATCGGATTCTAGGACATGGCGAATGAAGCAGCTGTGAGAGGCGCGCCGTCCAAGCGCGTCTTGGTGATTGTTGGTCGTGAACCCTGCAAATGCCCAGATCGATGGCACTGGCGCTAACGCCACAGCCACCCACGTAGCACCTCCATGGGTGCTTACATGTTGTACTACCTGCGCACCATGAGGAATGAGGCCGGTAGCTTCAGCGCTCGCAATCACCGCGTCGAGATGTCATAGAAGCGTGACGATGTTGAGGTACAGTTACCGAGGTGAAGACTAGCGGCATGTTGACGCGATTTGGTCATCACCAGCGATACGATGAACTCGACACCAACACTAGAAGCCCCTCTTCAACCGACCTACACGCCAACAATCTGACTCGTTACATATCTACGTCCTCACGTTAACCTAGGAGAAACTGAACAAGTCTGCAGCCTACATTAACATGGAAATATGCAAATGAATAACATAACTTTTCAACACGACATTGTATGCTGAAAACAGAAGCATATAGTAGTGTTACGTTCGCGGATAGGTCAGATTCGCTAAGATGGTTCTTGTACATCGGACCACCTAACCGCTGCCCTCTTGCCTCTTCAACCTCTCAAATAGCTGGACAAAAGCCTCCGGTTCCTGCGCACCTCCGATCTCAAACTGATCGTTAATGGTAAAGTTGGGAACGCCTGTAATCTGTTGTCGGCGCGCCTGCTGGACTTCCTTGTCAACTTCAGGTCCTCCTTTGCCTGACTCCAGCCAATCCTTGATCTCTTTCTCATCAAGTCCAGCCTTGATTCCTGCCTCAGTAAGGATCTCTTGAGTGGTAATGTCCTTCTCATTCTCAAAGTACGCAGCGAAGAGCTCCTCGATCACGCGAGTCTGCATCTGCGGGCCCTTGGTTTTTCCAAGTTGCACAAGTCGGTGCGAATCGCGTGTGTTTCCAGTCTTGCCGCCGTACTTGAAGTTGATTCCCTCGTCTTTGCCGATCTGTGAGAGTCGCTCTTGCATCATTGCTGTGCGCTCTTTGCCGAACTTCGACTCGTACAGCTGTTGCTTGTCTGCGCTCTTCGGCGCATCAGGGTTCAGATAGAAGGGATACCAGCTGGTTTCGAAACTGTCATTTGAGTCCGGGTGTTTCTCCATGTAGGCCGCGATACCCTTTTCCAAACGCTTTTTTCCTACGTAGCACCATGCTGTGATTTGATTAGTATCGGGTACATATCATGCTATGCGTTGTTCATGAGGACTTACGGCATACGGTGTCGCTAACAATGTCAACCTTGAAATTGGTCATTTTGCGTAAACTTGCTCTGAACGCCACGATGAAGTTGTGCGCGATAGATTTCGCTGATGAAGTGATGTCATCGCTGCGAGACTGCTTGCTCTTATACCTACATGGATGGCGAGTGCTGCTGACAAATTGGTGGTGGATGTCGAAGTTGCGATGATCGGCCAAACTCGCCCTTCCAGCGGCTTCCGAGGTTATTCTAGAACATCGATCTCTTCATCGCATCTACATTCGCCTTCTTCCAACGCACGCGTCGTCACTGGCTTTTACCTCAATATGGATTCAATTCCGCAGCCCATAGTTTCATGCTAATATACAAAGTAAAACGTTCACTAACGCCGCGCTATGCTTGAAGACAAGTCGTCGCTCGTAGCTGTCAATACAGGCAGCATAAGTCCATATCCGGTCCACGCGAGGTCTGCTACCCAGCCACTTGTTTCTTTGGCTGCTGCCCGCGTTCCAACTCCTGTCGAAACTTCGGACCACGGAAAATGATCAGGATGATTCCTGGTATGCAAAGGAGATCTATGATTCCCAGACCGGTGAACGCCCAACCCCAACCCATTGCATCCAAAATGCTGGCCATGATCAGTGAGGAGATCGCGGCAGCCATGTTGCGCATGAATCCTGCCAAAGCCACTAGACTAGCCGCCTGGCCAGGGTCGCACTCAGTCTGGAAGGATGTGCTGGTGACGAAGATGATAGACATGCCGATTGCAGCCAAAGCCGTACAGAAGAGGACCGCTGCGGGGTGAAAGTGAGCGAGCGCAAACCAGCCGAACATAATCTTTCCAGCCGCAGCGATGACGAAGCCAAAGATCTGGATGGTAATTCTTCGCTCAGGTGCAACCTTGCCAGTAGAGCTCTTCGCAAGAGCCCTCTTCCGCATCCAGTCGGAAAGTCGACCGACGACCATCGAAGCAACGAACATCGCAATACCAGGACATATATAGGCATACCCAGTCTCTGCTGCCGTCCAACCGTAACCCTCCTGCCAAATGGTGGCAAAAGAGATGAAAATGGCATACAGTCCAGCAAACTGGAATGCTCCGTTGAAGGAAACGATCAAATGTGGAGGGTATTTGAGAAGATGCAGGAACTTTCGAGGCGTTGGACGGGGAGCTTTTGGAGCCCTCGAGTCTGTACAAGGCTGTGTCCGGAACTTGGGTATCGAAAACCAAGGCTGATTTGCGACAGGTGCGCCGTTGCCTACCAGAGATCGCAGTGTCTCTGGCGTACAGAAGACGATGAGGAGATATACCGGAAAACTTGCGATCGAGAGGAAACCGAATATCCATCGCCATCTACTCTCGTCCGCGAGTGCACCACCAATAAGCGGACCAAGGACAGGGCCAAGCTGAGGTCCCATCAAAAACCATGCTAAAGCGGTTCCACGTTTGGCAGGCTCAGTGATATCGGCAACGGTACCGGCTCCGACGGAGAAGACGATACATGATCCGAATGCCTGGAAGACACGGAGAATGTACAGCTCCGCGATATGTGGTGGCAGCACAGCAAGTAGGGTATTCGCGACGAGGAAACTGCCGAGTCCGACTATGTACACTGTTTTCCTTCCGCCTAGATCCGAGGCGGCAGCGCCGAAGAGAGGCTACGCAATCTTAGTTTTGCATTTCGAGCTACCGGTACGGATGACTTACGGCAATGGCGAACACCATCATATACATTGAGACTGTACCGTTTACCGCAGTCTCCGATGCATCAAAGATCTTCTCGAAGATCTTCAGAGAAGGCAAGTAAACAGCTCCGCATAGTGGTCCAAAGAAGCCCGCCGCTGTAACGACGCCTAGAATGAATCTTCTGCGATTCACCGAGAAAGCCGAGTATGGTTCTGGCAACGATGGAAGAGCAGTAGGTCCATTCGTTGATGGTTGCTCGGTTTCATTCCGGGGTTGCGCTAAAGGGTAGTCATCGCTGTCGATGCTCTCACGGTACCGGCCATTATGGCGATCCTTCACGAAGTCGATTGGGGAACGCATGGCGAAAGAAGGAGAGAAGTATGCGATACGATGCGGATTAGGGGAATACAGACAAGACGGATATGTACGGCGACGTCAAACCTAGATTGCCTAATCTTCGGAGCGTTCTATGTGCCGATGACGAGCAGCGCTGAACTGCAAGATATGAGACCTTATCCCAGGCGCCATTGTGTTTCGTTTGACAGGTCGCAGCATAGCCCTGCTTTCTGCACTGCCTGTAGGAAGGCGCCCTGGCTTAAGGGCAGTATTTTCGTCTCCGCTGCGGTCAGGTTCCCACCAGAGGGGTACTGAGCCGCATCCTACGCCACATCCGCATAGTCATGCACCCCGCTGTTCTAGCCTCAGGGCTTGCAAGTCGCGGAATGAACTAGGTGCGCGTCATTGTTGGTGTTGGAAAACGTCCGACACAATGACCCGACAGATCAACCCGACACCACGACTCGCGGCAATAACCCGACATAAAATCCAGCGATACACACGCTATATCTTATACGTGTGATCATATGGGCAACAACTAACACTTGTTAGAAGTTCTTTGTGAAGCCATCTTCATTACGTCTGCATCCGGCCTGTGGCGGCTACCCTATTCTACGCATGGAGGCGTTTGTTATTGCCGGCGATGGCAAAGGGTGGGATGAAACCGTCACAGCCGCCACCAACGATTTGAATCTTCTCGGACGCCAGGGCACGTATACAGGTCAGTAGGCTCAGAACAACAGGTTGCGAAAGCTGTTGCCATTTGTCTTCCCACATCGCTCGATTTGGTCGCAACTTTAGGGCGCATATGTCCATACATCGACAGGTCCGGCTCTTACTTCCTATTCATGCATATCCTCAGCAAATTCATGTGGTCTATGAGGCACAGTGAGGGCGAGCGAATCCGCTTGGACGACGACCGTGGCAGCGGATCCGGACACGGTATGGATGCCATGAGTGTGATGGGCTGACGGCTGCTCAAGGTTACTACGGATCTGGACCAAATCGGGAGTCACTGCTGGCTTTGATATGACATTGCATCGGGTTGAGCATATATGTCGTGCGGTGAATGCAACAAACATGCGATACTTCTGAGACCACCTGAGTGGTATCAACAGAAAACAACAAGAGTATACCTGTGAACGTCATCGGCTGATATACTGTTGTACCAACACCGTCAGCGCATGTTTACCCAGCCAACTACTTCAACGCAACGCGATGCACGTAACCCCATTGGCCCAAGTTCATCGTCGCCCTGCAACCGATGCTCGCAAGACAAGCATCTCGCAATGTTGGGAAGCTCAAAATATTGTTACAACGACACGTATACCCACGCTCTGTTCAACGATCGATCTGTCGTTGCATCCAACATGCATCATCGCATGTTCATCCAGCCTACCTAGATCCTGATCTCATTCGCCTTTCGAGTCCCGCAACCAAAACCCCGGGACACGACTGCACGGCTTCCCACTGCGCTTGCAATAACAATTCATCTATCGCACGTTGGCTAAAGAGCGCTCTGCCTGTAAGCTGCACTCCCAACACATGCAACATAAGCGGCCCGTTCCCCTCGCATCACCAACAAACAACCACGACCTGCATGCCATCCAACATTATTCCGCGCCTCAACACCTGCCGCGCAGTATCGTCTTGTCATGATTGCGCAGGATGCGGATGAAGGCGCGAAATCTGCTCAAAACCTTCCAAGGTTGGAAACCTTCTCACCTCGCTTACCGTCTAAACCTATTCCGGCATAGCACTCTGCGGCCCGCCCTTGCTCTTGGAGTCTCTTCGACTATCAAAACATCCATGGATGGGCCAGCAAGTCTATCACGGACCTTTCCGGTTGCATAGTAGGCTGAGATGATAACTGGCAGTCTTTGACCAGTATTGGCATGCGGTGGCGCTGCCTGCATAACTTCGGGTACCGCGTGGGAACGGGTGCGAGAAGAGTTCCGAGCCTGCCCAGGTGGTATTCCGTGGGTAGGAGCTTGCACCACAAAAAGAACGATATAAACGTCGTGATTCCACGTTCACTCTCCCGGAAACATCTTTAGTGGCAGACTTCACTTCAGTTTCAGACTTCTTTGTTCGTCAAAATCTCCGCGTTTGAAGTGTGAATCAATTGGGTGGTTGCCGCTTCCATTCAAGATCACGCAGGGGAAAATCTGCTCATAACTTGCTCAACCCTACTTCTCACACCACTCATATTCATTCACTTGCGCTGTTTCGTTTCCGTCAAATTTCTTCTGGTAGGCCGTGCTTTGATTGCAGTCGCTGCGATAAACTTTGGACTTCTTTCTCACTACCTTTCTATGCAGGTACAAGCAATCATGTCTATGGATATGGAAATGTCGATGGCTCCGACGAGCACCGGTATGGCTATGTCGGGCATGTCTATGGCCTCGACTGCTACCGGTATGGCGCCAATGGCTACTTCGTCAGGCGGAATGGGTGGCATGGATGATATGGCCGACATGATGGGCGGATGCAAGATCAGCGTAAGTGCCATCTCGTGTGCTCTCGAAGTCAGGAGACGAGAGTCTTTAGCTGACAACCCATCTCACAGATGCTGTGGAACTGGAATGTAATCGACACATGTTTCATCGCAGAGTCCTGGCACGTACGCACGAAAGCCATGTTCGCCGGCTCCTGCATCGGCGTAATCCTCCTCGTCATCCTCCTCGAGTTTCTGCGGCGCGCAGCTAAAGAATACGATCGCTACATCGTCCAGCAACACTCCAAGACACTCGCTTCCTCGGCGATCGGCTCCTTTTCCTCCTCGTCATCGAACGCCAACGACAGCACGACTAAGCACCCTGCTGCTACAACATCGCCAGCTGCTTGCGGCGCCATGGCTGCGACGACGAGCAAGTTCCGACCGAGCATTTTACAACAAGCGGTTAGGGCGGCGTTGCACATGGGTGCATTTGCTGTGGCTTATTTCGTCATGTTGCTGGCGATGTATTACAACGGGTACTTTATCATCTGCATCTTCATCGGTGCGTATCTTGGATACTTCATCTTCGGGTGGGAGAGCTTCAACGTAAGCAGTGGGGGCGAAGATCGTATGCAGGAAAATGCCACAGTTTGCTGTGGGTAGGAATGTAGATGTTTGTCAGGATAGACTACATGATTCGAAAGTATCTGCGAAATTAGCGACAATGACAAGAATTCACGATTTGTAGTATCATATGGCACATGTGTTGTTGTAATGAAGTGATTGATTGTCCCGTGTGGTATCTCATGAGCCGCCGAACTCCCCTCATCCCCTAATCATCGGACACCTCTAAATAACCACCCGTGGCATATATCTTGGTAGACTCCATATGGTACATAGCTTGTAAGATCGTCTGCAGAGTCTCAGCATGGATGTCGCGTGTGTAAGTGTTACGATGGCACTCACAGTATTGTGTTCATTGCACGCCATCAATGCGAGGATTGAATGACTTATTTGCCCTGAAGAAAGGTCAGCATCGTGTTCGTAAGAAAGACAAGGTATGCCATACGGGGCAGCCATCGCAAGTGCAGGTGGAGCCGCAGTTGCAGCTACCAGAAGCACAGCCGCAGTTACCCTTCATTATTGATGGTTGAAGATGGGTTGTTGGTTTGTGGGAAAGTAGGTTGATATAGTTGAATGTGAGTTGGCTGGATGGAATTGAATTGATTGTTGTGATGTAGGAGTAAGCAGCAGAGGGCCAGCAACCAACTTCTTATATACCCGAAGCATGCGCGACTTGTGCGGCAGCACAGCCAAACGCAGGGCCCTTCACGCCACCTCTTCCCTGCGGCAACGCCGTCAGCGGCGGCTCCCGTTCATGTGCTTCACGAGCTTTGCCCCGCATCCCACCGTGTTTGTAGCATTGTTGACTGTAAGCTTTGGCCTCAGTGGTCGATAGCTCCGTTGGTAAGTTTAGCCGCGTGCACGCGTTTTGTGCTATTGGCTCCCACTTATCTTGCGTACATTGTGCGGTTGGTCGGCTGGTCGCGCGGGGGCATGAGAGACTTGTGCGGTTGGTCTAGCCTGGCTTCTAGAAAGTGCCAGGGCTTGCCTCGGGAGAAAAGTGGAGTTGCGTAGTTTGTGCGGATGGATGCCAAGGCATCCGGACCGTGGGTATAGGTCGGATTCGGGCCTTATGTCTGTTTCCGTCCCGCGATAAGAGACATCACCGTCTTCAACGTTTCCAGGTTACAGAACCATGAGATGCTTAGTTGGACTGTAATGTCATATGTGGCCCAATAATGGAAGCGAATAAAGGGCATTTGTGTAAAAGAAAGAGAGCCTGGCGGGCGATTCTTCTTGACTACGAACGTAGGTACAGGACACCTTTGAGCCGGATTTTGAACTTTGTCCTGTGTTGGTCAACCAATAAACTTGCCACCGCAGTATATGCAGGCATCGCAAGCAAGAAACAGTACCCGTGCCAGCGTGACAGGGATTTCCTTTCGTTCGTACACATCGCCTTCATCGTCGGAATCGTTGCTTTCTTGATCACCTCCTTCTTGGTCGCTAGAACCCTCTTCATCCATCTTGTTCAACGGATCGCTGCTCTCCTCCCTTTCCTCTGATACCATGCCGTTTCTAGTCACGCCAGTCATGACCGTGTTATCCTCAGCGTCGGAGCTATTATTGCGTTCCACGTCTTCTTGGGCCATGATGAACTCGTCGCTTAGAAATGGTGTGCTGCATATACCACAGTACTTCGTGATGCCGGGCGCCTGGATAGCCAGAAAAGTGAGACCACATCTAGGGAACACATGTCCGTTGGTGCAAGTTGCTGATCGGGGGTCTGCGAACGGTATCAATGCGGAGCAGAAATCGCAAGTATCCGCTACTGGGACTGCTGGGCCTTGATTCGTCGAAATGCTATTGCCATGCGTGTCGGTGCTGACTGTTGATGCGTTTTCCTGCTCCGAAGTTCTGTCTGCGGGCAAGGACTCGGATGCATCGTCATAGCCCATGACCATGTTGATGAGTGTGACGAGGTGTTTGTGATGCGTGCGAATTTCTGCGCTGAACGGCGTATGCGATAGTGATGAAGGAAGTTGTTGCAAGGCTACGGCAAGGCGATACGCAATTAGAGTCTTCGGTAGCTCCTTACTAATCTGCGTCTTGTAGGCTTCAGACACGAGGATGGTGTAGCGATCCTTCAGTGTAGGTGATTCAAGGAAAGCATACGACTTGAAATTCTTGATCAACGAATCGAGATCGTTGACATCGGAGTACGCTGCTGATGTGGTCGCGCTCATCTCACCGACAGGAGGACCTGTGTAAGTCTCGACTAGCTTTCCAACCATCTCATCCGCGAATGCAGGTATGTCATCAGGGTCCTCGACAACTTCTTCTGCCAACTTCTTAAGACTGTACATGAGTCCTTCTGCAGTTACGTTCTCTTTTGGAAAGATGTCCCGTGAACGGCTGCCAGGTCGCAAAGAGCTGATAGCCACGGCACCACTACGGTCAGCCGGAATACCGTACTCGATCATATCGGAAGGATGTACGCTGTTGCATGCCGCGATGAAGTCGCCTAGCGGAGATCTCGTGAGGCCCCATACCTTGGCCCTGCTATTGCCTTTGAGTTCGTGCTTTGCACTAAACAGTGCCAGATTATTTCCGATTCTCTCCCGCCATTCTGGGGCATCAAGGCTTTTGAGCCCATCAGGAGTCTGCTCGAGGATAGCAGTTGGGCTGTGGAGTGTCGATAGTAGAGAGCTGATATGGAGACGAGGTGTTGTGGCCTGAGTCGTGTCCCAGACAAGGCCTGAAACTGGATCCCATCGACCGTCTAGATCATGCGTACTCCTTTCGATGATAGAAGCGTCAAGAGCGGATATCGTTAGATATACTAGTCCCGTATTCGTAAAGAGGGCGAGCTTTAGTCTGTATTCATCTTCGACTCGGTGAAACCATTTCATCGGGCCGTCATATCGCATTTCGTGGCCTGCATAGACAACTTCTTGCTGCAAGCTCATACGCCCAGTGTTGTACGTGATAGTCCGCGCCCGTATATCCTCATTCGTAGCGTATACCAGTACGGAATAATAACACCCGTCGCGTATGATCCAAGGACTCCAGGCAATATGCGAGATATATCTTTGCTGTTTGATCATGTCTTCGAAGATATTGGGTTGTGGGAAGATCGTGTCCGAAGAAAGTGCAAAAGACTCGTGTGTTAACACGTCTGCCCTCCAGTCTGGCTCAGCTCCTAGGGAGGACGTGGGCGTTTCAACCTTGAGAAACACGAGGTGATTATCGTCATCAGAGACAACTAGCATGTGCGGGCCGTATACCAAGTGAGTACCGACAACACCAGCCGGCCCTGGGCAAGGCAGAGCGGGTGCCCAGGCGAACGCTCGAATGCGGCCTCTAGACCGCAGTCGTTCCTTGGAATCGTGCACCACGTGGCTAGATTCGTGGTCCCAGTCTCCGAAGTGGTCAACGAGCGCATCGTTGATGATCAATCGTCGAGTCCAACTTGTCTCTTCTTCTGGCTTGCCTTCTGCTGCTGACCAGAGGGAAAGCGTCAAGTTTGCGGTAAGAGCAGCAAGCGCGCATTTTCGATGTTTAGCAATACCGGGCGGCGACCACGCGATGCTGATGGGAGCGCTGTTAGAGATCTCTTCGCCGACGGAGTAGTTAGATGTTGGCGCAGGTTCTTTGAGTGGGAGCTCATCGGTCGAGAACAAGGGTACCTTGAGAGGCACATGCTGCCATTGCGGTAAAATTTGGTCCCGCTCGAAGTCGACGGTATTCGGAAACTACGCAGTCATTAACAAAAACGTCTCGTGTAAGTATCTGTACGGAAAGGTACTCACGAGCAGCTCTACGCGCTCATCCGACGCTAATGCAATGATGCCGTCGGAAGACCAATCGATTGCATCGACGCAGGCTGGCCAGCATCTCAGCACTGTCACGTCCGCCATGATCGCGCATCAAGTCTCAGAATAAGTGGTCCCTGTTGTTTAGTGGTTCTGGTCATGGCTCACTGTGGTGAGGGAGATCGTGAAAAGGTTTCGACTAGCGCGAAAACGTGAAAAGCCTTCACATAGAAAAGCGCAAAAGGTCTCGAATTGACGGCTTTTGCATGCAGTAACTAAAACCTTCCCATAGCACTTCGTGGACGCGCAGGGACATGAGAAGCATCGAACACGCGAGATTTGCTGGCGCAGGATCGCGTTGAACGCTTTGGGACTAGTTCCGGACTTATCGATAGTGTTGGTACCGACCGCCGACGAAAAAGTGATTTTTCCGCCATCCTTCTCAACTTCTCCACACGAAGCATTGCCAACCAACAAGATGGGGAAAAGACCGATCTCTGACGTCGTTGCTGAAGACGGCGCGACCACCACCCCCGAACTTTCAAGAAAGAAGAGCAAGAAGGACAAGAGCAAGAAGCTCAGCAAGACCGCTGCAGTAGATGCGACCGAGACAAATGGCGATGCGCAGGCTGTAGAGAACTCGGACGACGAATCGAGTCTGTCCAAGGCCGAGCGCAAGGCGGCAAAGAAAGCAAAGAAGGCGGCTAAGGAAGCGAAAAAAGCGCTGAAGGCTGCCGCGGGTGCCGATTCAGACGAGCCTGCGGAAGACAACGAGGAAGCCATCAAGGCGGCAGAGAAGGCTGCGCGAAAGGCAGAGAAGAAGCGCACGAAGGCATTGGCCAAGGGCGAAGCTACCGAGCCCGTACCCTCCTCCAAGCCAGCACCGGTCGAAACCACAACGAGCGCAGCCACGGTCGAATCGGGAGACTACGTAGAGAGCAAAGAGCTGACACAGCTTCCCCAGTCGGAGGTCGATGCCTTCCTCGCCAAGAACACGATGGCCATCCAAGACCCCAAACCTGCCGCTCGCAAGCTCCGTCCCATCCTGAACTTCAAGTACCTCCCGGTCGACGATGCGCAGCGCGCCTTCTTCGCCAAGTTCAGCGCCCCTACACCTATACAAGCAGCCGTCTGGCCATACTTGCTCTCAGGAAGAGACATGGTTGGTGTTGCCGAGACAGGTTCCGGCAAGACGCTGGCGTTTGGTGTACCATGTGTGCGCTACATCGCAGCGCTGCCCAAGAACGAGCGGAAGGGTGTCAAGGCTGTCATTGTCTCACCTACGCGTGAGCTGGCTGTTCAGATCTACGACCAGTTGGTAGCGTTGGCGACACCGGCTGGACTATCTGTAGTCTGCGTGTACGGCGGTGTGCCAAAAGATCCTCAGGTTGCCGCTTGCAAGAAGGCGCATATCGTGGTCGCTACGCCCGGTCGTTTGAACGACCTTATTGGCGATGGCTCCGCAGATCTCAGCAAAGCCGAGTACGTAGTACTTGACGAAGCCGACCGCATGCTTGATAAGGGTTTCGAAGAAGCAATTCGGCAAATCATCTCGCAGACGCCCAAAAAGCGCCAGACCCTCATGTTTACTGCTACGTGGCCGCCCTCCGTCCGGGATCTTGCGTCCACCTTCATGAACTCGCCGGTCAGAATCACAATCGGCGACAACCAGTCCGGTGAGCTTCGCGCCAATGTGCGCATCAAGCAGCTCGTCGAGGTTGTCGATCCCCGCGGCAAAGAGCAGCGTCTGCTGCAGCTACTCAGACAGTATCAATCTGGCAAGAACAAGGACGATCGTATCCTCGTATTCTGTCTGTACAAGAAGGAAGCAATGCGCATCGAGGATTTCATCCGCAGGCAGGGCTTCCGCGTGGGTGGAATTCACGGCGACCTGAGCCAAGAAAGGCGCAGCGCCTCACTGGCAGCGTTCAAGGAAGGCCATGTGCCCCTCCTCGTGGCGACGGATGTTGCTGCACGAGGTCTTGACATTCCTGCGGTGAAACTCGTCATCAATGTCACGTTCCCTTTGACGGCGGAGGACTACGTTCACAGGATTGGTAGAACGGGTCGAGCCGGAAAGGAGGGTTTGGCGATCACGCTCTTCACGGAACACGACAAAGCACTCTCCGGATCGTGAGTACCCCTTGCGCTTGGCTACATGTTTTCAGTGTGCTAACTCTATTATTAGGTTGATCAACGTCCTCAAGGCAGCGAACCAGCCCGTACCCGAAGAGCTGATGAAGTTCGGTACAACTGTCAAGAAGAAGGAGCACGGTGCATACGGCGCCTTCTACAAAGACACCGGAGACTCCAAGGCAGCTACTAAGATTACTTTTGACTAAGTCGCATGAGTCTAGCTGCGTGTTGTCAAAAGCGGACTCGGCATCTCGTAACGAAGCTGGTCGGCGAAGTAGATGCCGCCGGCTACAGCTGCAGCGCGAAGATCGACTTTGAGACCTAGAAGCATTTGTCTAGCGGAGGCGTTTCGGATCATGCAAAGCAAAAGTCCCGGTAGTGTGCATTGTTTTAGATCGCGATGTGTTTAGTAATTACGAGTCTGCACAAAATCTCATTCTTCGTAGCGAATATCCCATCTTATGCATGAGCTGAAGAGAATCCCCTGCTCTATAGCTTCCGGCTGTACCGTGCCTGAACAATCGTACGATTTCTAAACCTGCGTATCCTCAGGTCCACACGAGAAGAAGGCTTCAGCCACCTCATCATATCGTATGCACTTGTTCCTAGCTACCATCGTGAATCTCAAATACGCATGTATCCACATGCGCCAACCGACCGCCATAACGACAACAACCCGCCTATCCAATGCTTACGCTTCCGTTACCACCAAAAGCCCACACTGACCCTCCACATGCCCACTCCACGGGGACACTCAAGCCCGCACACCGACCCCAAAAACTCCTCTCCGATCCTCACCATGTACATGGCTCGGCAACGGACCCGTACTATAGGTTCTAACACACGCCGCTCCCGCAGACTAGACCCGCGTGTGCAGCGAAAAAAGCGTCTGGCGTCAAAGTGGCACTTCGCCGAATGTGGTCGCCGACTATAGTTCGGACAAATCACTAGACAGCCAATCAGATCCCCGCAATGAGATGCAGAGGCCCAGTCTTCTGGGGTGGGATTGGTGAACTAGAGCCCGAGGGGATTTATCATGCCTCACCGCAGTGAGGTAGTGTGTTCGCCGTGTGTAGGGGGGTTCGGCGAGGAGGGCATGTGGGATTGCGGAGGAAGGTAGGTGTATATAAGGGTCTCGGTGGGTTGCTGAGCGGACGGAGTGCATTCCAGATCTCTTTCAACCAAGATACGCATTTCGAGACTACTGTTATACCACGCTATACGCTACCGGACTCCACGAAAAGGTTTCGGCATACTTCCTCTTGCGTTCGGCATACCTTCATCGGCACATCATCGGCATCGCCACATATACTCGATATCCATAATAAACTACACATTCACAATGTGCAAGAAGGCTTCCTGCGACTCCTGCAGTATGTCACCTGCTACGATTCTGTTGTACGAGCACGGCTAACATCGCTTCAGACAAGACCACATGGTGGGGCTGTGGTAAACACGTCGCCGGCGTCATGGACAACACTCCCAAAGAGCAATGGTGCACATGCGCACCCCGAATCGAACAACAAGGCACACAATATCCTCCCATGGGCTCAATATCTTCGGCATGACTACCGGCTTGGATGAGGGGCTCGAAGGCCTAGCGACAGAACGGTACACGATGAAGGGCTGCTTTTTTCGGATTCTGGGAACATATGGAGTACTGGCGTGATGATTTACGATACGAACGACGCATGGATACGATTTCTGATAGTGTTAGCGATGCGCAATACCTACCCAATTTTACGTTTTGAAGACTGCTTTGTCGCTGGTGGTCATCACGCTGTAGTGCTGTGTAGATCGCCTTGTCTGGGCCTTGTGCCTGTTGCACATGTCAGCACAAGCGTTCGAATGATCACCAGCACGTTTGTCGATGACGGGGATACAAGGTGCACCTTGCACGACGAGGCCTTCATCACGGTCTGGCGGGACCTGGCATCTTTGTCTGTCGCCCGTTCCAGAAGCATGGTGTTGGGAGCTACGACATGCCACCACCAGCTTTGTAGCACGGTGACCACAGTGACCACAACGGACAGTGGAAACATCTGGACCGTGATGATGACAGAAGCTGTCATTTTAGACCCTGAAGCGGGTAAGTTGAGGCCTCCATCCTGTTAGTAAGGCTCGGCGGCCATATGAAACAGCTTCTGGAAGTCTCAGATGCTTCGAAGTCAAACAGCTATGATGTCGACGGGTGCCGGGCCAGTGAGGCATCTCCCTTCCAATCGGACCCCAAGAAAATGCCGGCGCAGATGCGTGGCGCGTACAGCGCGATGATAAGACAGTCAAAATCTTGTGCCAGACCATTGGAAAGGTAAGAATAGGACGGTTGGTGGTGGTTGAGTTGGAGAGAAGGCGCGCGAACCAATGGGTTCGGAGAGGATGCACCCGCCATGGTGAGGCTGGTCTCATAATGGGTCTGCTAAGTATAGCCGTTGCAGATGTGGAACTAGGCCCCTGCAACTAGCCAGTTTCAGCCATGGCCCTACAGGATCCTCCGCCATGAGCTTCAGCGACGAGGTGAATGACAGGCAGCCACCCTGCAGCAAGAGGCGCATGTGGTGATGGAAAAGGTAGCGACTGAGAACTGGCATTGGGCAGATGCGGGGAAAGCAGAAAAAGCAACTCTCCAGGACCCCGTGGGATGTCCTTCACGCGGTCATGAAGTAGTGGTAGATCCTGCTAGCGAAACGATTCTCGAATGTTTGAGATGGCTCTCGTGCATATCGCAGTAATCACAGGATGTGACTCGCGCAGCTCACACAATGGCTGGATCACGTCGGCGGTTAGCCCAAAGTATCCATGAATGGCGGCGGCCGTCGCGGACACCAAACGGAGACTGCCACCTGGGGGAGGTATATTTGCAGTCCATAAGCGGTGCATGCTGCTGTTATTGTTGAGTAGTGAATCTCACGCGCATTCGTCCTTGCCGCTTCGTATTGTCGTGTATTGTATTGTCGCAATAGAGCGTACCTGAGAGCATTTGGCGCTGAGCAGCTTGACCCCGCCATCCATCCCACTTGGAAAGCGCGCCCGCCGCAGCAACAAACACACGCCATCGCACCTTCCCTGTGCCCTCCGCAACATCTGCTTCTGTGAAGACTCGTCCTTCACAACCTTGGAACGCCGACGGAAGAAGCCACGGGCTACGGTACGTCGCCACGTTCCCTCCCGCTCCCACGTTGAGATCGCGCATCTGGGACTGACTTGGCGGTACAACAGACCCTGCCCCCACCTTATCCGTCTCCTTTCTGTCACCGCCTCATTCCCTCTCCACCTTGCGCGGGCATCACCCCAGCATCCTCGAGAAGCTCCGAAGCGCAGCCGCTCCAGCTCCAATCGGTTGGTCGACGACATCTCTCGGTAGCCAGCGTCATTAAACGGCTAAAGACGAGCGCCTCCATCAGGCACGACCAAGTACACGCCTCGTTGAACCGGGCACTGCACAGGCCTCGACTCCAACAAACACACTTCTGTGGTAAGTCAAACGATACGAGCGGATGCATAGGCGGGGGCGAATAGCACATGTCGTTCTTTGTATTCTGACGTGCGCGTTGCCGCCATGAACACCTTTTGCGGCTCAAAGGGCACAGCACGTGGGGCTGGTTCAGTGTCTGACACAGTGCCGTTTCACCAGCGCGCGCAAGACACGCCTGCTGTTCTGCGAACAATGCTTGCCATATAGCCTTCTAGGACCCAAAGCTGACCAGCGCATTTGTAGATTCTACTTGAACCACCGCAGACGCATCCTCATTCCGCCTCTTCAGCTCTTCACCTGCCGACTATCCAGCAATCGCGACCCCGCAATCACCGAGCCCAGCTCAATTGACCCAATTCACTGCGCATCAGCGCGTACCAACCACAACAACCGCCAACATGCCTCCAGCGGGGAGTGGCAGCTCTAGGAAGATCTCTTTCAATGTCTCAGAGCAGTACGATATCCAAGATGTCGTCGGAGAGGGCGCATACGGTGTTGTTTGGTAGGCTTCACCTGTCAGTACCAGCCAGTCTGCTGCTAACCACGCGACAGCTCCGCATTACACAAACCGTCAGGCCAGAAGGTCGCCATCAAGAAGATCACGCCCTTTGACCACTCCATGTTCTGTCTGAGAACACTGCGAGAGATGAAGCTACTCCGATACTTCAACCACGAGAACATCATCTCCATTCTCGACATCCAGAAGCCTCGGAACTACGAGACCTTCACCGAAGTGTACCTGATCCAGGTGTGTAGCTCCGACATTCAGTGATATCCGTGGTTACTAATCGTACCCAGGAACTCATGGAGACCGACATGCACCGCGTCATTCGCACACAGGAGCTTTCGGACGACCATTGCCAGTACTTCATCTACCAGACTCTGCGCGCGCTGAAGGCCATGCACTCCGCAAACGTGCTCCATCGCGATCTCAAGCCCTCCAACTTGCTCCTCAACGCCAACTGCGATCTCAAGGTCTGCGATTTCGGTCTGGCTCGATCAGCTGCCTCGACTGAGGACAACTCCGGGTTCATGACGGAATACGTTGCAACGCGATGGTACCGTGCGCCCGAGATTATGCTTACCTTTAAGGAGTACACAAAGGCCATCGATGTATGGAGTGTGGGATGCATTCTAGCAGAGATGCTTAGCGGAAAGCCTCTGTTCCCAGGAAAGGACTGTAAGTGTTGTGCCAGTACTGTTCTCGGAACTGTTACTAACAATCATCAGACCACCACCAGCTTACGTTGATTCTCGATGTGCTCGGCACACCCACCATGGAAGACTACTACGGTATCAAGTCCCGCCGAGCTCGCGAATACATCCGATCGCTGCCCTTCAAGAAGAAGATCCCGTGGAAGGCTATGTTCCCCAAGACCAACGACCTGGCGCTTGACCTGCTTGAGCGGTTACTCGCTTTCAACCCCGTCAAGCGTATTACAGTCGAGGATGCGCTCAAGCACCCGTACCTTGAACCGTACCACGACCCAGATGACGAGCCGACCGCCGACCCGATTCCAGAGGAGTTCTTCGACTTTGACAAGAACAAGGACAACCTGACAAAGGAGCAGCTGAAGCGTAAGTCAAAGATCATACGCGTGCCCTGAACCTCTGCTAACTTTCGATAGTCCTCATCTACCAGGAGATTATGCGATAAACTTGTCCACGTTTCCCCCCTCAAATGCGAGATATACACAAGATACCACGATCGAGTCGATTTCCGCAACTTGTCCACAGCTAGCTGGTCTGAGCTCATTACCATATTCGAGGAAGGGTCTACAATCATCCTGTAATTTGGATTCGCAGCAAGACATGATGTCAGCCAAGTGACGGTAGGAAAGCATACGAGGAGATGTCGCTTCGAATTCGCGCTCTCTCAAGAAAGAAAGAATCTCCTATAACCACAGTTCGTAAGTAGGAAAAGGCAGAAATGAATTGCTTATTTGCAATCCCAGATGTTGACTTTGCATGTGCTCATGAATGTGAGTGCTTTGTTTGGGAAAGTATGCTACATCTTCAACGCCCAATCCATGCGTTGAATCTTCTCTTCCTCTCTAGTACCTCTCCTACTACGCTGTTGTCCATCCCAGATCACGCCTTTAAAGTTCATCTCACCTCTTGCCTGCACCTGCGTATCCGTGGGCCTCGTCCAATCGTAGATAACCGACTCACATCTACTCCCCTTCCATGACGCATGCGCACTTCCCGTACTACTTCCACTCATTCCCCGCGACTCATCTAGATGATCCCTAACCTCCGGCTCCGACACAGCGTCCAACACAGACGACCGCCGCGTCGGACTCGTCGTTGAGCCCCTTCGAGCAACTTCGTTCCACCACCGCTTATCGTATGCATCATGTGAGAGCGAGGAACTGCGCCGACGTGCTGGAACGGGGTAGATGGGGTTGTGCAGTGGAAGTGGATCGAAAGAGCCTCTGAGAGATTGACGCCGGGAGTGTGTGCGTGAAGGACGCTCCGTTGATGTCAATGGCAGCGTATTTTCGTATATAGCAAAAGCATTGGGGCCTAGTGTTGTAGACCGCGAGTCGTGCGCCCGCCACTGAGCTAGTCCGGGCCATTTCCTCTTCTCAACATCTCCGCTGTTATACAGGGAGGTTGGTGTCGGGGCACTGGTCGACGAGGATGAAGACCCAGCAACAGAATCTTTCCTCACTACCACGGATTTCAGCTTCCAAAAACTCGCGGCTCTACTCCTCCTCGTATCTTGGCTACCATGCCCACATGAACTACACTGCCGGCTCCACGCCACTCTTCCCGTTACTGGGTTGACCTCAAAGTTTCCACTGCCCAATTGCGTTTGTGACTGGCGCTCTAGATCGGCTTGTCGTCTTTGTGCGAAGTGGAGGCGGAGGTACCATGCTATAGCTACGAGTATGAGGAAGAGGAGTATGGAGAGGGCGATGGCGGAGTTGCGATCGATGTTTGTGGAGGAGTTGGCGGGAGAAGATGCGGAGTCGGATTTGTGTTTACTTGCTATTGCACCACCGGCCATGGCGGCGACCGACATGTTGGGGTTGTTGAGTGGTTTTGCTGGGGTTGAGGGCTGGTGGAGGCATTGGTAGAGATGTGTACGGGGATTCGGCGGAAGTAGTGGTGTGTATGAGATGCAGATGGTCGCGTGTGCTGTGCTGTATTACATGTTGTGACTTCATAGTCTGATCCTGTACCAGAGTGGTGTTATCTAAGTACGCTTGGTGCGGTCGAGACCGAATGGACTGGTAGCGGACCAGTGTTGGAGATGAGGGGCAGCAGATGTCGCATTGAAAGCCACGAAGTGGGATCGCAGAGGAATGTCGTGTCGGTTGTTTCAGTCTTTGAGTTGTGTTTGCAGTGGATGAGATGTTGTGTTTCTTAACGCCGCCCAATGCCGATATCTAGTTCGTATTCGTACAGAGTGGTGTCCTTCGCTATGCAACAAATCGCCCGTCCAGTATCTTCATGTACACATAATCATACACCATTCATGCCCCTCATTCCCTCATTCCCGACCCTAGAAATCACACCTCCCATCCTTCCACCCCGTCCTCCACCTCTCCTCCCACTTCTTACAATCAAACTGCTCCTTCCCCAGCTTCTCATTCACAGCATTATGCGCCTCACACATCCACTCCCCAAATTCACTCCTCGAGCTGACTCTCGGTGTGTTCTTCTGCATCCACTTCTGGAAGTCTTCGGCGCACACCCAGCATGGGTATAATTTGCCAAAGGTGGTGAGGAAGGATTTGGTCTCGGATTGCAGTTGGGGAGAGGGGTTCGTGGGGTATGCGCCGGTTATGGAGTGGAGGAGGGTCCATGAGGAGCGGCCGAGGGCTTCGACGTCGGGTGGGCAGTCGGCGGGGAGGGATGGCGCAGTCGTGGTGGGAGCGGCGGCCGGTGTGCGCTTTTTGGGCATTTTGCCTGACATGGCCATGAGGGAGGTTAGGTCGTTGCAGGCTCGGCATCTGTAGTACAAACACACGCGTTAGTATGCATCTTGCTTGTGAAGTTGATTCACGTCCAGCGCATATGTTTCCCGGCGCGTTCGAGTGTTGACGGGACTTACGGCTTTCCATCAGGACCGAGTATAATGCCATTCGCCAGCTTCTTGTACCCAGGCCTTCCCGCGATATCCTGACCTTCATCCTTCTCATTTGGTTCTTGCGCCATCTTCTATTGCCTTGAAGACCTTGTGGTGGTTGCGATATGTCGCGGCGAGCAACTGGTGATTTCTAAGCTCTTCCATGATCGGACCTCGGCGGTATGCACGCGTTCCAGGGTCAACCATGTCGTGCGTCATCGCGCCTTCGCCGTTGACGGTGGTACATCTGCGGGTTATGCGTCGGCATCGGAGTTCGTAATTCTCGTGCATCCGTGACTTCGTAGCGCGATTGCAGACATGTTGTTGCTTTCGAATTGCTCTTGGCGCGTAGATAAGAGGGAGGTTGTGGACGCGCAGTGGACCTCGGGAGCGTGCAGACGATACGCATTTGAACATTACAAACGCATCCTCCACATCCCGGCTATCACTGTCTGATCATGGATGTACCGGTGGCTGCGAATGTACTAGGAACGCTGGGAGCAGTACGTATTCTTCATGATCTCGAACGTAACCGTGCTGACCAGAAAAGGTGTGTTGGTCCATTCAGGTACCTACGTCTCCAACAACCATTATCGAGGAGCACAGCTAAGAGTGTGGTCTAGCTTATCCCACAAATCGTCATCAACTATCGCAGGCACAATGCTACTGGACTCCAGCCGACCATGATGATGCTGTGGGCATGGGCTGGGGTTCCTTTGGGCGTTTATAACATTGCTGAAGACTACAACATTGCTCTGCGCATACAGCCTCAGATTCTTACCGTACTGAGCCTGGTGACGTGGATCCAGTGTTATTACTATGAGAAGGTAAGTGGTTTCATCAACGGCTCGAGTGTGAATACGACAGCTAACATTCCAAAGAGTTGGTCGGTTCTTCGCTCGCTCGCAGTTGTGGTCCCTGTGGCGTGCCTCATGGGCGGTATTCAAGCTGGTCTCATCTTCGCCATTCAGCATGCCAAGTCAGAGGGACTGCATTGGCCCAGTATCCTCATGGCTGTTGCTTCAGCCGCTCTGCTTGCTGCTGGTGTCCTGAGACATTACGTGGATGTCTACGTTCACCGGACCGTTCGTGGCATATCCTTCATCTTTGTCGGTATCGATGCCCTGGGAGATCTCTTCTCCTTGGTGTCAGTCGTCTTCCAACCTAAGCTTGACGTCTTGGGTCTGGTCGTTTACGGCTCCGAACTGGTGCTGTGGATCGGCATCTTCCTGTGCGGAGCGTATTACAATCTCCCCTCGTGGTACGCTGCAAAGAAGGAGACGGAGAGGACCAACGAGGGCTTAGATGAGCCGAACAGTGGGCCGGCGGGCACGTCTGGCATCGCACTTCACGATCTGCCCTCCAGCACTTCCGTGTTCAGGACGCCATCGGGCGAAATTGAAGCGATCCGACAGCGCGGTATGGGCTCAATACGTGTTGCTGGTCTGGAACATATACCGCGGAGGGTGTAGGTGAAGCGCAAATGCAGTCAACTTTCAGCACATCACTTTGAATTGCGCATTTCACCCCACAAACCGTTTGCACCCCCAGCATCTTTTTCGTACAGAGGTCCAGGCCCTGCGGCTACCTCCGATGCTGTGTTTGCCCGTGACGCGTTCGTTGCTTCCACCCGTGGACGCTCTTGAACTTGGGCAGGCGCACGCACCTTCTCCACAATCACCATCCGCACTCCCCACACTCAGACCGGACAACTACCAGCGACTAAATTCACGCTCGACCTCCTGCATCACAGAACATCAACCGCGTCACTATAATAACCCGGCGCCAGTAGCTGATACAAGTAAGCTAACCTGCACTCCCGCCGACTCCATCACCGTCCGCGACCAGAAGTCTGCTTCACCTGGCTCGGCCTATCACAGCGCTGGAATATCTCAGCAATACTAACGAGGTCAAATAGCCAGGAATACTCGCAAGCCAGCTCTCAACTCCAACAGCATCATGGCTTCCACCACTACCACTACGACCAAGGTCACTTCGCTGGACTCTCAGTCCGATGGCCCGTCGGTGCCGAACCCTACACCAGCCACTGAGTCTGTAGGCAGTCCCTACGAGCCCGTCGACCCTCCTCCGGAGATGGACTATACTGCCGTCGCCAGGATTCTAGGCCCTATCCAAGAGTCGCTCAACGAGGCCGCCCTGGAGGCCGCCTACCCATCGCCACCCATCAACACACCCATCATCGGTTCTCCAGCTCCGTCGGTTTCATATCGCTTCCCTGTGACACGCGGTCGCGGCTTCAGTGTGGTTGGCGATAGACTCGCGCAGCTGAAGATCAATGACCGCAAGCTTCGTCACCGCGAGGGAGATGTGGGCTCCAGCAACTACTCACCAGAGGCATCCATCAACGAGGACGAAGAAGTCGATATTGCGAGCATATCCGAGGTGTTGAGCGACGGCGGTAGGGACAAGGAAGACCCAGGACAAGCTCGTAAGACCCTTGACCCCATCGATGTGACTGAGGGCTCAGTTCCTATCGCTTTAGGTTCCCCTGCCGTCAACCCGCGCATCGTAGAGTACCTAACCTTCACCTCCGACGACTTGCCTACGAACTCGGTTGCACCTTGCTTCCCCTCCACACTCATGAAGACAAGCACCGCATCGATTAAGACCATCGTTGGCGGCAGCGACGGCGCTAGCTTGAAGAGCGATGGCGTCACTGAGAAGAGCAACTGGGCTGAGGAAATCGAAGACATGGTCGACCGTACATGCCTACGTCTCGAGCAGCTGGCCGACGATGAGTGGAAGCGTGATGGCAGCAAGAGCTTCGCCGATTACTACGTCGCTCGCCTCGAGCGTCTGCTCAGCAGCGCTAAGCGCTCCGTACCCGTCAGCATCCAGAAGAACAAGGAGGCCCAAGAGTAAAAGGATAAGAATGGTGTGCCAAAGAAGCACGCATTCGTATGGAAATGGCGCAGGGAAAGGTGACGGCGTTCACGGTACGGGTAATGCTTTGCTTGTCTTCACGGTTAATGGTTCAAAAGTTGGACACGTGCTGTCATGGTGTTCTATACCCATAATGTCTTTTATTAACGATTCACGGGTCTATGATAATGACTCCACGATGTCAGGTTCAAGTAGTGGGCCTGAATTAGCAGTAATAATAACGTGTCTTTCCTACACATCTTGAATCTACTGTGCACATGCCATTATATCTATGTCAAGCGCGAGTACGATGCGTTCCTCACACCAAGTCCTTGCAGGATAGCAACGACACCCAGCGTGATAGCCGTAGGTCTATCATTGCTCTTCCAGTAAGCCGCGCCCGCTGCTGCCAACAAGGTCGTCAGGACACCCGCGATGCTCTTGTCGTACACATCGTAGATACCCGTGACCGACCACTTGTAGTTGAGGATGCCTATCGTAACGTCAATCGCGACACATCCAACAACGACCTTTGCCTGCAGACTTACTCATAATAACGAAGAACCCGCTGCCCTCGTACCAACCGATCTTACTCGCGCCGCGTAGCATGAGTGGCAGTGTGTTCATCGTCGGATGTTTGAACTGGTCCAGACCCTTCAGCTACAACACCATGTCAGCACACTGCCACATCTATCGAACTATATGATCTATTACCGTATGTCCAATCGCCAAAATGGCGTACGCAGCTGAAGAAGCCTGCAGCAGGGGGTGCGATTGCGAGGTTATCGACGTCATGGTGGCGGATGCTGCTTCCAGAATTGCCTTAAATCCGGTGATGGGTATGAGAGAGGTTACAAATTGGCAAACGGAGGAAAAGAGGACGGTTCTTTGGCGTTTGCAGAGACGCGCATGTCACGATCGCGTCGTTGTGATCCTTTTGGCTGGGACCGAGGTTAGTGTGGATTGGGAACGGTTTCCCCACTTTTTGCGGGTCCGCCGGGAGGTTGGTGTACGCAGGTCGCTGTCGACGCGACTTTTCAAGAAGACGTTGGCTGCCACTGCGCACAGGGCTGGCTTCGACGGGCAGGTCGCTGGTGTTGCGACAACTCATTGGACGGATGCTTTATCTCTTTTGCAGTGCCTATGATGCGGAATCACCGTTTTAGACGAGATCTGTCGCGTGACCGGTGGGATATCTGCCCAGGTGGGCAAGTTTCATTCTTGGACCTCGCTGTGAGCCAGAACCTATCACTACAGCTCACGATTGCGCTGACTTTCTCACTAGCTGCCTTCCAAGGTTGATCACGAACCAGAGCATCGCATCGACTAGGAAAGGGCTTGCATTGCGTCTAATACGCTGGATGTATCTGATTCGCAGATGTGCACTGCCCCGCAACCCCAACCATCACCTTAAGCCCACCCACATTCATATCCTCCTCCAGCCGCGCCTCGACAGCCGCTCATGACTCCATTACCCCATTATTCCATTCCTTCAACCCACAGTCAACCTTCCATCTCATCGTTTACCAAATTCCTTCGTTTTTCCTGAATCGAAACAATCGATTGGCCAGCATGATCTTTGTGGCCCAATGAAGTGCGACAGCACCGATACCCAAGGTTCTATTCACGTGGATATTGTCATAGGTCTATCTAATGGATCTGATACAATCGACTCCAACACATCCGGCCCTAAAAACCATGGGTTCTTTTCGGTGTGAAGTAGTGCCGGGTAGAGAATGGGCTTGTCCTCCTGGTGGCGACCAAGCTCAACCGACGTGCTTCGGACTTAGTCAACTTCGGATACCCGAGCGCTCAGAAAACGATAGACTTTGTTCAACTTGTACGAGCCTCGGACACCTAAACAGTAGGCACTGGGAAGGCATCAACGACTTCCGTGAGGTCATTGTGCAGCATCACCACTCGTTCAATGCATTGCTCAAGAGCGCACGTGAAGGTTGCCATCTTTGCGGATTACTGTTGATAGCGTGGGAGGAGAAATGTCAGTGGGAAAAAGAGTACGGCGATGAATGGGTTGGTAAGGCAGGCCTGGGTTCGGCTTCATTGAATGACGGCGTCAGACTCAAATTCCAGAGAAAGAGAATGGAAAACGAACAGAGAGGTCTTGTATTTGATGAGGTACAGATTACCATACTGTGTGGGGACTTGCTGTGTGGCATGGGCGGGCGACTGATCTGTCAAGCTATGAATAGTGAGTATCCCTGAATCCCACATTGTCCCCCATCCTTCACGTTAATCAATGAAACAGCCAGTCTTCGTGTTCTTTCCGAACAGTGCCTTCCATCTGGGAGCGACACTAATACCGGCTCATTGGCGAGTTTGTCCAGGATTAAGGCCTGGCTGGAAATCTGCAAATCTTCGCATCCAGCGTGTGCCCAGACCGATTCTCATCCACCGCCCTTACCAACCAGAGTAATCGCAGTAGGACAGAAGGGATCTAGTAGATGCTATCTAGTGTCTGGAAATGAAAGCAGTGGTTACTACGCTACTCTAAGCCACTGCTGGGGAGATCCCCACAATCGACCATTGTCGACGACCGATCAGACCCTTCCTTGTCGGCGGCGAGGGATCGAAGATGAGACACTGCCAAAAACTTTCCGGCACGCTGTTCAGATCTGCAGGGAGTTGGGCATAGAATATATTTGGATCGACTCCCTGTGTATCATCCAAGGGCAAGAAACGCAAGAAGATTGGGCAAAGGAAGCACCGCGCATGGGATCCGTATACGGAAATTCAATCTTGAACATTTCCGCAGCAGCAGCAGCAGATTCCACGCAAGGATGTTTCAAAGAGCGCCTAGGTCTGATCTTTTGGCCTTGTCCAACTGTGCTATTCGGACGGGAATGCTACCTATTCCGATATCCGATGAACAGAGAAGAAATGTGGGGTGTACCAGGAGACGCTGAATGGGACGTGTCAAACGTCTTAGCCCGGAGAGCCTGGGTTCTCCAGGAGCAGATCTTGTCTCGCCGCTCAATTATATTCTCGAAAGACCTTCTCATCTGGCGTTGCCCGACACTATCGACCAATGAGAAGTACCCATTGGGAATACCACACGCTCCAAATGTATGGCTTGACAGTCATCGTTTTCTCCAATGCGTAGTACATGGTATAACTTCACTCATACCGAAAGAATCAATGGTCGACATCTATACCTGCTGGTACCGAATAGTAGAAGAGTTTACATCTCGAAATCTCACATACGAGGAAGATAGGCTACCTGCAATAGCTGGCATTGCGAAGAAATTTGGAAGGGCAGTAAATGACAGCTACCACGCAGGGTTGTGGAGGCACGATATGATCATCGGTCTCCTATGGCGTGCAGCAAGGGATGCTGGCACATGCACAACTAGATCAGCTAGAGTGCCGTCATGGTCATGGGCCTCGATCAATGGTGGTGTGACCTACTCACCTCTGTTGATGGGTGGCGCCTACACGGCTCGCATTCACATGTCTCCACTGGTCGATATTCTTGATGTGTCGGACCCAACAACCTCCGAAGATCATCCAAACAGAGTCAAACTGGGACAATCGTTGAGCTTGTCTGGCGTCATCTGGGAAGTGACGCGAGTCGAGAACGAAGAATCCCGGCTAGCTCTCGTCGACAACGGCCTCCCTGTCGCGCATAGTATTCGAGATTTCTTCTCGGACTTCCGTGGTTTCAACAGGCCAGATCGAGAATTCTTGGTCTGTCTACCAGCATGCGTAGACCATGGTTGGCATCCAGGTATTCAAGAGAGCGGCGAATTGCGGAAAGCCCTTTGGAGAAGATCACTGGAGACAGGAATAGATGAATACGAGCAGTTCAACGTGATCTACTGTTGGATCCTTGAGGCTATCGAAGGAAATCAAGGCACCTACAGTCGAGTAGGCCTATGTAGATTGGGATACCATAAGACAATTGAGGTTAGCAAGATGGCCCTGTTTGGAGAACGTAGGTCCATTACTATCATTTGAATATCTTGTACTTTGCATATATATCTACATGCGGCGCCACCAAGAACCTTTTTTCTCTTCCTAATTTTGTAGGTCTCAGAGAACGGTGAGAATTCTGACGCGCGACAAACAGGTGGCGAAGCTGTCGAAAGAGACGAGATCCGTCATCCATGACTAGCTTACCCCAATGGAAGGGTTGATCATGGCTGATTCGAACCAAGTACTCCACACGTTGTGGTGGTGGCTTCCACTAACACAAGTTTCAGGCGGTAGCACCCCAAGACAGAGGGCTCCTTTGAGCTTACCCAAGTAAGTCTGCTCGCAATAACTCAGTAGTCAACTCCATCACTGCAATGCCCGCACCACCCACAATCTGTATCGCAAAGTATCCAGTCCTGACCATCGTCGTCCCAGACGGGTTCAGTGGAAGTGGAGATCATTCTCGATGAGCGGGATTGCGCTTGGAAAGATGAAGCCTCGGATACACGTCAGAGTCACAGATACGGGATAGATGAAGCGTGGCTACCTCATCAGAAAGAAAACAACACAGTCTACCGCGTAGGAACGTAGGTACAATTTGACTCTTCGAAATCACCTCAATGGCTGCTTCTCACGATCGCAATCATCCTCGTTCACTTTGATAATTGCTTCATGGTGGCATGTTGTGTGTTATCTCTATTGGCTGTTGCGAGTACATCGCACTCCCTCTCATCATTCGAATTTGTGCTTGGGTATCATATGTCACTCCTTCTTCCAGAATCCACCTCATCATTGGCCGCCGTTCGGGTCATCTGCAAAGCCTTGCAACCTGTGCTATCCCCCTTCACCCAACTTCTCTCACTTCCTTACATCCTCTTCGTTCCCAGTCTTGGTACTCTTCTCAGTGCCCTTTCCTTCCTTCACTCCATCATCAACAACGCCATCATACTGCCTTGCAGCTGGCAAAGCCGGAAGAATGCCGCTCGCAATGGCATCGAGGTCTGATGGCATGCAGGTGGCTGGCGAAGCATACGGGCCCGTAGTGTCTTGCTCAACACTCAGCTTATCAACCTTTTGTTCGGCCCAGGCGATAGCGCTATCGACGGCGGTTTTGACGGTTTCAACGACGTCTGAGACGATGGTTGTGGCGGTCGGGCTGGCTTCGGTGGTGCCGTCTGTGCTGATCGTGCTGCTATCCGACGCTGATCTTGGGGATGTGGACGAGGACTTCGTGGTATCTTGGTCTTGGTGGGAAGAGGTCTTACAGGCGTCAGTATGTGTTGGGTATAGGGTGAACTTGAGAGAAACATACTCGTTGCCTAGCTGGCGACTTCTCCTCCGTGGCTTGAGCTGTAACAGCTTCGAGTGCTTTCGGCCTCATGGTTTGTGTGGTGAGAGCGTCGAGTGCTTCCGGCTTCATGCTTTGGGTCGTACAAAGAAGCTACCCTTGCAGATTGGCTTTTGTGTTACTTAGTCGATCGCGCGGTCCACCGAGGTGTGTCAATGTAGGTTGCTTGTGCATGCGGTCGAATGCCAGCAGGCGGCAATCTCCGCAGGTCCTTCTCGAAGTGTCTTGTTTGTTTGTTTGCCAATTTTGGACTTTACCGCTCTTTCCTATTCGATATGACGATGCGTTTGTACCCGCGCAACAGGAAGCGACCACCCCACGAAAACGACTCGGATGAAGACGACCGAAAATCCTGCTCGCTGACAACAACGCCATCGAAGTCTTCTGAATTAGCTGTAAGTATTGCTTCTCGAGCGTCTAGTGAGCCAAATAACATTCTCACTCAAACGACTGCATCTATTTCCCAAGGCTGCCGAGGCGAGGATTCACAAAAGCTGAATGGTGGTCCTTTTTAGTGACTGTTCGAGTATCGACGAGCTCATGAGGCAGAGAGTCTCAATACTCAATACTTTCCGCTCTATTGACTTCATTGTCATATTCCACGTTCAAACTGGAAGTAGTAGCCAGGGCTTCTGCTTAGGCCCAGCTCACGTGTCCAAGTGCCTGCCTCAGAAAACCAAAATAGTCGGCTTCGTCCCTAGGATGCAGTACTTAATGCATCGGTAGCCTTGCAATACTGTGCTCAGATAGAATACTACGAGCGTACATGACGTTGCTGAGTTGGCTTGATATCTGCCGTTGCATCAAAGAGCCGATAAGCCTAACCCTGACGCAACACCGATCATGACCACTCCTGCGTCACGCATCGCATCTTCTGCCTTGTCAAAGACAGCGAACGCATTTTCCTGCCGACCGAACCACTCGCGACCGCCTGAACAGACTCCACGATACCGAACGGTAGTCAGATTCAGGTACCCACCGGCTATTCACCCTGCGCTCAGAAGGCAGAAGGCATAGCCTGAGACATAGACACCAGGCTACGCCATTGAGCAGAAAGCATCCTGGTCATGTCGACTTACCGAGCGTCTACCCCATCATGTGGCGCACGACTGGGGTTGAACCGCTTGAAGCGCAGATCAATGTGTCCAAGACATGTCTTCTTCCTCGTCTTCTAGAAGCTTTGCCTCACTGATTGCGCCATCGCAGGTCATTCGGCCCCTAGGCTAAGCTATACGAAGACAGACGAGTCCGTGTCCTGGAACTGCACTATGGCTGTCGTTATGCCGCTTCGACTCAGCGTTGAGTCAGTCGATAAGAGCGTTCTGTACACGGTGTTGGATCACCGGCACACGCATAGTCGAAGTCAATGAATCCTAGGACGCAGTGCCGGAGTCAGCAGCGAACATCACTGGCTGAGACCCCAGCCGTTGTGTGGAAGAGTCCACTTGTTCTACGGCTCCTACAGGTACCTAGGTAGACGCCAGGATGTACCTGGTAATTGCACTTGGGCAGCGTTTTAATATGAATTGCTGCATGGAAGCATGCTTGCGCCTATCAGACGGGGTGCAAGTCTTCGAGTGGAGTTCGAGTGGCTTGGTAGCAATATGGAAATGCAGCGGACTTGTGAAGGCGTAGCGCGAATGATCAGGCGATGCTGTTGATGCAGGTCCACTGCCGCCGTTCGCTGATCACAGTCATGCTGAACCCACCATGCCAAGGCAATAGCATGCGCAGTACGATCTTAGGTCGGCCGTTTTCCTGGTGTATTAGCCTATTGTACGCGGTTAGCACGCTGGAGAGTTGGAGGGCAGGCATCTCGCTTCGCGGGCCTCTCCAGACACACCGCATGCCTCGCATGCTCCGTGCTTCCTGCAGACCCTTCTGTAAGCAGGCTGCCACCACTCGTTTGAGGCTGCCACCACCACTACGCTGATCGTGTGTCTACAAACGTCCGGCATGTTGCAGGCAATTTATCGTCGACCGGGCGAAGCTGCGGCCGTGGGTGGGTAGCATCATCACCGTGCCGGCCACGGCTCGACGCGAGAACCTTGGAAGGATCACTGGCGCCATTTTTTTATTGTCAGAGCGCAAATGTGGAGTGCTTGATGCCCTTGTCACCCCCGCATTCGCCTCGCTCATCTCGCAGAGCCCGTTTCGTGACATCTGTAGGTGTAGGAGCTAAGGATGAGGCGAGATTCGGTGTGGTTATAATCGTCGTGCGTCCTGCCGTCTCATCTTCACGCCGAATTGCTGTGTCCTGCTTTCATCAGCAACGCCTGTCTCACACCCTGTGCCGCCTTGGAATCCAGTACTCTGTCTCGATATCGTGGCTGCACGCCGCAGAAGTTGTGCAGCGTGCCCCGGCCGCTGTCTAACCGTCCACCAATCATGGCTGGAATTACTCCTTCTCCAGATGTTAGTCCCGTGTCAGCGGCGACCACTAATGGAGGCTTCCCACGCGACGCCTTCTGCCTCAATCTCTCCGCTCTGCCCGACGCAAATACCTTTATCCTCAAATCCGCCCTGACGTCTCCTCATCTGCTCGACCCCCCGAATGGACTGTTCACTGGAAACGGTGGTTTGAGTAATCCCTTCAAGAAGCGGCCCCGCAACATGTCTCAATCATCTGGTACAGACCGGGAAATGTCCAATGACAACACCCCACCCGCGTCGAATGGAATCGCACCTACTAGCAATGGTACCAACGGCACGAGCACCGAACCCCGACCGAGCACAAAGAAGCGCCCAAGTACCGACACGATAGACTACCCGCGCCGGCGTGCGACGATCGCTGTACATCACTCTTATTTCGACTTATCCAGCTCCAAAAACTGACATCAAATAGTGCGAGATATGTCGGTCGCGGAAAAGTCGATGCGACGGAAACAGGCCAAAGTGCAGATTGTGTACAGAGCTGAATGCCGAGTGCATATACCGCGAGCCAGGCATCAAGCTGGACGCAGGCGACAAGCTGATCCTAGAGCATCTGAACCGCATCGAGGGTCTTTTACAATCTGGCCTCACTAGCAACTTCTCATTATCATCGCACTCGCCAGCCGCGAGCAATTCCACCAGCGAAGATTTCCTCGCCCGTAGCACCGGCAATATACCCCATCTCGGCATGGTACAGCCGATCAACGGCATAGGAACATGGACCAACCACCCGTCAAACATCTCAACCATGCCGAAAACCCACAATACTGCGGCACTCAATCTGCTGTCATCTCCAATGATTAGAGAGCTTGTGTCTCGCCAATATGACGCCAAGCTTCTTCTCCAGCTCGAGATGACTCGTGAGTCAGTAAGCCTTGGGACGAGCCGTGGATTGGATCTCTCGAATACTGGCGCATACGTGCAGGCGTACTTCGAGAGAGTGAATGTATTCTATGCAGTCGTCAATCCGTACACATGGAGTAGCCACTACCAGACCGCCCTCAGCCATGGTTTCCGAGATGGGCCGGAGAGCTGCATAGTTCTTCTCGTTCTTGCGCTAGGTCATGCTGCAAGCACCGGCAGTATCACACAGCAAAACCCTGAAAAGGATCCCCCAGGATTGGCATACTTCACCGCAGCATGGAGCTTACTGCCGACCGTCATGACAAGAAACAACATGGTAGCTGCACAATGTCAAATCCTCGCCGCAGCATACTTGGTGTATCTTGTACGCCCAGTCGAAGCTTGGAACGTGTTATCAGGCGCCAGCATGAAACTGCAGCTTCTTCTGAGCGCGCCTGGTCGCGTATCTCCAGCGGAAGAGGAGCTGGGCAGAAGAGTGTACTGGAATGCTGTGATGATCGAAAGCGACCTACTCGCAGAGCTCGATCTTCCCCATTCCGGCCTCGCTCAATTTGAGGAAGGCTTTGCACTCCCGACCGGATTTGAGGATCTAGGAACAGAAGCAGTCGGCCGAGATGAGCTGTGGTATTTTCTCGCAGAGATTGCCCTTCGTAGACTACTCAACCGTGTGAGCTCCATGCTCTACATCCGAACGACACCCTATTCCAAAGGCCCAGCTGCGACATCCATCGCGCAACTGGATCCTTTGGTTGTGGAACTTGACTACCAACTGAACCAATGGTATGCTGGTCTACCGCCAGCCATGCAGTTCCCGCTCGACAGAGTGCCTTTGCAGAATCCGGTTCAGACCGTTTTGAGACTGCGCTACTTCGCATGTCGTACCATCATATTCCGCCCTTACGTGCTTTTGGTCTTGCAGGACGAGACTTTGGCCATGGATTCGAGTGTGCAGGATAATTGCCACAAGTGCTTGGAGGCATGCGTTCGTCAATTGGAGTACATCACTGCGCACCACGCTGGACATCTGCCTTATCTGTTCCAGGGCGCTCTCTCGTAAGTTTCACCAGCTGCGAACATTGCGTTTGCTGACAGTTTTGTAGCATCATCTCCCAGACATTGCTCATCATGGGCGCCACCATGACTCCTTCGCTATCTCAGCTACTTCCCCCACCAGCGACTATGGACGATATCATCAACAACGTTGTTCTGGAAATGGAGCGATACGCTCACCTCGCACCTAGCCTACAACTTTCTGCTGAGATCATTCGCGAAGCCGAAGGCAAGCGACAGATGTGGCTACGGACAGCAGGACTCAAATTTGACGTATGACTCTGATCTCGCAGTACCAGATTGCCGCCCAGTACATGACTACGACTGTAGGCTCTTCAAAGCAGGAAAGCTACAACGCGGATCTACCTGTTTGCCATACCTGCGTAGGTGAAGCGACCTTCCACTTCCGGTAGCTTCCGCGTACCATATGATGGATCAGCAAGTCGAGCGATGATCGCACGCGACAGCGACTATCATCTACACAACACACGCGGCGCTTCTCGACGAACCCAGGACTGGGTCCAGCACAGACCTTCATCCCCGACATCCTGTATCGGACGTTGCGACAAATAAGTATTAGGTCTCCATGAACCAGGTCCTCACATCTGCCGTACCCCGAGTGTACATGCCGAGAGTGATTGGCGAGTACTGCTCAATATGGGGCACTTTGGCATGACACAGTGTCCACACCAACTTTCGACGAGAACCAGTTCTACATGGAGATTCTGGTCATAACAGCTGGGACGGTCTTGAACCGACTCAGGCAACCAGCAAGCCGCTGCGTTGATCTCACCAAACACTGAGATGAGGTCCTCGTGGTGGCGAAGCACAGCCAGGAAACTGCTGGGTGGGTCTTTGCAATGAACTGAAGAGATGATCTGTGGGTACCTACGATGTACCCCATATGAATCCGGGCTCGGTACGGCACGGTGGCTTGCTCCGCTACGCATTGCCACTTCTACGGTGACCAAAGCGTCCCACCAGAGTCCACACGAGGCATCTCGCATGCATGAAGCATGAGGCTACTCCACCAGAACGCACATATGCGACCCACACACATAGCAAAATACCATCCTATCACCACTCATAGTGCCATCAGTACACGTGAAACGCATCATCGTAACTCTGGCCTTAGCCCGCGCGCCGCGCGCTCCTTCATACTGAAGCTAAGGCGCGCACCCCCTAGTAGAAATGTAATATAGATCCTGCAAGAGAGACCAGGGGTGCGGTAGGTGGCCTGGTCTACCCCACATGTTGGGGTTCTCCTGTGACTTTACCCGTACACCCACTTACTTTTCGGGCCTTCTGGAAACGTAGTGGAATGTTGTGAACGCCTTCGAGAAGCCGAGGTGCGGAGATGAGTGTGTGTGTGTCGGGAATGAACAGGG
Source organism: Alternaria hordeiaustralica (assembly GCF_023758085.1). NCBI lineage: Eukaryota > Fungi > Ascomycota > Dothideomycetes > Pleosporales > Pleosporaceae > Alternaria > Alternaria hordeiaustralica. The sequence goes on along the minus strand of NW_026056794.1, from coordinate 299,400 downwards.
GGAGGTGTGTGTGAGACCGACTAGACAGGGGTGTTGTTGGGGGATGAGATGCAGGTGGAGGACGGATGGGAGGGACTATGGGGTGATGACGCTGACTGTGATGTGAGTCGAAGCAGTACTGACCCATTGTGCTGGATGCGGTTTGTTTGGCTTCTGTAGTGGTGGCTTGGGGGCACGCCGTGTCTCATAGCCACGTTGGACATGCCTCATTCACACCGACATTTGCATGTACTACACCAACATGTCTTCTACAAGCCTCGTCCTCCTTCCAAAGTCTGTTGCTATCGTGTTCTGCAGCCACAACGCCGCGTCGCCGAACACACATAAAGATGTGCTGACTAGTCAGCGAAGACCGTGGCTTGGGTTATCTGATGGTGAGAACAGGAAACGCACCAGGTCAGGCAACGTTCCAGAAAACATTGGACTAGCGTCTAATGTTTATGCATGATCCTGCCCGCTGGTTGGTTCGCATGTACCAGAGCGTTTGGGAGTGTTTAGGTTGGGAGGTTGTGATTGGTGCGTTATTCCTGACTGGGCGCCACAGGCGGAAAGACGGGAGCGCGCTCCGGTGGCATGACAACACCAGACGTGTTTCGTTGCGTAAAGGCGACATGGAGAAGCGGAAACGAGGCACAAGTATTTGGGGATGACGTCGAAGTCTGTTCGTTTGTATTGGACAAGGGTACGGAATGGTTCTTGAATGAAGCGCATGAACCAAGACTAGGGCGTGATGATCATCTCTTGGGTCTAGCAGCGACTGGGCTGAGCCTTGCATTATCTCATACCAGTACAAACTCATCGGCTTCGTCCTCCTCCCAATCGACCCTTTCGCCATACATCCAGCTCTCGTAGTAACATTGTCCTACCACTGTGTATTCTCCATTCACACACTGTCGCAATAGTAGAGGGACTGAAGATCCATGTATGATGCATATGCAGTCGCCTGGTCGTGCGGCTTTTGGCCCAAGCCCAAACAATTGCTTGCTCCCGAGGAAGAGTCTTTTGTGGATGAGTCTCAGATTCATTTGAGGGAACTTCTCTTTGTGAACTGCTTCGCTAACAGGCTCGGGTGTTTTCGTGTCAATGAAGCGTTCGTACATTGAGATCAAATCGCCTGTAGTATATTGTAGAGGCTCTGTGAGGGCTTGCGGACCAAGATCATGGCCCAAGAGCGTAACAAATATACGTTCCTTAGCAGCATTCATCCGGTCAGACGTATCGATATCCACTGTAGGCATGGTCGTTCTGAGGTTAGTCATTTCTTCGGCCAGTCGTACATTCTCTACTCCAAAAGTTGCGATCTCTTCTCGGGTAACACTTGACACGAACTGGACCGTGTCAATGATCCGGCCGCGAACAACCAAGCGCACATCGCCTTCTTGATATATTCCGTTCGCTTGGCATAGGCGCCCTTTGGCGGCGGCGTACGGGTAATGTGGAGTGTCGCCAATCCTGTAACCCTGCCATTTGTCTCCTGCAGAAGAAACGTCCACTCGCCAGTCTATGGTCCAAGAAGGTATCTCCGCGTCTGCGCTGCCGCGGATAAGCCCCAGGAACGCAAGCGAGCCAGTCTTCCGCGCCATATCTGCACAAAGCTTTCGGTATGCTTGTCCAGTAGACATCCTATAATCTGCAACGAAGTCCAGAGCGGAGGTCCTTTCTTGAAAAGCTAAAAATGCATTAATGGCGTCCCTGGGGTCGCTGGCCTCACGCGATGATGAGAGCCAGAACAGAACATCCAAGAAGTCGCTATATAAGGTGCTCTGCGTAGGGTCGCCTCGTAGCCATCTACGTGCCGTGTCCATGCTCAGCAAGCGATCGACTCCGAGGTGATCTGGGATTAGCGAGTAAACGACTTGCAGGGCCGCTTTTGACGAATATCTGATGACAAAGATGATACGATAAAGTACGTATATTTCAGTTGGTGTCGTTCCAAGTATCATCGTGGGCCGAGTGGATAACACGATCTCTTGGACTATCCATGCACGTTTAAAGTACGGGCGACCAATGGCCCAAGTCAATGCTTGAATGTACTGTGCTGTTGTATAGCCTGTATCGTTCTCTTGAGAAAAGAGAGCAATCAATCTGCTTTCCAGATCCTTGTGCATCTCGGCACTCCAATGGACATCAAGCGGTGGGAGCTCGCCCAAGTTTCTTATCAGATCAAGTAGTACAGGCGTATGCTCAGGAGACATGCCAATCCACATTAGCGTCCGCTCCGCCTGTCCATAGATGTGCGACATCAGAGAGACCTGGTGGCCTCGCTCGTCCAGATCATGCTGGTTCACAGCAATCTGATCAATCCAGATCTTCCCGCTTGATTCAGGTTGTGTCAGGAGCTCGTGAACATGGTGCAAGATGCGCGCTAGATGCACCGTAATCCTCAGAGACCCAGCACCGGTTATTGGAATAGACGAATAAGTATTGGTATCTCCAACTATGGGTTCCGGCTCTTCGTTGTCGTAGTCGGTCCATGTATATGAGAGCGCCTCGAAACGCGGCTTTTGCCTGATATCCACCTCCTCTAATTTGTATGCAGGAGCATCTTGAGTGCCGGAGACGGAGAGAAGCCGTATCGAGGTTGGAGTCGAACACGGCAGGTATTGGTATGCTGACATTATGAGGTCACACGAAGGATTTGGGACAGGCAGCCCACCACCGACGCGATGACCGCAGTGGCCCGTGCACTTGGCGCGTTCAAGCCCCACTAAAATTTCTTTGCAACTTCAATAGGTACGGCGCGCGGCAGTAACGACCACCACAACGTCCTTGGAAACCATGGCCGTCGACAACTCGCTGGAGTCGCTCCTCGCGACTCTTACTACATCAATTCAATCCGCTACAGAAGCTCTGCCAAATGACGACATCCTACCACCGAAGGAAGGCATTTCCCTTCTGGATGTCAAGAACGAGCTGCTTCTATCCTACCTACAAAACCTCGTCTTCCTCATCCTCCTAAAGCTCCGAGCACGCAAAGGCGACCAGCAAGAAACGAACCTCCACCCCCAAGATGAAGTCGTCCAGAAGCTAGTGGAACTGCGAATCTACCTAGAAAAGGGCGTACGACCACTTGAAAGCCGCCTGAAATACCAAATCGACAAGATCCTCCGCACAGCCGACGATGCCACACGTCGCACCACTCAAGCCTCGGCAAAGCCCGCCTCGAAATCAAAGAAGACCAAGACGGACACAGGCTCCGATTCCGACGTCAGCGATGCCGAATCAGCTGGCACAGCGCAAACCTCCGAAGACGAAGACGAAATGGCCTACGGCCCCCGCCGCGCCCTCGTAACACGCCAAAAGACCGAAGCAGCCCAAGAGCGCGCGCGCGCCGAAACCGCAAAGGACGGCATCTACCGCCCACCCAAGATAACGCCCATGGCAATGCCCGTACCCGAAAACCGCGAAGAGCGCCGCGAGCGCCGCCCCGGAAAATCCGCCACCCTCGACGAATTCATCGCAACCGAGCTCTCGGGCGCGCCCATCGCCGAGCCCAGCATCGGAAGCACCATCACACACGGCGGGCGACACACAAAGTCCGAACGCGAACGTCGCGAAGAGAACGAGAGGCGCGAGTACGAAGAAGCGAACTTTACGCGGTTGGCGCCGGGGAGCAAGAAGGATGCTGCGAAGCAGAAGGCGAGGCAGCAGCGGGATGGCGGGTTTGGGGGTGAGGAGTGGCGCAGTTTGGGCGCGGGGATTGATCGGATTGAGAAGTTGACGCAGAAGAAGAGTGGGAAGTTGGGGAGCTTGGAGAAGAGTCGGAAGAGGCCTGTGGGGGATGGGCCGAGGGGGAGTGGGAGTATGGCTGGGGATGCGTTTGAGAAGAGGAGGAAGGTTGTTGGGAGGTATAAGTGAGGTTTTGCATGATAGAGCAAGATCTAGAGAGGAAAACATTCCGGACAGCCGTGTCTCGCAATCAGAAAATACTTGCTTTTACGGCAAAATCCTTCGTGTGTACATCCTGATATTCTTTATTACCAAATTCACCTCTTTTGATTGTAAAAGGTATCTACAAAAATCTCCCACACGACGCCCAAGCCCATACTCCATCGACGCCAAGCTATGCATTCATTCATTCCGTAAGGGTAGTCCGCTCCCTCAAATTTAGCGACCGACCCCGAAAACGCCCGCAAACATGCTGCTGAAGTGCTGTGCAAATACCCCTTTTCTGCTCTCTAAGCCAGATACCTATACGAATCAGTCTGCGCGCCGTCTACGCGCTCCAGGTATTCACGCTCAATGAGCGACTCAATGCGTTTCTTAACCATGGTGACCTCGGGTTTAAATTGGCCGACAAGTTGGCTGAGGGTTTCGGACATGAGCTGTTGATGCGAGAGTTCTTTACGTTGTCTGTTTTGTTGTCAGCATGTTTGAGATTACATAGGTTCTGAGGAATACATACTTCATGATACGCACAACGGCGGCCTCAATGCAGAAGCCTCGCGAATCGTCATTCTTCTTCTCGGTCTCGCGACGCTCACGATCGCTCTCGACCTTGTTGCCGCCGCTGACAACACCAACCTTGATCTTGACAAATTTACCCTGGAAACCTTCGTTGAAGGAGAACTTATCGGTAGGCTTGACGTCCTTGGACATGGGCTCCTTGATCAAAATTCGTGTCTTGGGTGCGACGGCGAGCGACTGTAAGTTACGGATGAGATCACTAGGAGGGATGTTTGTCTGGGCTTGAATCTCTTCGAATGTTAGGCGTTCGCCGGCATCAAGCTCGTTGAAGAGAAGCAGGATGATCATGCCATATGTCGACACATTGAGGTCGTGGCGACGCTCCTTGACAGAGCCATCCTTCTGAGGAACCTTGGGGAAGACAGCTTTGATGTCTGCTGATCCCATGTTGGGGAGCCAGGTAAGCTGTCGTCCGGAATGCTTCTGGCTGTAGAACTTCTCGAAACCGCGCTTGAGCTTGTCTACAACGAGGGGGTAATTGCATCGTGGTCGCTTGTCCTCTTCGTCGGCGGCAGCTCCACCCATAGTCTCGAGAGGCCATGTCATGCTGGTCAGCACGTTGATAGACAGCTCGATGCGCTTAGGATCCTTCTCTCCGAGGCCTTCCACGTGCTTCTTGAAGCCAGCAGTAAGCTCTTCGGAGATGGTCATGTCCTTGAACATGGCCTCCAGCTTCAGAGTGAAATTGTTGCCGAGCTCGATCTTCATCTTGGAGATCATTTGCTTCTCTACTTCGTTGCTGATTGACTTGTTCATCAACAGACGGCGACACAGATGCTTCTTGTAGTAGCGCTCGAAAAGGTCCTTGTCCTGTACATATCGTAGCAGGATGATGGCCTTCTCCAGAACCGCGTCAATCTCAGCCTCAGTCTTGCCCTTGATGCCCTTCTTCATGTTTTCGTCGATAAAGAGGGAGATGTATTCGGATGATCGTGGGAATGTCACCGAGTTGATGAAATCGGAGAAACTTGCTGTTTGCGCCTGTTGCAGCAGCGGATCGCACTCGAATGACTCTCGCCAAATCTTGTCAAACCGATCTTTCAGGGCAAGGACATCCTCGACCCACTTGATCGCAGCGACAGTCTGCTGGTTCAGGCTCTTCTCTTGCGCAGCACCCTTGCCCTTGTCGGCTGAATCGGCGGCAGGTGCAACGGCTGGCGCCAGTGACGCCGCGATCGCGTCCTTGTTGATGTCTGAGCCCATCTCGACAATGCGCTGCTGAATGGCTCGGGTTGTCTGGATCTTCTTGTCATCTACCCGCCTGTTCAGGTCGTAGATAAGGTTCAGCTCTTCAAGTCTATGGTTGTCGATCATGAAGCGTACACCGCTCTCCATCTCTACAAGCTCGTGTATCCGGAACTTGATCATCTCTTCCTCCACAACCTTCTGAATCTTGGGTCCCGTAGTGTCCAGCAGTGTTTGCTTGCAGCGCTCGTCCTCTTCGTAAATTCTGCGTCGCGCATGTTTGCAGTATGCGCCGGCATGCGCGTCGCGTAGTAAAAGCTCCGATTCTTCGCGGTAAAAGGCTCTGCTGGTGTCCAGATACTCCACCTCAAAAGACGTGTTGTACAGTCGCTGGTCCTCCGCCTCTATCTCGCCCTCGTGTAGGCCCTCGAGCATATACACGCAAGACTTGATAAGCTGCTTGTCGATGACGTCGCCGTCACGCTCCATCTGTATCTGATCGAGGATGATGTTGTTCAAGAGGTTGAGGATCGCTCGAGCGTCGGTCGGGGATATCTTGGAATTTAGGATTTCGTCGCGGAACAGAACCATGGCGGCGTTGTAAATTGATGGGCGGCGATGGTCAGCACAGTAGACACGGTCCTAAGCAGACCGTGTTAGCTAACATCCTCAGCTCAGTCCGTCCAGATATCATCTTACCATGTACATGAGCACGTCTGCCAGCATGCTGGTGCAGATCTGGTGATCGCTCCATGCCTGCTTCAGCCCTTTCAGAAACCTCTCGCCCGCTACACGTCGCTCATTTGGTGTAGTTCCGCCGATACTCTGCGCGTCTACGAGTAGGTTCGTTGAGAGCAATTGGGAGATTGAGGCTCGGACCTCGGTGCTCAACCAATTTCGCTCGAATTCGTGGACTTTCTCGTAGAGAGCCTCGCCTTTCTTCTTCAGAACGATTCGGTATGCGTGGCGGTAAAGCTCCTCGTACGACAGCTTGGACGCATTCTTTGTGTGGATCTCCCTAAAGGCCGCCTCGATGGTGGCCCACGTGTTCTCGAAATCTACTTCGTCGCCGTGCAGACCCTGCGAACGCGCCATTGTTAGTGTTGAGTCTACAGCATGGAGTCTTTTTTCATGACAGCGAGGTTGAGCGGCGTAGGCTAGCACGCGAGGAAAGTGAAAGTGAAGGTGAAAGTGAGCGCGCAGTACGTACCCTCCTTGGCGGCCGTATCCGCTGTCTTCCTCGTCCTGCGATCATCTTCGCTCCTGCCTTGTTCTGATCGTGTGATATCTAGAGCTTAGAAGCTCGGTGCGGTCGCAGGCGGAGGTAGGCTGGCGGTGCAGATGCCCGGTGTGGCGTGGGTGCGAGGAATAGACCAGGACTTCAAAGGAACATTTGAGCCTAACACGCGGAACAGCGAGGGTGACCGTGAAGGAATAGCACGCGTGGCGGGAGACGCGAGTGATGGTGAAGTTCAGGTGCCGGGCGTGTTGCGGGCGAGGGTCCCCGCTGCACGAGAGCTCGCCGTCGTCATGGCTTGGCGCTCGGTCAATTATTCTTTGCCCGCTGCACTTCCGTTCGTCATACCTCACACGCCGTTTCACAGTCGCCAGCTCACTCTTTCACCATCTTTGAGTCGTGTCAGTTTGTGTCATATCGTCATGCGCTCCTCCACCTCTTTGTCGCGCGGCATCGCCCGAACCACTGCGCCCCGAACTGCACGAATCCCCCATACCGAGCGCATTCCAGCGCCCGCAAAGCGCCTCTTCCACACACCGCGAACGTCAGCTGCCATACGACCTTCACTTATACTATCACGTGCGCGATTACCTTCTACAGTCCGCTTTGACTCAAGCGCAGCCCCTCCCACGTCAACAGATGCGCCAGACTCACGACTAGAGCGCGAACAAGTCCCGTCATACGAACTCACATTTACCTGCAACGTCTGCAAGACACGCTCTTCACATCGATTGTCGAAGCAAGGCTACCATCATGGGACTGTTTTAATCCAATGTCCGGGCTGCAAGAATCGGCATCTCATTGCAGACCACCTCAAGGTATGACCCATGGATAGTTGGCATGGCTGGAGGCTAACGGTTCCCAGGTATTCTCAGACAAGTCCGTCACGATCGAGGACCTCATGCGGGAGAAAGGCAGCCTAGTCAAGAGGGGCTCCTTAAGCGCAGAAGGCGATGTTGAATTCTGGGATGACGGCAGCACCACACCCAGATCCGCACAATTCCACGCCGAATCTAAGCCCAAAGGCGACAACCGCCTGGCCGCGCAGCCGGAACCATCAAAACCCTCGCAAGACTAAACGTTACGCATTCGAGATAAACACGTCCACTTGTCGACACGGTCGATTTCTCGGACAACCGCCGACAGCCTGTATAACATTGTTTGAATACCACTCAGGAGTTTTCGTTGCGATACAGCGTTTCCGGGTGGCTGAGTGCACCTCGAATACACACGGCCCTGGAACTTCTCCACACGCGCAAAGAAGTGCTTACAGTGATGTTAGACTTACTTTTGTTCGTTCAAGATCGTGCTGCCCGTACCGCGGTATACACCCTTCGATCGCATCGTTTTGTCCAACTTGATGTCAATCCTGAACGATGGATGTGCAGTTTGATTTGCACAGAAAAGCGCCCGACGCGAACATGACGTCCATTGCCAAACACATTATGACCTCCATCGGACTGGATAAAAAGCATCGGAGGATGTGGTATGTCGCGAAACTGCCGAGGCCTAAATTTGTGGGGATGGTGTTTCGTGCCAGTCTGAGGTGAAATCACGACCCTCAGATCGAGAGGAACACGTCCGATCAGCTGGTAACACTCAGGACAGTCTACCGCAAATGACATGGTCGGCGTAACTGTGGTTTGTTCGGAGTCATCGTCAGCTGACCTGGTAGAGAGCACCCTGATCATGCTAGCCATCTCACGATTGTCAACAACAACTAGGTGGATCATCGCGGCGATTTGCAATCTGAACCGCCTTTTCTAAAGCCTGCGTTGCGATAGAATCTGTTGAACTTGTCAAACCCGGTATTTCTTACCACTTCCAAGGCTTTTGTTGTATGGTAATAAGAGTTTTGGACGCTGCGCACTGCCATGTCCACTCTCCCTAGAAGATGACCGACTGGGAAGAATCCCATACGTCTTTTCCCATCCCAATACTTATGGGTCTGTCCTTTCCAACCGAGGAACGTTACCGGCGCATCGCGATGTGATAGGATGCGATCCACTTCCCTACATACGCCGAGATCGTTGTAACGGACGCGAAATGAGTTGTGGCTTGTCGGTTATTTATTCCGAACCGCCAAGTCCTCGAGTGTTTCTTTTACCTCTCCCCATCACGAATCCATCAAGCACATCCCAGAGAATCGCCAAAAAGTTCACGTATCGCATCTCTTCGTCGACTTTGCGAGCCGAGGCACCCCAAATGGCGTGGTGCAACGTCCTTTAGATGTTGGGGCCGAGGGCTGGCGATGCCATTGACGAGTTTCACGCCTGACAACGATGTGTAGCTGTCACTCGAAGCAGGTCGATATATAATCTGAGTGCTCAAAGAGTTTATAGGCACCAGCAGAGATCACTTCAAGCGAATCACTCGTTGACAGTCATACCTTCACATCCTTTCGTTAACATTCATCTTTGAGATCCATTCCCATCATTACTCTGCCCGTTCTCTCATTTAGAACCACCATGAAGGTCTCATCTACTATCAGCTTTCTCGCTATCTTTGCGTCAGCCTCGGCTTTCCCGACCTATGTCGCTCGCCAGGCCTGGGTGCCCAGGAACTGGACAGCTCCAGGTCCTACCGATGGTTAGTTGCAACATCTAAACAGACATCTCTGGTCGTGATAGGACCATCCAACTAACCAGTGACCCAACAGCACGCGGTCCATGCCCCGGCATGAACACTCTCGCCAACCACGGCTACCTGCCGCACGACGGACGGCGAATCACCCGCGACATCCTCGCCGACGCCATGCTCGAAGGCTTCAACATCGCCAAAAGCGACGCCATCATCCTCTTCTCGCAAGCCGTACGCACCAACCCAGAGCCTTTCGCACGTACATTCGACCTCGACACGCTGGGCCGTGAGGGCGTGCTGGAGCACGACTTCAGCCTGAGTCGTTCTGACCGCTTCTTCGCTAACCCCCTCCCCTTCAACGAAACCGTCTGGGCTGAGACAGCATCTTTCTTCACGACCCCGGAAATCACCGTTCAGCAGCTCGCTGATGCCCGCATGGCACGCCTTGCGACATCTAAGAAAACTAACCCGGAGCACAAGGCTTCGTTGTTGGCGGATGGGTTTAGCTGGGGTGAATGCGCTTCGTTCTTTGAGATTATGGCGGATGGCACTACGAGTACTGTTAGGAAGGACTTTATTGAGTACTGGCTGCGTAAGTTTTAAACTTTGTCTTTTCTTATGGATGAATGGAGCGTAGTTGCTAACGCATGTGATGTAGGCAACGAGCGCATGCCTACTGAGATTGGCTGGACTCGCCGCCCGACTGTCATGCAGACTAGCGAGCGTACTAAGTTCACGCGTGCGCTGATGGAGGCTGCGGGTCAGGGTACTGGCTTTTCCTTGTTGCAGTGAGAGGGGTTTGCGGGTTGTAGCTGGGTCTCACTTGCTGGAAGCTAAGAGGAAAGAAAACTGAAGTACACTGCGCAAGTTGAAAGTGCTCGAAGAATTTCGTTATGCACATATTATGGCTTATGGGCGTACGGGTTATGCCATAATCAAATTAAACAGGTCGTTTTTGCTGTGTAGCAACCGAAACGGATCGACAAATTTGTAGACACCTGGCAGCAGTGACTATTCACCATATCGCCTTGCCACACTACCGAACACAGCAATATATGGCTTGTGTCATTGCAACTGACCCAAGGTTTTGAGGGCCTGCGACATCGACTTTGACATGCGAGCAAGTGAGCATTCTTGGGCCACGGAGGAGTGCCATACCATTGAGAAAGGCGCGCTTCAGAACCATTAGGTGGGATTTGTGTCAGTTTCCCTCCAACGCAACGGCTCAGCCCTGAACTGAACGGCCTTTCTTTTGAGGGGCAAAGCTTTCCGTTCGCTCACCGATGATGTGCGTGGCTGGACTTAGTCATCAGCCTTGTGATGCTGCCTAAACCGACCCAATCGCTCCTTCCCCTCTTCGCTTCTCTGAACATCACTCTTTCTGCCACAACGCCTGTTACACATACACGCTCTCAGCAGAACTTCATATCCACATCAAGGATATCGAGATTACTTCACTTCACCACCGACCGACTGCGAGACGGTTTTGTTGCGACAATTACGGCCAGCGCATCGCAGCCTCGCGCCCGGGGTCGGGCTCAATGGAATCCCTCCAAGCACCGCTTACCTCGGGCTCGGACCAATCGCCATACCAACCCATCGATTCAGACGGCGGAGAGATTCGCTTGGTTGAACTATCGCCAGGTGGATATAACGATCCGATCAGCCTGTCACTACGTACGGTCAAAATGAGATGGTGGGTGACAGACGAGGACGACTCAGACGAGGATGAAACATACGAAGGGGACATAGACAAGGATGAATTGAATTGGGAAGAATCAGACGGCTGGTACACGTATATGCCGAGCTTCAACCGCGAAGTCGAATATGAAGCTCTATCATATGCTTGGGGAACCACGATTAGTCCTCGCAAAGCACTAGTTGATGGATTCGAGTTGCCCATCACCGAAAGTCTCGATCAAGGGCTGAGGCGTCTTCGGTTCGACAACAAACCGCGTATGCTTTGGATTGACGCACTGTGCATAAACCAGCGGGATGTAGAGGAGAGATCTCACCAGGTTCAGCACATGGCCATGATCTATCGATCTGCGAACAAAGTCTTAATATGGCTTGGTGGATGGCCGAAACATACAGCTTGTTCGCACTCAGACGATTGCCAAGCGCTCTGGTTGATCACGCTACAAGAAAAGGGAAGGGGTTATCCACCTCAAGTTTCGCTCCATATGTGGCAGCATTATGTGGAAATCTTGGAGCTTCCCTGGTTTCGTCGCCTTTGGGTCATTCAAGAGCTGGCATTAGCGAGAACTGACCCGATTGTACTGATCGGCAGCGTGAGCACACGTTGGTCCATTTTCTTGCAATCTATTTCAGATATACTTCTTGCCACCGGGTCAAAACGACCGGAAGATCCTGAGCTTTGCGATCGATTTGAGTACGGCTTGATGCGCGTCTTAGACTTGCAAGATATTAGATCGCTCTCTGATAACCACAGAGGCTTGTATTGGTGCCTGATCGCATCAAAAAACGCGGAGTCTGCGAACCCGCTCGATAAGGTCTATGGACTTCTCGCACTATGCGAATTTCAAGTTACCGAGGCAATAGCAGTCGATTACTCAAAATCCCTATGGCATGTATTGGCCGAGGCCACAGTCGTCTCCATCTTGGAGGAGTCCGCGTTTCCCTATCTTAACGAAGACGCACGACCTACTGGAGGCTTTGATCGGACACACTGGACTACTTCGTCCTGGATACTGGACTTCACTTCGATCTCTACGGATGCTATTCTTGGAAACGTGCCCAACTCGGAGCTGGACATGGAAGAGCGTAAGAAGCGACGAGGCTCGATACGCCTATCGATGGATTCCCAGACGCTTTATGCACATGGAAGATATGTTGGTATCGTCTGTGAAACACAGAACTCTTCATGGTCCTGGGGTAAAAGGGAGACGGGGTTCCGAGAACAGACAATGAACAATGAGATATATGACTTTTACCATAGCATCTTGAAACCTCGAGGCATATTACCACGTTCTCTTCTACAAATACTTCGACGAAGAAGTATAGAAGACGAAGATCTTGATCGCTTTACTAGCCTTCTGCTCGGAAGTAGAGATGGGTTCCGCCAAAACTTCACACTCGATGTATACCGTGACGGACGTGGTATCTCTGGTGAGAACTTGGGACACTTTGGGGGCCGTGACATCATTGTCACGGAAGAAGGGCACCTTGGAATCTCATGGCATCACAACTGCCGACTTGTACCCGACGGCGCTATACTTGTCTGTTTATTTGGGACAGAAGTTCCTTTCATCTTGGCACCAATACCAGGAACTCAGTCGTACGAAATGATCAATGTCGCTTACGTGCCGGGGTATGGCGACGAAATCTTGGATTTAACATATGCGGACAGCGAGTCGGCGACTTGGATAAACTTTGCTGCGGAGGGTGGCAGGGAGTATGCGATCGTGTAGTCTCTTCTAGGGATCTGACATCGGGAACCGCTAGCGGATGGATAAAAAAGAGACCCTTTCGAGCTCCAGATGCAAAGGCGAATGTTTCTAGCGACTGCGACAGCTAACGTGTTGGAGCTTGAAGGTCGTCCCCCAGACCAGCGTTGAACCTGTCGAGAAAGCTCACGTTCGAGACAAACGACAACAACATTGACAGTTCCGCAATCGGTCAATCACCGAGCCTACCTTCCTTACCATCGCTCAAAAGAGGATCTGAACCACCATGCAAGCCAGAACCTCGCAGTATACGGCACGGGCCGTAGTAGCAATACAGTCGGCTTATTTGGCCTCGCTGAGCTAGCAAACAACGTGGTGCCAGGCGATATTGGCGAGGAGGCCTTTCCGTCAGACTCTGGCTAGAAGCACTGTTGTGAATCAAGATCAAATTTGACATTGACAGAAGGCAACAGCGAGATATGAAAGCTCTTCCTTCTGTTCACACGTGCAGCGCTTTGGTTGTGCCGCGTCACGTGTTCTTGAGGGTGTTCAACTTGGCCTCATTATCAGCAGGCAATCTCGCCTGAACACTGTGCTGGTAACAACCTTGGAAGTCAAAGGTTCTGCTGGGCTACCATAAGCCGGAATAGAGAGAAGCGACGCGTAAGAGTGCCCTTTCGATCTCGATCAGCGCGGCCCTGGGCGTGCAAAAAGAAAGTTTGCTCCATCGGAGGTTCGGTAGTTGTGAAGGGAGGACTGGGCTTGGCATAGGTAAGCACGAAATATTGGGGGGCGGGGGCCATTAGAGCCGCGTCCCCATCTGCGCGTCCTACTTGGGCCATCGCGACAACATCATTTTCGACCATCTTCGAATTGCTATGTCGACAACTCCATCTACCTCCTTCTCGATGATCTAAGAGGTCGCTTATCAATCACACAGTTCTGAAGCTTGATATTCGTCGATGTGTCCCTCACGGCGTGGCTGGGTTGACCGGTGAGGACAGGAGGACCTTTTGCCTAGGCCATAAACGCGACCTCTCACGCCCTCGTGTCGCACAACAGCCAGGCTGAGTTCGCCACATCCCATATTGGATAGCTGAACAGCTGGCAATACCACTAGTGCCTCTGCGATCGCGTCCGAGGCGTATGTTACCAGTCTAGACACTTGTCGCTTATTCGCAGCAGAGCCCGCTGGCATGCGGCTCATGGCGCCACGTTGCCTTCTTGCGGGCCGTGAGATTTGGCAAGCTTCTGATGTAGGCTGCATAGATATATGACGCGTTTCCAGGTACAAGCTATGTTACATCTTCTCCACACCCGGTCGCTGTTCCTTGCGTGCTGCTCCACTGTTTTATCTGTTGGTACCCGACAACCATGGCTACGTCCATCGCGTCTCAAGCGTCTGTACATGAGCCGACGATCGAAGACAATCCCAGGTACGACCTCACTACTCGCACTGTGTTTGCAAAGTTCCTAACCATGATCGACAGTGTTGAAGAGGATAATCCATTGAATGGAGTCACACAGGAAAATGCCATCAGATTTCACATGAAATACGATCTACCAGTCGAGCAGGATGTATTTGTCCGCGGCGTTCTTGCCTTGCGGTCGCAGGTCGACATAAAGCCTGTATTCGAACGTATCCAAACGCGGCGTAGAGAGCACCCCAACGAACCGCGCAGGCCCATCGAGTTGCATGTCGGCGAGCAGAGATACACAAGATTGGAAAGTGAAGTTCTATACAAGGCCTTCCTGCCACAGAGTAGGTGGGAAACGCTGCGAAGTCTTTCGAGGTTGCATCGGCTTTTGATTGTCGCTTGCATTTTTGCAGCAATGACGCAGTAAGTGCTGACTTTGTGGTGTTCAGCACATACGATTTGTGTCTAACGTCTTTCCAGGGGTTGGGACCAAGCTGCTATGGCTGGTAAGACACGCCGAGAGAAGCGGCCGTCTCATGTCAACTAACAACAAGAAGGAGCTGCTATCGAAGTAATGCATGATCTAGGTAGAAATACCACCGCCGCATGCTCCGGCTTCGACGTCCCGAACACAGCGGACGGCCAGCCCAATGCCAGTCTCGATCGTAATGCCTGGCTGCTGGGAGTCACAGTCGGAGTACCATTCTTCGCTGGTGCAATACTAGGTCTAATCATTACCGACCCAATCACCAGAATCCTCCGCTTTGGCCGTCGAGGGGCTATATGTGTTGCTGGCATATTCAGCTTCATATCGGTTGTAGGCTCTGCTTCCGTGCACAAATGGGAGCATCTCCTCGGTTTCAGAATCCTGTTGGGCGCCGGCATGGCAGGCAAAGCCTCTATTGTTCCTATCCTGCTTTCCGAAACCTCGCCCAAAGACGTACGCGGCTTTCTGCTGGTTTTCTGGCAACTTTTTGTCGCATTTGGGCTAGCCGCTGGATCAGTTGCCAACATGGCCGTGTATCGCCTCAATGTTAATTCGAGCTGGCGATACATGTTCATCTCTGCCTTCATCCCCGCATTGATATTACTATCATTGATCCTCTTTTCCCCTGGTAAGTGACTCATAATAATCCAAATCCTCATTCCTCGAGGGCTGACATCTATTTAGAATCCCCTCGATGGCTATTGAAGGAAAGCGGCGCCGTGGGAAAACTTTCAAACGGCAAACGTTCTAAGAACGATCCTCGCAGAGGAGACCTCATTCGAGAGGCGTACAAGTCCCTTGTCGATCTTCGAGGCGAAGATGTTCCCATAATTGCTGCTGGCGAGCTGTTCCTCATGCATACGCGTCTGATTGATGAGCAGCGTCGACTGAAGGCAGCATTGGGTCGCCGGTCATATACTTCTAGTGCGGCCGACAGGACTACAAACGCAAAGAGCCCCTTCCTTGATGTCATTCAACACATAAGCTGGCGAGAGAGAGTCACGTTGATTTTCTTCCGCTCCGGCTACACGAACAGAGCACATCGAGCTGCAATCGCGGTAATGGTCTCACAACAACTGTGCGGTATCAACTTGATAGCTTTCATGGCTGACCATTTTTTTCGGTACTCCTTCTTCAACAACAAATGTGACACGTCAACCGACCAGAAAATGCAGCTACTGGGCGCCTCCCTTGGATTGATGTTTTTGAACTTCATAGCTACAATCCCCGCTCTGTTCGTTATCGACATTCCTGATGGACGGCGACGAGTTTTGAACTGGTCATTCCCAGTTATGGCCTTGTCCCTGCTGGGCTCTGCCTTAGTTCTGAAGATACCGGAGAAGATCATAATCGATGGGAAGAATCGGACGACCCGGCCAGATACTGGAGCCATCGCTGGGCACTACATTTTCTTGGTCGTGTTCATGATCGCATATTCCATCGGAGAAGGCCCAGCAGCTTTCGTTATCTCAGCCGAAGTATTCCCGCTTGTTAATCGTGAACTTGGTATGAGTCTTGCTGTATGTTGGAATTTCATTGGGGCCGGACTTCTCGCTGTCCTATCCCCCTGGCTTCTGATCAAGCTTGGTCCGTTGAGCGTGCTCTTGTTGTTCGCAGGCACTAATATCCTCGCATGGTTCCTATGTTTCTGGCTTGTTCCCAGTACTGGTAAAGAGGATCTGGAACAAGTGTTCGAGCAGCTCGATATCACCACCGGCTTCATGTTCATCTACACTCTCAAGAAAATCTCGCGTGGACTCACCAAACCAGTGGAGTTCTGCTTGCGGTTGTTCTCTAAGCCTCTGAAAGAGTGTGGCTACCCAGAGAGACTCGGGTCACCAAGGAAGGAGTGGGACAATGCGAAGAAGGCACAACAATCGAAGGCCATGCCCACCAATACTGCGGGTTCTGCATACTCAAGCGAAGATGAGGTAGATGAGATGATGCGCATACGACGCCGACGAGCGTCTCACAACTTCCAAGATCCACATGCGCCCATTCAGTCAGGTTCTCTCGAACGAGAAGTATCGTCAGCACAACAACCCGAGGTTGCGCACGACGCAGAACCCAATTGAAGCATCACTTCCCGCAATTGATAGACACAGATGACTTTTGTTTGCAACACTCCCATGTCAAGCTAGGCTGATACACAACGTCTGCTGTTTACTTACTGCCTCTTCTACGTCACTTTGTAGCGCTATCAAATCTACATCAATCGTATTCACATACTAAGTCTTTGCGACAGTGAAAAACTCTAGTGAAATGAGGTACAAAAAGAGCCCTTACTGTGTCAGAAATGACCCATTTCGATATCTGAATGTCTCTTCAGCGGTTTCACTTTCACCGTTGATCTTCTCTCGTCATTTATGTCGCCATCGCGATACATCCGCATTCTCCACTTCCAACAAGCCAGCGTCAAAGCAGTCAACGGAACTGATATGACAAAATAAAGCCAGAGTTGTTTCGAGAGGACAAGATTGCGAGACTCAGAATCGAAGTCCACAAGGTTCATGCCAAACATTGTCTGTAAGTCGTCAGCATAAGTCAAGGTGTATAGCGGATGTTATACTTACGGCAACGAAAGAGAATGGGAGGTAGAACGACGTGACCAGCGTGATCGCTCTGATGGCGACAGAATCCTCTCGTGCCGATCTACCCATATCAAACGTGTTCTTGCTCTGACTCAGGTTCAACGTATCCAGCATTGACTGAGTAGTCAACTGGGCCCGTTTGTTCATGTAGAGGACTTGTCTTCGGTACGATGTGGCATCCTTGCGAAACTGTCTGAGTGCCGCTTTTATGACTACAGAAGTGCCATCTTGTACTTTGCCCACCTCAGAGAAGACGCTGTTGGCTTCTTCGAGGTCTTTCATCAACTTTTCGAATGACACGAGGATAGGTTCTAGCGGCAAGATTTTGTTCTCAACCGCGCGGACTTCTTTGAGGGTTTCAAATGTAACCAAAGATTGCGTTAGCGACGTACAGGCTGGCTTCATGTCCTTTGCGTCGGTCAGTAGGCGCCCCGAAATATTGATATCATTGACGTAAAGGCTCACCAATTGCAGAAGCTTAGCCTCGTGGTACCCAAGATAGTCACGCCAAGAGCTGAGATGTGTAGATATCAGCATCGAGTGGACCAGCATGGAATTTGACAGCAGCCTAAGTCTGGCGTCCGGTTGTTGTAGTACCTGATGAAGGTAGGCGTCGAAGTGAGCGGTCGGGCTCGGATGTATAATGAACAATGTTGATCTCGCCCGCTTCTGGTCAGCAAAGTGGTAAATTCCTGTTTGTCGAATGCGCCATGGGTTTCCCGTGGTGACAGCTTTCTGTTCCGAGTATTTGAAGACCCAACCGAACTCTAAACAATCGTTACCACATTGGATTTGGATGTCGATTAGAGATGACATACCAGAGCGTTTATCCGTGAAATGCGATTGCGACGCGCTGGAGAATCCCTCTTCCGTCGGCAGATGTCGATCTTTGAAGCACGTCAAAATTTGAAGGAATCCAGGGCTCAGGTGGTAACGATCCATGAGAAGCGATATCATGTCGCTGCTGATATTGAGAGGCGCCCATGTGTCTTTTTGGTGAACCGTACTAACAAATCTCATCAGCCTGGAGGCAGAACTGTTCAAGTCTACTCACTATATTTCCAAATCACTACTCTGTCCATCTGCATCGTTTGGATTATTGTCAAAGTAAGTCGACAGTTGCGAACTGCTGGTAAAGCTTTGGGTTGATGGAGTATGCGACGCATCACGTGCGAAGCGAGTGACCTTGAGCAAATGGCTCTCCTTGCGCTTCGAGAACAACTGATGGCAGCCGAGGATGCAGGCCTGTATCTGTGACGTTGATAGGGCGAGTGCATGAAGGTCATGCGCACTCCCGTCGTCTTGCCGAGTACTAGAAGACATATCGGAATTGTGAATTGCAGGGTAGTAAGACTTTGCGCAGAGACGCTCCGTGATATTTGCAATAAGTACGTGTTCGCTCCTCGCCTTCCCAAAACCGCGGCATGGCCTTATCCAATCCTGAGGGGCCCCGCACTGCCTGGACGGGCTGACAGGCACAGCGCCTCAGTCCTTTGCATCACTAGTAGAATGCCTCCCGTTAGCGTTCACCGGTCGCGAAAACAATGGGCGCATTGTATTACCTCCAGTCATCCTAATGATGTCAGCACAGCCTAGTGAGCCTTTCTGAGCGACTGACCGCCGTCAAAAGCTCAGGAGCCTCGAACGTTAAGTACTCCTCTCCAGCTCTTTGGATGTTGAAATTGATGTTATCACCGAATTTGTTTCTGAGGAACTTTTGTAGCTTGTCACGGCTGTAGTACCGTTGGAGGGCTTGCTGTTGTATCATGGCTTGGTGGTGGCGAAGCTGAGACAAGGCAGGATAGCATCTGCCCGCCGCTGGGGACTTTATAGCCTGTTGTAATCTGTACAAGGCTGAGACAAGATCAACTCGGTCTCCATCAAGCCGGGGGGTGTCTGCGTTGGCGCAAGCCTACCTGCATACCTGGGTAGGTCCTGCTCATCATCTATACACCGGCGTCGTGTTGTCAAAATACTGGCCTGCAGCTGGGCAGCCAGGTATTCGAAGGCGGAACAGTACACGCGGTGCCATGCCTGCTACTTGAAACGCCACGCTGCTGCGGGCGGGTCGAGCCTTTCAAGATTGGAAGTGGAGCCTGGCGACACGCGGGCGCCGGGACCCCGCGCGACGCGGCCCCTTGGCAATCAAGCGATGACGCCGTTCACATGGGCGATGTTGCCTACAGCCCGGAAGTGTCTTGCTGCATCGCTGCCCCATAGTTCTGAGTGCCAGTGGACGTCTTACCCCAACTTTGCTACCAGTGGCTCCCGTCAAGCAACAAGCTAACGAGCTTCGTGTGGCCTCTCTCTGCGTTGCAGGGACCGACGCGCATGGCCGGTTCCACCAAGCGCGTCTATCCTGCATTTCGACGCGAGTCCCGTCGCGTGCGACGATCGAAGAGTCCTTGATAATCGACCCGCTGGGCAGCCCGGTTCGATGAGCGCCAGGCCCAGTTTCTCAACCTCGCGGACCAGTGTGTCCATACCACGCAAAGCTCAGTGTGAGGAGCTGGCCCAGAAATTACAAGATGCTGTTGAACGGACTACCAAGGACGTCGCAGAAGATGATGCGCAGCGCAGCGCCTTCTTGCCGAAACCCGACCTTGACCAGATACTCAACGATAGGTCGTTGGAGCTGTTGTTCACAGAGTTGGTCACTGAGACTTCTTCCTTCGGAGGTGGCGTGTTCTTACAAACTAGTGCTACCAGTACTGCTCATGAAGAGAAGGGCTCAGATTTCGTAAATGACGACATGCAGGTGTTCATCAATAGTTGCATTGACGCGACGAAGCGCAAACCACTGGATGAACCATCCTGGAGAGCTCTACTTGCTCTGTTTCTGTACCAGAACAACAAGGAATTACTCTCGTTATTCGTGGAATGGATGGTCATCATGTTCGACCATCCTACAGCCAAGTCTCACAATCTTATACCGTCTGATGAATCGATACCGTTCACGAAGACCACCCTGAAAGGATATGATGTTCCAAATTGGTGCCACAGACTCATCCTCCTGGATCAAGCGATATTCAAACCAGTCATGATTCAGAAGCTGGAGCACCACGACGTCACCACCAGCGAACGCTTGCCTTTCATGGGCCGGTATCAACCCATCAAGAGCGGCTCTCAAGGCCAAGTCTTCAAAGCTGAGATAGCACAATGTCACTGGGAAATTCGAGAGAACGAGGACCAGGAAAAATCGGACTTTGTACCTGGTAATCCGAACAGCACGAAAGTTGTGGCGCTCAAAGTCTTCAAGGCGGCGGAACCTGCGCGCAATATGCTCGATGCCACTCAAGACTTCAAGATCGAGCTCAGAATCTTGGAGGAACTAAGGACGTACAAGACTAAGCACAAAATGATAATGCTGCATTTGGGTAGTATTACTGAGCTCGACGGGGCAGGAATGCCGACCAGACATTCTCTCATTTTTGAACTGGCAAGTTTCAGTTTGGGTGATCTCCTCAAAGGCAGGAATCGCCCCCAGGAAGCCGTCAAACCATCTCGTTTGCTTGCTAGCCTCGTAGACATTATCGAAGCATTAGAGTGCTTGCATGACAAGCTCGACACTCTCCATCTCGACATCAAACCTGACAACATCTTGATCTTCGAGACTCGTTCCGGTTCCGGAGACGAAGAGCAGTATGAACTCACCTGGAAGCTCAGCGACTTTGGTCTAGCTGGAAAGAAGGCTGCGAAAAAGCCAAAGGCTGGATCTGCGCAGACCTCGACAGCTACTTCTCGAGAGTCCACTCTACCTGCAACAAGACCAACCGGTTTATATCAAGCCCCGGAAATACAAGAGCAAGAGACTAGTCATGCAGGACGGGGAAGTGATGTCTGGTCTATGGGCTGTGTCACACTTATGGTACTTGCGTTCATATATGCCGGATCGACGGAGGTCACAGAGTTGGAGAGTTCCCTGATGGTCAGATTCCAGAATCTCGGCGGCAGAGAGCCTTTGTTCTATATAAGGAGCGACTCATACCCATGGAAACACCGAACTTCGCACATTTGTCACTATCTCCAAAGTCGGGACCCGGGCGATGATGTGATACCTCATACAGCAGGACCGCTTCGTGCCGCACTACACCCCAGTCTCATCGACTGGTCCAATATTCTGATCGAGGACTCATACGCATTCAAAACCGAGCAGAAGTTCGTACTATACATACTCAAAGTGATTGTCGGTAGAGTTCTTCTGATCGATCGCGGCAGACGAATAGAGGCATCTGAGCTGCGCGAAAGACTGGCCTATATTCAACAAGAGTGGGAAAAATATGATGTCGCATCTGAGAACTACGTCTATCCAGATGCTTTGGCAGGTTTGGACCTTGTACAAAGCCCAAGCTCACCGGTATACGGAAGCACCCCCCGCATCTCAGATGACAGTATCTTGTCGACGGCTGTTGCGCCTGAATCTCCTCATCCCCCACGGACTGAAATAGTGGCGCCCCAAGGAGGCCTTACGCAGGAGCAAAATGCGCAGATGCAGGAACTTCGCCGCGCGATTGAGCGAAACCATGCCCTCAGCGTGCAAACCCTCCTCGAACAAAGCCCTGAGATACTAGGCCATTTATGCCCTGGCGTAAGGAGGTACCCGATTCATTTAGCGCTGTTCAAGAACGCCTATGAAGCTCTCGACGTGCTTCTTGAGAACGCATCTATTGAGATCACGAATCTGTCTTGCAGCCGACGAACCGCCCTCGATTTTGCATTGGAGTTGGGGAAGCCCGCAGCTCTTGACTGCATCCGAAAGCATCGCTGGAAATTCGAGTTTCCGCCCGAGCTCTATGAAAAGCGCAAGAAGCACTTAGGTGCCGAAGCGCAAAATATTGCGGATGATCTGTTTGGTATCAGGAAAGCTGCGACACCGAAGCCCAAGAAAACCTTGTTTGGGATACCTAGGAGTAGGACATCTAATTCGTCTACATGACCTTGCGACTTTGGAGAAGAGTATCGAGGTTCTTAGCAATCAACAAGAACCGGAGCTTTATACTGTTAGTCTTGATGAATGCGTTGGCGCGCGGATCACAGCATCGGTCCTCATACCCCCACATATACATGGCATACCCTCTTACGGACCGCTAAAGGCTTGCAGTAGCTAGATGGCAATACCGAGCTCATAGGTCCAAAAAGATCTGCTTTCAGGCAAAGAGATGCAAGGCTCTCTCGCTTGAACGGGGTGGTGTTGGCGATGCTGCATGGGCAAAAAGAAGGCATAAACATACAACAGCGGGGATTCGCTAGTGGTCACCCACCTAACTACTAATCCGCCGGTACACTGCTTGTATATGGCTGAGCGGACGGGAAGCCTAATTCTCAGTGTCCTATGGTCGTATGTGGAAGAATGCGATGATGGTAGCCATTATATCCGCAAAACTGTGGGAAAGGCGAAAGAAAACGAGGTGGGCGCTAGTCCCCGCTACAATCACACCGCTCTTACCACTGCAACTTTGGTAGGTCTAGTCGGTGATACGGTGTAGGAAGATTGGTAGATTCGGTTGCTTATATTATACCCAATTCTCGTTCATGATACATAGTCTTCTTGAAGTCCATATCGTTTCCCCATTTACTTCTGCAACACCGGCCATCCCTTGACATACTTGATCGGATTCCATCCCAGAAACTTGAAGTTGTCTCGGTAAAGCGGGTCGAATGTCGTGTTGACGTAATGGTAGTACAGCACGTCGCTTCCGCGGTAGTCGGAAATCACCGCCTGTCCTCCGGGTGCGTATGTGTTACCATGGCTGCCATAGACCATGCTTCCGCCACCTTCAGCGAGATCCTTTCCATTGCGGTCCACGAAGGGCCCGCGGGGCGACTTTGAGCGACCGACAAAGATGGTGTACTCGGCTCCAGGAGGGGGCAGCGCAGCGGGGTCGTAGCCGCAGCACAGACCCGCTGAGTACCAGAGGTAGTAGAAGCCTTGCTCCTTGTTGTAGTTGATATACGGGGCTTCCTCGGCGGATGCACCGCCCCAGGAGAGGGACATGTTGGCGTATGCCTGCTCCTTGGTAGGCAGCACTGGGTCATAGGTGTAGCTCAGCTGGCGGGCAGTGGGGATTTTGACGGATTTGAGGTCCTTGGTCAACTCGAACTGCCAGAGGTTGGCCCACCAGGAGCCGTAGGAGAGGTAGCTTTTGCCAGTCTTGGCGTCTTGGATGAAAGCCGCGTCGATGGTGTTGGTCTTGCTCAGCGGGAAGGGAGCGTCGGTGCTGTTGGACGACACGACCATGCCGTGGTCAGTCCAGGACCCGTTCTGCAGGGTCTTCGAGGTGGCAAGTCCAATGAAGGACTCCGAGACGCCGAAGTCGGAGACGGTATAGTAGCAGTAATAGGTATCACCGACCTTGTGAACATCTGGGGCCCTGCATTATAGTGTTAGTACACAATTTCTTTTGGTATTTGCAAAGTAGCTGCCTCTTACCAAAGACGGTTTGCCTGAGCGGGATCATCAATGCTGCCAGGCGGCTCCAGAACTTGAGCGACAACCTCCCAGTACCCTTCCAGACTGTTCTTCTTCGAAGCACGAGAGGTGGTTGCCAAGCCATGAGAGGAGAATGAGTAGTAGTGGCCGTCTGGTCCGAGCACAATACTTGGGTCGTGGATGTGGACACCACCAAGCGTACCGTTCAAGTCCTGACCTGTGATCTTGCGAGGCGCGGGCCAGTATTCCCTGGAGTAGGGGTCTTTGACTGGTTTGGGCGAGTTGTGAGATGATGAAGGAGCGGCAAGGGCCGGGGTGAAGAGAGACGAGAACCCTAAAGCGAGAGCCGTAAGGCTGGCTTTGGTGGAGGACATCCTGGGTAGAAGGCGACCTGGCGCGGCGATAATCTCTAGTGATGATCGGGAAACCTCTTGGTCTTTATAGCATACCGCATTTCGTCTATGATGCGGATCTATCTTTCGCGCCTGGGCAGGTCTTGTGTGCCATGTGCAGACGAACGGCGCATCATACTGCCCTTGCAGCGACACCCTCGTCGCGTACCACGATCCGTCCGGTCGGGTAGTCTGAGATGGGTAACGGTTCCTGGAAAAGGAAGGCAAACAACCACTCTCCGCAAGTGACGTTGAAAAGGTGGGGATGGAGCCTTGGGGTAGGAAGTTTACGGGAGGCGGAGGATTTCGTTCGCTCGAATCAAAGGTCAGCAAAGCCTGCTAGTGGGGCCTAAAGTTGGCGACTTCATATCGTCTCCAGAGCCCATCATTCGAGAAGCGGAGACGAGGAAGGAATGCGAAGACATCGCAGTCGGATTTGTGACGGAGATTCGGGATGTCCAGGTGTCGTGGGTAGCGGGAGGTAGGCCGGTGGCTCGTCTTCTCTGAAGCCAAGAGGCTCTTGCCATTCCAATCTCCCCATCTGACATCTTCCGGCCGGAAGCGGGCTCGAGTACGGGTGGCGATGCATGCAACGAAGTTGTGAAGTACAATCGGAATTAGCGACAGGATAACTTGTAGCAATTTTGATGGCTCTTCCATGGTTTCTGCGTCTTTGGACATGCAGAGCGGAAGGACTGCCTGGTGCGCACGGACCTTCCACTAGCGGGGACTATAGATCGACGCCACCGTAAGTCTGGCCGTGGTCGATTGAATCGCGGTCTTGTCAGTCCATCATCACAAACCACCTTGCGGGTATCGCATTGTTGTGGCCACTCGATTCGCAATAACTAGGTACATGAATTCACAGAAAGCTCAAACTTACCTTTCGACCTTCCGTAAGGTCAACACGCCTAACTAGCTAGGCAGGGCAGAAGTATAAGTAGTCAGCTTCAGCTGAAGCCTACCTACTTAGCCTTGAAGCCACGCATTGCGCCCCTCGTGCGGCTGAACCACCAGAGAACCTTTCTGCAACATAAAGGTGAGCATCTGTCGTGCTCTTCTCCAACATGTGTCGACCTACCATTTGCATCTTGCGAGATTTCGACGTTACAAGCAGCATCCAACATGATCGATATCACTTACCCCAAATCGCGCGATAACTGGAGCCTCGACGTCGTCAACATCTTAGCCTTCTTGGGCGAGCATAACATCCTAGCTTGCAGCCAGCAGATCTGCATGTCCTGGACGTGCTTCCTACCACGACTGATACCGGCGCCTCAAGGCCTTCTCGCTCAACGACCCAAAAAGCTTGCATCCGAGGACGATGTACCGGTGATGGGAGTACTTTCGGGTATTAAGAGACCAAACTTGCAGTATTTTGGACGGATGGTCCACACTGATGGGTCCGAGTTGCCACCATTCACGTCACGTGTGCTCAAAATTAGGTGGAAGGAAACGAAGCCGTTCCTGCATCGGCGATACCTTCCGTTTCAGAGAAATCATCTCGATATGGAAGAACCGGACGCCTATGGAAGGAAAAAGAAGAATCTGTTTCTACCAAGATTGTTCTCGCCAATGAACATGATCGCTATTGTCAGCTGCGCGATGAGTCTTGGACTAGCAGGGTGGGCTCTCGTGCTTGTAGATGCTGTCGCGCTTACTGGTATTTTGGTCATGAGCTTTACGACACCTCTACTGTGTGTCGGAATGCGTTGGAGACCACGATCCATGCGTACGTATACTGATCAGATACCGCAAGATATGGTCGTTATCAAGTCCTCGAACGAATGCCTCACGGTTGTGGAGTGTGATCGATCCATAGCGCGTCTTCTCTACTTCCACCCCGAGAATATCGAATACAATGTCAGCTCTTTCACGGGGCGCGGCTTGAGTGGTACTGTTGGTGGGCTCACCCTCGTGGGCTCCATTGTGCTGTTTGGGAATGCAGTATGGACGATGAAAGCAGCACTTGCTGTCACATATACAGTCCTGAACCTTTTGTATTGGATCGCCGCAATCCTTCCGGTCCGTTTGTCATGGCATATGGATCTTGTTGTCGGGTTGTCGGAAATAACACACTACGAAAGTTTCACAGAATGTCTCTGGAAAACCATCTGTACCACGAAACATAGTGATTGGGCACTGGAACATGTGCCTAAGACTGTTGCGTGGAGTCGATGGCTGGATGAAGCGCAAGATCAGGCTAGATCTGCCCCAGATTCGACCTGGGACGCACAGGAAGCTCTTGCAGTCATGCGTGACAGATACAGGTCGCAGTTGTGAGCTTGCATAGCTCTCGTGGCTGTAGCCTCTGTGCAGGTTAGAGCTACCTCTAGGATCCGCCTCTAGGTCGCCGAAGGATCGCTTGCGCATAGGCGCACTCGACTTGTTCGCAAGAGACGGTCGCCGCGCAGACGGCCCAGCAACGACAATTCGAGGTAAAATAGTTCAACGATCAGACATGCTTTTGTATCTGGATATCGTTCCGAGGTCCTAAAGTCAGCTGAGGTGGACCAAGTGGAACTGCGGCCGTACGTGGGTGAATCAGAGCCTAATCTAGATTTCAGTCTCGATGTCGACAAAGAGATATGAGTAAATGAGCCTCGCGATGTCGATACCACTCAAGAGCGTTTGTGACCACGGGTGGCGCACGGCGATAACTTCCCACTGCAAAGGAAATCGTATATAGACACCAAGGCATTCACCGATGCACTTAGTGTACTCAGATAGCCCGAATCAAGGCTCAGAAAAAGTCCGGGTGCGATACCGGAATGAACGGACATATGATCAATCACGCCCATACCCATCTCGTATCAAAATCTGGAGCGGGCCTTCATCGGCCGATTGCAACACCCCGCCGTCGCCCGAGCCTTGCCAAGACACAACCCAAGATACTGTACGAGTAAACGTCGCGGACGCTAACATCAAGAGCTGAGCCTATGACTGATATGATTAGTCAGTCGTGGTTCTTTCAATCGTGGATTACGAATCAAGCGAGTCAAGATACCCGGGTACCTATCTTCACGATGGCGAGAATTTCGAGCTACAGAGGATCTACTGGAGGCTGGGCGGAGCTTGTCAGAATCCAGATTGCGGAGCCCGGAGATTAGTATAACTACATGCCAGCTCCCTTCACTTCTCGCGATCTCCGTTGTGAGTTGACTATCGGTGGTTCAAAACATTCGTCACAATGGTAAACCCTACCTCAGTGCTTGTCGCAGTTTCCGTGCTCATCAACCCTCTCGCCGCCGCTTCGAGTGGAAGCAACGAGTACGACACCGGATATTCTCCCAAGTAATGCTATACCCACAATTCTGATGACTACTGTACTCATCTCCCACAGCTACTCAGCACCACCCGCATACACCAACATCACATTCATCCTCGACAAAATCCTGGCACGCGGCTACCTGAAAGTCGGCACAACAGGAGACTACAAGCCCTTCTCCTACAAAGTCACAAACCAAACCGCACTCCCCGCCACCCCAGCCATCAACACCACGTACATCGGGGCCGATATCGACTTAGCGCAGTCGCTTTCCAACTCGCTCGGCCTTCCACGTCCAGTTGAGTTCGTTCCTACCATCTGGGCGAACATCACAACGGACCTCGTAGCACAGAAGTTTGATGTCGCGATGAGCGGCGTTAGCATTACCTTGGCTCGCGCACAGAAGGTCTTCTTTTCTACTGCAATTCAGCGCGTGGGTAAGGCAGCCTGCGTGCGATGCGCGGATCTAGAAAAGTTCTCGTCTCTGGAGGCTATTGATACTGCGGGGATTAAAGTCGCTGTTAACCCAGGCGGCACGAACGAGGCGTTTGATCGGGCGAACTTGAAGGCTGCTACTATTGTTCTGGTGCAGGACAATAACGCCGTCTACAAAGCTGTTATGGATGGAGATGCCGATGCGATGATTAGCGATATCATCGAGGTTGAGTTGCAGGTTCGGCTGCATCCTGATGTGCTGTGCATCGTCAATCCGAACGCCACATTTACGTTTGAAGAGTTGGGGTATATGGTTGAAAGGGATGTTGTGTGGAAGCAGTATTTGGATATGTTTGTGCATATTCAGCTTGGGAGTGGTGGGTGGAATCGTACGCTGGAGAAGTGGATGTCGTACAAATGGCCTTCAGTATAGATGAGTGTGTAGAAGACAGCTGTCGATGGAGATTATACACATAGCTGCTCAACCATGAATGCCAGAAATGTAAGGTCACTAGCTATACCAGATGCAATAGGAAGCGGGTGGTAAAGCCAGAGATGTTATATCCGATACCGAATGATGATAGTGATGGCTGCATCTGCGTAAGCACTAGAACCACCTGTGCTTACTGCGTACTGCCTGTAACATCACTCATTGGCCGGTCAAAACGCCTCTCAGTATCATTAAGCCACAGCGGTGGCCTTTTGGCGATGGCGGCGATGGCGGCGATGCCGCATTTCTGTGTCTGGACTGGTCAACGAAACCTCCATGTTCACCCCTATTCGACGATAGCTATCTTTTGGAGGGCGGTTGCAAATGGCCACCCAAAAAACGCAAGAAGCTGCAAGAAGCTGCACGAGATGACCAAACCCCCCTCCTCTGGCATATATCCGTCGATAGAGACAGCAACTCCACCATTCTCTTCATACACGGCGCTTTTGTAGACGCTCACGACTGGGAACTGGTGGTACCCTACATGCATGGCTACCATCTCCTTCTCCCAGACTGCCCTGGACACGGTAACTCGTCGCACATACCGTTCTCTATCGAGACATCCGCAGAGCATATCGCGCGTCTGATAGAGGCACAAGCTATCGGCGGTCGAGCCCATATCGTTGGTCATAGTCTCGGTGCTTCTGTCGCAGTCTGCCTTGCCGCGAACTATCCTCATGTCGTTGAATCATTGTTCGTCTCTGGATACAGCGAAGCGCCTGTCTCCAGCGCTCCGTTATTACCTTACCTGCTCTGGGCCTCCAATCGCATGGAAAACGCTGTCCCACGACCCTGGATTTGCTGGCTCATGGATGGTACAGAACTCCGCCGCACAAAGAACCCTTCGCTATCGCTTTGCACACAGATCGCGCAGAGCGACAGCGCAGCGGCGCAAATGCAGCCATGGTCTGCACGAACCCTGATCATTGTCGCTGGGAAGGGTGGGGTGGTTCCATCTAGCGATAGCCCGGAGGCTGCTCGCAAACTCGTCAAGATTGGAAAAGAGAACAACACTTTGACTCTTGCTTATACGCATCCGGATATGAGGCATCCTTGGAATAGGCAGAATCCTCGGCTTTGGGCGGAGACTGTTGTAGCGTGGGTTGAGGGGATGAAGCTTCCAGCTGGGTTTGTGCCACTGTAGGCACTTGACGAGATGAAGCTTCAGACTTTTGCCTTATCAAAGATCGCGGTAACTGAGTAGTTGAAGAGGATAGCGCGTGTAGATGCGGAGCAGCAGGGTGTGATCAGTAAAAGGAAGGCACGACCTCGGTCGCTAGCTCACGTGACAGGATGCACCTCAGTTGACGGTCATCGGTACCAGAGTGCACTATCATCACAGATCACCTCGATCTGTTGCGACCGACGGAACGGAGATGAGAGGTATAATCCAGAGCGCTATACCCAGGTCGTGAAGGAGCGATACTGGCGGGCGTATGAAATTGCACGTGAGATTGCACCAACATGGGCGGATGGTTAGGCCCCCGAACCTGCATGGGAAAGATAGCAGGGAAATGAATCGACGATGAAAGCAGCGAAGACGTCTCTTCGTGAGGTTTGCACTTGGCTGTAGTGTGGCGCGCAACCGTGGTGGCTGTTGTGTAGGTCTTGGTGGTCTCACTGTGCAGATGACGAGGGCGCCTGGCCACGGCCGATGTGACGGCTGGCGGGTGCTGGGGCTAGTGATCGGCTTAATCACGCAGCTCTCGAGGTCTCGAAGCCCTCAAGGTTTCTAGACCGCGCAACTACCAGACGCCGATCGCATAGCACAAACACAAAGACAGAAGGTGTAGAATAGCTCCTCTTTTGACTGCAGCACGTTTGTTTCCTTTCAAAGGGGTACCGTCATCACAACAAAGACAGATGCAGACTGTTGAACCACAACAAAAGTATTTCGGGCCTACAGTATACGAGGGAACGTCATCCCTCGATGCAGCACTTGGTCTCTTTGGGCAGCTGCAGTGTTGAAATTCTCACCTAGTGGCCGAGCATCTATTTTTACCACCCTGGGGTGTTGCACAGCCACGCTGGCGCCGTCCATGGGGTCATCGGCGTAGGCTACCAAAGTGAATTTGATGATGATGAACTCCTATGATTTTGTGTGCACAAGATATGATGATGGCGAGATAAGCTCTTTGTGCACGGCTTGAAGCTTCAGGTGGTTCTCCAACTCCGCATCGATGACACGATGGTTGACTTGGCGACGGCAACGGTCTCGAGCGGACCGGGGTAGTTTGATAGGCCCTCCTTACACGGTAGCAGTCTTCAGCTGCCAGTATACGACAGTAGTGGTGTATTGGCGTGTGAGGGCAGCGTGTCTCGCAGTAGCAGCAGATAGTGATGACCTAGCGATAAAAAGCATTCCTTCCCCAGCTCGCGCAACAGTCCCTGACAGCTCCCCAACGTCAACCCCATCTGCATCCCATCGTGTTCTCGAACGCGGCCCAACAACCATCATCCTTCGATAGCGTCGGATCCAGCGACTGCGCCATCGCGGAATTAATCGAGGCTAGCGCCGCGCGTCCCTTCCTGATTGGAGTGAACCCCCTTGGCTGTCGCCGCACGGTTTCAGAAGAGAGGCAGATTACCGGCTTCAGCGCCTCGTCCTCATTTCAACCACATCGCTCCCTCGTTCGTCAGTCGTTTCACTTTTGCGTCCCTCGTACCTGCCGACTCGACCCCAAACCCTCTTCCTGGCTCGCCGCTCCCTCGACGCGCCTTCCCTCTGGACGCTTGCCTTTGTTTACCGCTTTCCATCAGGCACGAGAAAGGTTGAACCTGCGGCCGACCCCCGTTTAATCTACTGCTTGTTTCTTTTGCTACACTCGCTTTTGTCAGCAACCACCCGCGCATACCAACGTCGCCCGACCCTTCGCTGCTGCGACCGTCGCTCGCTGTCGACACCCGCACCTCGAGAACGCCCCCGGGCGCACAACACCGATAATGAGGCCCCATGCGACATACTCGGCCATGCTCGCACCTTTTATATTACTGGCATCCGCGCCACTGAGCGTACTGGCTGCCGACATTCTCAAGACCAACGGTTTCAGCTCCTGTCTGGAAGGCACAGGAGACATCAAGGTCAACAAGCTGAACATTGAGTTCGACCGCTCCATCAAGAAGGTCAAATTCGATGTGTCCGGCACCAACGAGGTTGAGCAGAAGGTCATGGCAATCCTCACTGTAAATGCATACGGCAGGGAATTGTACAACAAAGAGTTCGACCCTTGCGATGGCGAATACAAGGTTGATCAGTTATGCCCAGGTACGTTCTTCCAATATACCCCCACCTGCGCACGCTAACATGCAGCAGTTCCCAAGGGTACTTTCGGCGCACAGGGCGAGCAGAGCATCCCCGACAGCATCATGTCACAAATCCCCAGCATCGCCTTCAACATTCCCGACATCGACAGTCAAGCCAGGATGCAGCTCAAGGCCAAAGATGGAGGCAAGGACCTGGCCTGTATCACCTCTCAAGTCAGCAACGGACAATCACTTTCCACTGCAGGAGTACAATACATCGCCGCTGGAATTGCTGGAGCTGCCTTGGCTGTTACTGGTCTGGCTTCGCTCGCTGGCGCTGGACACCCTGGCGCGGCCCAGTCCAGTCCTACCTTTGGCGACGTTATCGGATGGTTCCAGGCCATGGCTTTGAACGGTATGATGAGCGCTGACGTCCCTGGTGTATACCGCAGCTGGTCCCAGAACTTTGCCTTTAGCACCGGTCTTATCTACTGGGAGGGAATGCAGCACTCGATCGACAACTTCCGCAAGAGCACTGGCGGCAACCTTACCCAGAGCAGTGTCGAATTTCTCAAGAACGCTACCCTCGTACACGTGGACCAGAACATGACCTTGACCAAGCGCAGCTTTGACGTCCTGTTCGCTCGCGATGAGTTGAACACGAACGTCAACGATACTGCCGAAGAGGGAGGTGACAACAAGGTCATCGTCTACGCAAAGGACATGCAGGGCTTCATCCAGGAGTACACCATCCCTGACCGTAACGCCTTCATGACAGTACTACTCATCTTCGCCATCATTATCGCTGCCATCACCGTTGGTATCCTCCTTTTCAAGGTCATTCTGGAGACATGGGCACTCTTTGGCAGCTTCCCGAAGAAACTGACCAGCTTCCGTAAGCGATACTGGTGGACTCTGGCCAAGACGATTACCAACTTGATCCTCCTGCTCTACGGTATCTGGGTTCTCTACTGTGTCTACCAATTCAAGAACGGAGACTCGTGGGCTGTCAAGACACTTGCTGGTGTTACTCTGGCCGCATTTACCGGAGTTCTGGCCTTCTTCACCTGGAAGATTTGGAGCACCGCAGACAAGTTCAAGAAGATGGAGGGAAAGCCCGACGCTCTCTACGAAGACAAGGAGATCTGGCGCAAGTACAGCATGTTCTACGAGAACTACAAGAAGAGCTACTGGTGGATCTTCGTACCGGCCATCATCTTCATGTTCGCTCGTGGTTGCGTTATCGCAGGAGCAGATGGCCACGGTCTCGCACAGGCTGCTGGTCAACTCATCGTCGAGTCGCTTCTCCTTGTCATGCTTCTCTGGGCTCGTCCGTACACGCTCAAGTCTAGCACCTGGATCAACATCACCATCTCGGTCGTTCGCGTCTTGTCGGTCGTCTGCATTTTGGTCTTCGTCGAAGAACTTGGCATGAGCCAGACCACTAAGACCGTCACCGGTCTGGTCCTTGTCGTTGTGCAGGCTTCCCTCACTGGTGTCCTTGCTATTCTCATCGCAGTCAACGCGATCATCATCTGCTGCAAGGAAAACCCTCACCGTAAGAAGAGAAAGGCAGCTGGTAAGTCTTCTCCACCCCCCTGCTTGTCAACACCATCTAACAGCCCCTGCAGAGAAAGCTCGTGATCTCGACACCCTTACTCCTCTCGACGCACGTAACTCGCTACTCATGGACCCCCAAGAGTACAAGCGAACCTCCCTTCCATCGCCGTTCGGTCCCCGCACCGCCGGCTACGACCGCGTTCCTCTCGCGGATCAGAACACCGCATACAACGGTCCCGGTGGTCGTTCATTCGGAGACGACCAAGGACACTTGCTCGCCGATGCATCCACATTCGGTCGCACAGCAACGCATGAGCGGAACTTGAGTCGCGAAAGCAGTCCAGGGCGCGAGGCGGATATTGGCTTCCACCAACCACCCGGCTACGTGGCCAACGCGCCATGGCAGCCTCAACAACCACGAGGCCCTCCTGGTCCCTATGCCTACTAA
Organism: Alternaria hordeiaustralica; assembly: GCF_023758085.1. Taxonomy (NCBI): domain Eukaryota; kingdom Fungi; phylum Ascomycota; class Dothideomycetes; order Pleosporales; family Pleosporaceae; genus Alternaria; species Alternaria hordeiaustralica. The sequence goes on along the minus strand of NW_026056794.1, from coordinate 265,762 downwards.
GCCAACAACCTTTTGAAGCATCCAAGAGCGAAGACCTAAAGAAGCGAAACGTCTCGCCATCTAGGCATAATCTCCTATTTGTTTTGTTCCTTTGTCTGCATCGCGGTGGTCGCATTTGACAAACCATAGAGCGGTCAAACCATATCCTCAGTCATCTATCTCCCGCACACGGACCGGGCCATACCTGCGCCCCACGTCTGTGTATTTACGAATCTTTCCTTGTGTTCATCATCGAGTTTTTTTGTGTAAAGAAAGATCTGATACAAGCTCTTGTAATCTCATGCAAAGCGGTAAGCCTGGGGCTCGCGCACACATACCACTATCTTTTCTGCTATATCGTCAAGGTGGAGTGAAGGAGAAGAAGGTTGGAAAAGGGATGGAGTGAGGGGAGTTGGAAATGGAATGGGAACGGCAATGTGAACTAGGATGTAGCGAAAGATGTAAATACCAATACCCAAATGTTATATCGCTGTTTCACATACCTCTCCGTGGTTGTGAGTGATGCCTGCCCAGAGAATGCCATGTCTTGAGATCTTACTACACGCGGCTCGGCGGCACCTGGCCTAGAATCGTCCAGAGCACGTGCGATCTTAACTTTCGCCGATAAGCCCTGCAGGCAGAGAGCTACCCAGCCGGCCAGCTGAACACTCGCTGCAGCCCCAAAATGTTGGGACACACTTCGCATGCGCCACCCCTGAGCCAATACATTCTAGCGACGTACCTTGCCTGGACTGCGACATGTAGTATCTGAACGAAGAGAACGACGCAAAACTCTCAACAGCCCGACGCAGATTTGTACCTGCCGATCCCTCAGATCGCTCGATGTAAATCCTTATTCCATCACCCTCGTCCCACCTAAAAACCACGCTTTTCCCGCCGAACGCCTCCGGCAAAGTCGATCTCCCGAGAATTTACTTTGGGTCGTGCCTTGTCCCCTTTTGTGGCGCGGGCTTATGGGCGCTTGTACCTGCGTCACGGTAGGCGTCACCACAAGTTCCAAAACCTACCTAGCACAACGCCACTACGCTTTTCTGAGCGGCGCGGCAGCAATCTAGCCGGCTCCCAAGATGCCGGTTTATCTCTTTTCGATAGATACTAACAGCCATGGTGCAGGTGTAGCGTGGGTGGGCGGTGGGGTTATATTGTTATCTCCAGCCTGGTAGCGCACCTAGGCATCTTTTTTCTGAAGTACCTGAGTTCGTGACGTTTGACGGCGTTGGAAGCTAACAATTTTTTGACTCGTACGGGTATCTATCTAGGAAGGAGCGCGCTCGCTGTGTAACTGATCGTTCGTTTCCTGTTCTCGTTCCCGGACTTCTGGACCTGTTTACGATACCCAGCTTGTTAATTGTCTCGCCTTGGCCCGGTTGCAAAGGCGCTTTTGTGGCTTGCGTAACGACACGCTTTCGAAGTTTCTCCTGACAGCTTTAGAATTTTTTCGTGGCTGAGCTGGCTAGAAGAGTTGGAATTCCCAGGAAGGTACTCTTGCTTCGTTACCTACCTGATCGCCTCCTGTCGTCTACTTTGTCTTTGCCCATTGCGACGAGCAAAGAGGTATCTTGAGGTGTCCCTGAATAACGACACCCAATCGCACGGCGACCAAACAATCAGCAACGGACCCCTTCGCGGCCTATCTTCGTATCGCTGGTACCGAACACCCAGATCCACTTCCAAAAAAGTCGGATTTCATACATCGCTACGTCCGAGAGCACTCCAACACACAAACCTCACAACAAAGATGCGACGGACCGCGCTCCTCAGCGCCGCAACGGTGCTGCTCACGAGCACAACCTCCACAACCGCACAATCCACGGCCTCAACATCATCAAAACGCGGCCTCGTCTACGTCCCCTCCGATGACCACCCAGACGACGACAAGATCTGGACAACCGGTCCATCACCACCAACATGGTACTACAACTACCAAAAAGACCCCTCGTCTGCCTACAAAGATAACCCAGACATGCAATTCGTCCCCATGCTCTGGGGCGCCAGCGACAGCGACACCGGCACCCCATTCCTCGACTCCGTGAAGCAACAGATCAAAGACGGAGCAAACATAACCGCCGTCCTCGGCTTCAACGAACCCGACGGCGGCCACAGCACCGGCGGATCCAACCTCGCCGTCACCACCGCCGCCGCACGCTGGAAAGCCGAAATCGAGCCCCTCAAAGAACTAGGCATCAAACTAGGCGCACCGGGTGTCACAGGCGCAGAGTCCGGGTGGCAGTGGTTAGAGAACTTCTTCAACGAGTGCGACGGCGGTTGTAATCCCGACTTCATTCCTGTGCACTGGTATGGCAATTTCGAGGGTATGATGAGCCATGTTGGACGTGTTACGACGATGTGGCCGAACATGACGGTGTGGGTTACGGAGTATGGGTATCCGAATCAGCCGCTTGAGGAGACGCAGAGTTTCTATAATATGAGCGCGCAGAGCTTTGATAGTTGGCCGTGAGTACTCGTCTTGAATGCCTTCAGGAAATCGAACATGTACTGACAGTATACGCAGAAACATCACACATTACTCTTACTTCGGCGCTTTCCGATCGGATGTCAGCAATGTGGGTGCAAACGCTGCGATGCTTACCCAGGACGGCGAGTTGACGGATATCGGGTCGTGGTACATGGGTGGCGCGGCTACGAACAATGTTCCTGAGGCTTCTGGTGCGTCGGCGATGGGTGCTGCACCGGCTACCCTTGCTCTCAGCTTGGTGGCGATGTTGTTCTCGTATCTTGCTTAAGGCTGCAAAGAGGGCAGTTCGCCTGGTATGCTGGCTGGGGTGTCTTTTGGACTAAGTACTCAGGCGGGAGTGGGGATGTTGCTGCTTTTGAAGTGAAACCAGCTAGAACCGGGCTCATGAGAGATACATTGCATTGCGAAGGCGTTCAGGAATCAATAGCGATTAGATGTTATTAATAGACCGGGTTTCGCCTACTAGGGTTGTGGTTTTGTGTCTACAGCATAGTGGTGCCATACCCGACAATGATCTCAAAAATGCTCTCGCTTCGTGGCGGGGGCTTGCATGGTAACCAAAATACGGGGCCGCCTTTGCAGATTCATGTCACCATACAGCCTTATAGATACCTGAGTACGCACCTACGGCCTCTCTTCCTCCGCGTGTTCGAGTGCGGCTGTAGGTACCTCAAACTTCTTGCGACCCCGAACAAACCAATCCACCATCGCAATGACCATAAAACCAATTAAGATCACTGGTGCGTAGTTCATCGTCATGCTTGTCACCGGTCTGGATGCTGGGAACGCAACAAAGATGATGACGTATACCAAGTAGACGATGGCGCAAAGTTTGATCGGCACGCTCCATCTGCCTAGTTGGAAGGGCCCGTACTTCGGATGTCTACCGGCAAGCTGGCGAGCTGTGAGAAGCGTGATAGGAACGAGGTACGATACGTATAACGCGATGAGGGGTAGTGATGTGAGTTGATTGAAGGCAGCTGCCGATCCGAGATTGATGAGCGATAGAAGGCAACAGATGAAGCCGACTAGAAAGAGGGCGGGTATTGGAACTTGGAGCGTTGGGTGGATCTATAGTTTTGTCAGTGTTATTCGTCGATTTGAGCTCGGAGAGAACTTACGTAGGTGAAATGCTGATGGAAAGGAAGGCCCTTGTCGGATGCGAATCGCCAGACCAATCGAGCTACGGACGCGACAGTGTTGAAGTTGCCGATCATTATTTCGATTCCCATCAAAACTGTCATTACCGTTGCTGCTGTTTTGGATCCTGTGCTATTGTAATATATCAGTGTCGCGTCCACATCGCCTCCCAGATGGCACTTACGCGGAGTAGAAAACCTCAGTAATTGGCAACATCGAATTCGCGACGGCTTCTTCATCACCGATACAGAACATCAAACAAATAGTAAAAGCGATCATCATGATTGCGTTCAGAGACGTCGCTAGGACCATAGCTTTTGGTACCCGCTTCCGAGGTTCTTTAGTCTCGTCGACTGCGGACTACGTTAGCATTGGCATGGGAGGTTGAGTTGAGGTGCGCAGCTTACTCATGTGGAGGACACCATCAAAACTGCTGATGGGATATGCTACAGCGAGCATGCCAATAGAGAATGCGACACCGGGATTTTCCCAACCGGCGTCTGTGTGCAAGGTCATGAAGACGTACTCGGGTGTACTGCGCTTCGCAAGCGTGCAAAGTGTCGCAACGATAGCAATGAAGAGAATGACGTGGAGAGCGCCGCCAATAGTTTCCAGATAGTTGATGATCTTTCGCAAGTAAAGGTTGATGACCAGCGGGACAATGAGAAGGGCGATCAGAAACATCGTCGCGTGCCAGCCCTTTGGCTCGTAAGTTGAGCTGTTGAAGATGATCAAGCCGGACAAAGTATTAGACGTGAAGGCGATAGCGCCCGCGCAGCTGCATACCCACGCAATGACTGTGATCCAACCCTGGATAAACCCCCAGAATTCAGGAGCAAACGGAGCGAAGCGCGCCGACCACCTGTACTGTGCACCTACGGTGGGGTCCATGGAGGCCATTTCTCCCAAAGCTGTAGCAACAAGGGTGGAGCCGAAGCCAGCGATCATAGATCCCCAGACGAGCGCGGCAGGACCACCGTTCAGCCATGCAAGCTGGAATGAGAGACCAACAGCCTCCCATGCTACTTGGAGTGTGAATCCAAAGTTGTTGATGGCGAGTTGATTTATATAGCGTTGGAATCCGCCGCTGCTTGGAGGGCCTGAGGGGAGGGTGGTGCGTTCGAAATTGTGCGTCTTCTCGTGCGGGGTCTCGTGGCAATCTGGGTCAATTACCGCGACAAGTGCAGAACCTTTGTCCATGTTCAGGTGACGGGGGAAAGGATGTGGAGATACGTCGTGGTCGTGGGAGACCGTCAGACTGCGAAGCATTAGGCGTGATGAAGAGTCTGATGATTGCGATATCTCTATCCAACTTTGAACCCAGTGTAGGTCTAATCAGTTGCGAAGGACGTAGTGTGTACCAAAATAGCCACGCAACGAGCCTGCATCTACGCGAGGTTTCACGACCAGCTCGTCGGTATCTGAAGTTGCGTTCGGATGTCGCCTAGGCACGAGGAGTCCTTTGGTTGATTGCGTCTGTGAACAGCTCTCATCTTCTCCCGTCGGTAAATGGTTCGCTAGCAGAAAGTACTATCGAGGCTAGAAAGATGCAATCTTGAAGTGAAGGAGATAGCAGAGTACCTAGGTAACAATTGGAGGATTGGCCCGTCTGCGCGCACGGCACGGTAACTTGCCTGTCGATACGCAGGCGATTTCACGTAAAGGCGAGCTTACTCGCTGCGGTTGACGGCTTTGCCTCTTCTTTTACATTTAGGGCGGCGTGAGGGAGCATTGTCGTGCAGGTGGGGGAACAGCTACGGCACGGGCCTGGCCCTCCCGAGGCCTTTGTGGATAGCCCTAGGTAACTCCGTCCGGACCTTTAACCTATTGGGATCTTGGCGCATCATCACCCGCTCGTTGGCTATCGCTTCCATCGTTGCTCTGCAACTGTCATCAGCCTCACATTTTGCCATGCGCGGCGTCAGAAACCTAGTCGCTCATGCATACTCATAGTAGAGAAGCATGTACTATACTTATGCAGCAATTGATCAAGTTCTCAGCTATCATTGGATCGGTTGATCTGACGAAAGATGAGGGCGTTCATGAGATCATAGCGACGCAGCTTGCCTTTGTGCCCCGACGTGATTTTTTTTTCCGAGCATAACGTTAGAAGACAGACCTAAGTATTCGCGCAGCGAGAATACTATACACGCGAGGACCAAACAGGAACGTACGTTCCCTTCCATCCAGTCCACATCTTCGCCTCGTCCGCACCAGCTAAGGGTTCTGCAATCTCCACAAAATTCGCATCGAGCACATTTCGACACTCATCTTGCTCAGCATTCCTAGCCCAATCTATAGGCTTTTCTCCACCTCTGTCTAACGCATCTTTGTTCGCCCTATAATGGAGCAGCAGCTTGACGCATTCCGCATAGCCTTCGGCTGAAGCAGTGTGCAATGGAGTAACTTTGTCAAAATCACATTTGTTGACGTCCGCACCCGCCTCTAATATTGCGCGAATGACCGACAGTTGGTCACGACACACGGCTCCATGCAGCGCGGTACCTCCGTATCGACTTCCTGGGACGTTCAAGTCTACTCCTTGATGGATGATATGCTTACATACGTGGAGCAACCCGAAAGATGCTGCGTAGTACAAAGCAGTTGCATGCTTTGGATACGAAGACCAACTGCTGCCAGCCGAGGAAGATCCGGCGTTCAAAGTTTGGATCCAGGACATGAACGCTTCGTGATTGGACGGGGAAAAGAACGCAAGAACCTTTTCGTCATGTTGAATCGATGCTTTCTCTGGAGTTTCAGCTGCCCGTAGATAGTATGTCCAGGATGTGGTCGCATGGCGTAGGAAAGGGTAGTTTGCCAAGCGTGCAGCGAAGTCGTCCTTAGATGCTGAAGGGCCGCTCTGGAAGCTCCGGAAAGAGAGATAAGTTAGGCAGTCCAAAGCAAGTTCGCGATAGCTTGCTGTTCGATTGAGCGCAAAGGTTGTCGCAGGGCCGTTGCGAATGTCTTCTGAAAGCAGGTAGTCTTTCACAGAAAGGTGAGCGAGACGGACATGGCCTGGCCCGTTCGTTGAGACTGTGATCAGGCTGCCGCAAACAGCAATTATTTCTTCTGCGCTGCTTAGGCACGAGTCTTCATCCAGCTCTTCGCAGTCATGTTCAATAGCGATAGCAGAGTGAAGCTCCTCTAGTGTAACTGGCAACACCGTGAATGAGAGCCAGAGTAGGACCTTGCGAACGATGGGTGTATCAGCGGCGGAAACTCTCATTAATATGCTTTCGTATATCTGTCCGGGCTCCTGTGGGAGGTGCTGGAGAGTGGTCCGGATATCGCGGACGGTACGAAGCGCAGATACTTGATCAAGGCTGCACTGAACCAATCGAAACCTGTGTTGTTACTTTCATGTGACGCAAGTTCATGAAAGAGGCACTTACATTCCACAAGATCTTTCATGTAAACATACACTAATCTCATCCCTCACAGACGGTTTCAGTCGTAACAAACTTCGATCAGTTTGTAGTCTGTGGTCGATATACGTTTTGATGTCTTCATCGACCTCTCTTGTCCAGCCTTCCATCTGAATGAGCTCGAATGAAGCCAGTGCATCCTGGATATCGAGCTCGTGCCGACTCGTAAGGAAGATGCTGATATTCTTTCCCAGGCTCTGGGGGTAAGCCATGGATGACAATAACTCCTTCCGCTGAACGCATTCGTCAATCGCATCGACTGGCAAGATGATTCTTCTCGACGCGGAAAGCAAACATAGCATATCTCTCAGCAAGGCCATGGATGGCCGTTTGTTCGAATGGCGACTATGATCAAAAGCAGCTTCTAACTCGTTATAGCTGGCTCCGGTTTGGGAACATATCTGCGCGACCAAAGAGCCTAGAATATTAGTGGGGTCATGTGCTTCGGCCTTGCGGAAGTCGCAATAGAAGAACGCCGCCAACGTGGGTTGCGGCAAAGAAGGCAATAAACTCTCGAGAGACTGGATGACGTTTGCGCTTCGGTCAAGTTAGATGTTGCATACTCGAGAGTTCAACACATACTCACAAAAGGATAGTTTTGCCAGACCCAGCTAAGCGAAGATGTCAGCACGGCCACTTCTGATGTCACAATGTTACATACGAAAGCCGCTCAGCCATAGTCCAGCATTTCCAGAGACAGCCCAGGCTTGAAACACCTTCGACTCGATGAACCAGCCGCCTGTTCCAGATTTCCTTGCAGAAGCGGCTGCTTCATGGCTCTCCCACGGCGTCACTGGAGCAAGCCAATGTGTAAGAGCTCGGGTCGATCATCTGTGCGCATCAGCTGCTGAGTTGCACGTTATAAAGAGACATACCTAGTTCTGCGCTCTCTATCCTAGTGAGGAGCTTGGAAACATTGCCATGCACATGGGCCGTGGTCTCGTTTAGAGAGATGGTCATCTTCCTGATGTCAAGGAGCAGAGCTCTACAAGGCTTGATGAGCTGGGAGTAAGATGAGTGATGAAGTGGGAGCAGCCTACGTCTCATCTGCCGTCAACGCCAGAAGTATAGTGCTTTTGCACCGCTCTATTCTTTCCAGACATACTTTCGCGTCACCTTCTTTCAGCTGCCAACCCATAACCTGGGTGAACACTCGCGCTTTCGCCAACAGAGTTGACCTTCCAGGAGTCTGCTTGCCGGAGTTGATCTTCTTCTCTAGATCCGATAGCTCCTGGAGGCAGCGGCTTAACGGGCTGGTCTCGGACTCGCATAGTAGTCGGAATGTGCGGAAACGTGCTGTGTCGGACTCTTTTGATGTGTCGAGCGCGCGGCAGACCTGTTCTAAGCTCTCCAACACATTTCGGAGGTCTCTTATCTCGTCGATGGTTCTGGTGAGGGACCAAGGACTCTGCTTGAGCGCTGAACGGACTTCGTAGCATATTGTTATAATGGAGTTGGCGACCTGCAATACCGTAATCACGTTTGCGGTGACGCTGAGAGGGTCCATAGTCGTTCAATGGCAATGCTTTGCTCAGCGACGATCACGGAAGGCCTATATGAGCTCGGTGGCGTTGCACCTGTTGTGGCGCAGTCCAACAACGTGTTAACCTCCAGGCTGAGCGAGGCATAATATCAGAAAGACACTTTCTTGCCATAGACACCAAGGCTGAAAAAGCCTTAGGCTGCAGTACTTGCATCGCCGACACTGCCAACGCGCCAGGCGCGCGTAGTGGAGTATGCATGGGACGGCCGTTCCGTCATCGAGTGCTGAAAGCCCTCGGCAAACAAGGTACAGCAGTTGCACACCTATCAGCGATCCAACGCTGAACACACAACGAGGCTTGTATGACCTCGCGCATCGTTTGCGCAGGCTGGTGGATGCGTTATCAAGCACGCAATAAGTTGAAATGAGCAGAAAGTGTTAGTAGGCTGGCTACCCGCGAAGACGAGAGACGCGAAAGGAGCCCAAGCGCACGATGCAGATCGCAATTACCCACATCTGCGGGGGCCATTCCGCATCCACCCACCTACGTATCGCGAACACACACACACACCTTGCAAAGGCGGACCTGCCAACTGCACGCAACTCGTACTGTCCATGGATACACCTTCGTGTAGTTAATCGTTCGAGTTATACTACCACAAATGGTCTCGCTCACATACCTAGGTACCTAGGTACTTTGACGCCAAGGCTGAAAGGTCGCAATCATCTTCCCAGCTACCGCCTGCATGGCTGAAAGATTGCATCGCCTAGGCGGTTTCGATAAGCCTCTTGGAACGGAACGGGCCTGATAAACCCAGGATCAACGCCACCTGGGCATGGATTCATCAGCTGGCTCAGGTCGATATGACCTTGGAAAGAGGAAGACTCTGCCCAGGTGGTGATCATGCCATCACATGCATGACTTTTCTCCATCACCTACAGGCCGGCAGATACTCGAGGGCAGATCAGACCTTATAGCTGCGTGCGCGCAGAGCCAAAAGATGAAATATCACGACCGGAATCATGTCATGGACATGCGCAGAGCCTGAAAAGTATCCAGCTAGATTGTGGACAGGTGATTAGTCTGCACTGGATAGCAACTTTGACTTTCGCTGAGCAGACTACATCCGACGCGGGTATGCAGCAACTGAGAGGTCACCCTTGTCTGGTGAAGCGAGGGATTGGGGAGCTACAACGATATCCAATCAGCTCCACACCACCGTCCCGTGGGACGGCGATGCTCGAGAGTGGTCACCAAGTCCCAAGTCAGGTCCACGGCTCTCCGTCTTCCCACAAGATAATTCGTTGACAGTATCTGGCTATCTTATCGGGAGAGTGAATTGGAGCTCACCTCCGATACGATCCGGCCTTATTCCGCAACGAGGGTTGGAAAGGCTGGGGTGGACTTACCGAGATGCGTCGGCAAATAAGCCAGCGCCCGATCAACTCCGCCGTACTTTGGTCGCCGGTCGTGGACCCAACGGCTCAGATGTACCGACGTATTACTCTCGAGCTTGCAACTACTGCCTACTTAACGAGACTCCAAACGGCGATATCGATACGACCGACCTGTTGCGCGCAGATGAATCTGTATCACCCCAGAGCATTGTCAAAGACTACTTGGAGCGTGTCCGAGCGGTGACCTCCAACAGAGTAATCCTTCAAGGGAGGTCGACTATTCCAGCCGCCTCGCCACCTTCGCACTCAATCCCGACATCGCCAGTTTCACCAACTTCGGTGAGAACTTCCGAGGATCTCGTAGGGCTCGGCCCGTTAGACACCACAAAGCACGATGTCATTTTGATCTTGTATGGGTGCAGCGTACCTGTCATTCTTCGTCGGTCAGGTAGCTATAATCGACCACAGGAGTACAGATTTCTTGGCGAAGCCTACATTGATGGTAAAATGGATGCGGAGTGCATGTCGGAAGGGCATGAGTTGATGGAAGTTGTGTTGCGCTGAAGGCAACCATGATACTCTCCCAGGTGCGCTTGTAAGAGTCAAGAACATATTGTCACTTTCATACTGCAATCCACGTAGTATTCCAACCGCAACACAAGATCAAACCTGTGGTATACAGCCTTGTTCGAGTACAAACTACATCATGCCCGATCCTAGCGCCTGCTCTCCGTTTGCTGCATTTATAGCATTAAGTGCCATGACCGCCGCGAACTGAACAACTCTCGAGTGGTTTAATACCTGTAGCAACCGCGCTTTCCACTCCGACCACCGCTCCAAACTCATCGCTTCACCACCCAACGCATATGTTTTCTCCCCTTCTTCTGCGCCCTGTCGAAACCGCTTCCCACACCCACGGAGCCACGCCGCCGCAGCCGGCACCTCGAAATCCAGCAGCGCGTCTTTCTTCAGAGAATCCTCAATGACTTCATATCCCCAGTGGATAGGAATACCCGCAAGCCCCTCGAATACCAACCGCGCTTCAACCTCAGCCCTTCTCACGTGCTCTTTGCGTAATGCGTCACGTTGTGGCCCACTCGCCTTCTCCGCATCCATTTTCCAGCTTCCGGATCGATAACCGATGTCGTACCATCGATTGGCGAAATACGGAAAGCCTTTCCAAAGTTTCGCTTGTGGCCGCTCCGCTGGTTCGAGAACTTCGAAATCGGGTTCTTCGAGCTCCTCAATGGCGCGCAGTAGAAATATCAAGGGCTCTTCACGGCTGGTACTATCGCCGGGTTGGTCTACAAGAGCGTCGATTAGGAGGACTTGTAGGCGAGCTAGATCGTTTCTAGGGGAGGCTGAAGTCACTACCTGGCGCGTGATAGTCTGAGCTGCTTCCGCTGCGGTGGTCTTTTCATATAGGTAATCTTTCAGAGCCTCTACTTCCTGAGGATGATTTTCCTGTTCGGGGGCAAGTTTAGAAGTAAACCAATCGTCCGACATGATGTTATGCGTTGATATTGGATATGTGTCGATACAGCGAATGAAACAAGCTGTCTCTAGAGTGTGGTGTTGTATGGGAAGTCCGTATCAAGGCCCTCCAACAACTTATATGGTCGTCACGTGTTATATTGGGTACTCTGACGTCACACACACACGTACCTGTGAGAATTTCGGAAGCTAGATCAGAGCGCATGTTGGACTCTAATATGCCACTTTGCCCACGATGGAACAGAAACTTGAGCCTCTGCAGATGAAGGCGTTAGGTTGGCGAATCCACGGGTGCTGGTGACACGGAGTTAACGTTAATCCCCCTTTCATTCCCACGCAATTGCAGCGACCGGTGAGGATAGCAGTACAGTAAGCACGGGGATATATTCAGAAGATGAGGCTGAGCAGGACATTGGCGTTGCAGGATAGGCACTCTACCTAAGTCCCTAGGCAGACCACAGCTGGGCATGAACCAAGATGCGGCCCGCTCGCTTCCGCTCGGCCCCCACGACCCAACACGCAGCGAATGATCGAAATGCGTTTCCCTACCTGGCAAATGTCTGGCGCGGCTGGGGCGCAGTTCGAGCGGGAAGTAGAAAGTCTGGCGGAGTTTCAGGTCCGAGATAAGAACACAGGCAGGTAACAATTAAACCCCATGGGCGTTCAGATGCTTTGCGATACCATCTCAATGCGACATTAGATTCACTATTCACATGCCATGTATGAATCTCGATATAGGGAAGAGCGATCGAGTGTGGATGTCGGTCCTCGGGGGATCCAGCTATTCGAAAGGTGCGAGTTAGGCGCGTGGCTATGACGTCATTGTAACCTCGCAATTGCCGCTAACCAGCGTAGGGAGGCTACGGACGAGCAAAACAGCGACTACAGCATTGATGCTATCCATGAATCACGTACTAGCTCAACTAAACCGGAGAGCTTTGCCACGAGCAATGGAAACGAATCGCACGACGACGACTTCTTGCTTTTAACACGATCCGCGGTGTTTCAGCCTCGGCGGCCGTCCAGGCGACCATTTCTAACAGGATAGCGACCCGGAGCAGTCTTGTCGCTCGTAGGAGCGATAACAATCACTATCTTTAACCTCATCGTCACGATATAGGTGTAGAAGAACCCTAAAAACATTATTAAAGGAACTATCAGAACATTAAGCATTAGTAATTATAGACAGATAAGAAGATTAAACGTTAGAATTTATCTGCTTATTAACATCCTAAGCACACTACTGTTATGCGCAAGCAACTATTGCATACAGGTTCTTAGCGCCCTAAATAGAGTAGAGCTTAATTAGGCTTATGCGCAACGAGTATAGCTGCACATTAAGGTACTAAACTTGCGCAACTTTAGACACATTAGACGCAGTAGATTAGCTATCTAGCTTCTACTGCTCTTTACCTCTGTGCTACTCTACCTGTTTTTTAATTTAGTAGTCTTCGCTAAACTTTAGGCTAATAACTACGTAGTTCTTTCTATAACAAATAATTAGTTCTATAGAGCGTCTTATAACACGTCTAACTTTAAGAACTTTATAAAAAATATTACTAAGAAAATAGTGCTAGAGATAAACAAATATTAGCCTAATCTCTCTAATATTATTAATTTAAGAAAGAATAGTATAATACTAAGATATAAGAATATTAGCACGTTAGATTACTTTACTTAGTATAATAACTATTACGTCTCTAGTATAGGTAATATTTATCTTATGTAAGACTACCTAATAGTATAGCAAAATAACACAACGTAGTAACTATAGTATAACTCTAATACCTTATATTATATTTAGAATAATATTAATTTTCTATTAGATTGTATAGACTAGATATTACTATACAAACTTAACCTTACGCCTATAATATAGAGACTACCTAAAATAGCCTTACTAGAGATTTATCTATTAAACACGTAGCGCTATTCTTTATATATAGTTAAAGGCTATAATATTTAGAGTTGCTATAAAGTACCGCGTAATTAGTTAGATTAGAGATCTTATAGTAATTAAATTAATTATTATATAGTATATTATACTTATAATTTCTCTTATTTATAAAAGTATCTTTTTATTAAAGTTATTAATATTATAAAAGTTATAAGTAGCTTATTTTACTTTATATTATTATAGTACTATAAAATAAAGTAAATAGTAACTAAAAAAAAAATTATATATAAGTATAAGTTAAAAAAAAAAAATATAAAAAGTAACTACTATAAGTACTACTTCTTAAGTATACTATATACGTACTATAGCCTTTAGTATACTTACTATTAACTTAGCTACTAAGCTTAGCTTTTATAGTATATTACTACTATTTAATATTTTAATAATACTTTTATTTTCTAAAAAGTCTACTATAGTAAAAGAAAAAATAGTAAAGTTAAAATTTACTTATTACTATTTTATTATTATTTTTAAACTTATTTTTTTTAAAAGTTTTACTACTATACTATTATATTATATAAAAACTTAGAATACTAAAAAGTACTCTCTCTTTTTTAAGAAGATTTAAAGTATATTATATATACTAAGAATATAAATATTTATTAGTAAACTAATTTTATAGTATAAACTAGTCTAAAAAGAGTAAGGTCTATTACTAGTATATAAAAAAAAATATTTTTAAAAAAATTAAAATTCTATATTTAGAAGTATAAGCGTTAAGTAGACTAAAGCTTAAGTTTTTAGTACTACTACTTTTAGTATAGTTAAAGCTTTTAAAATTTAAAGTAGTAAAGTAACTATTTTATAAATACTAATATCTACTTATACTATAGTAAAAAGAATTATAATATAATTATATATTCTTAATAGCTTATAACTAACTAAGCTATAAATTATAAAGTAATAAAATACTAAAATCTTAGCTTATAAAATTATACTTCTATATATATACTTTCTATTTTTTATCTTTATTTTTATTTTATAGCTTATAGTAAAATTAGAAATTTAAAAACTTATTAAAGATATAAATAGTAGCTTAAATCTAATACTAAAAGCTATACTAACTAAATAAGCTCTTAACTATATTACTACTTTTTTATAAGTTTTTCTAGTATTAGTAAGTTTAAAGCTAATCTTATTACTAGTTATATTACTTTTCTATCTTTATACTTATATTAATTATATTTTTATACTATATTACTTATTAAAGCTTTTATAAACTACTTTAAGACTACTACTAAAAAAAAAGCTCTTAGTTAAGCTATTTTAGTAATTATTATATAAACTATTATTAAAGCTATTATAAAAGCTATTATTAGAGCTTTTAAAGTTTATTTTACTTATCTTATATTATATTTTAAGACTACTAAGACTATTACTACTATTAATACTATTAAAATTATTATACTACTACTATAAAGGCTTTTAATATATAGACTAAAACTTTTTATAATTTTTTATTATAGCTAAGCTTTTAAGTAACTTACTAGTAATATATAAAAGTTCTTTTATAAGCTATACTTACTTTAAAAAAAGTAATAAAATAGTTATTATATTACTAGTATTACTTTTTCTACTTAAAGTAATTTATTAATTATTTATACTATTTATACTTATAACTTTATATAAAAGCTTAGACTATAAATAGCTCTACTTATAAAGATAAAAGTAGCTATTATATACTAGCGTAAAGCGTTTATTAAAATTCTTAGCTAAAGTAGTAATAAATAAACTAAAGAGAATAAAGTATTTAAAGCTTACTTTTAGTATAATAATACTATTAAATAAATAGTAGCTATATTAGTATTTTACTATTATAGTTACTCTTAAGAACTAAGCTATAATAAAGTAGTTATTTTTATTAGCTTAAGTTATATTATATTAATAGCTAATAATAGATTAAATATAGTAAGACGTTAATAATATAGACGTTACTTAATATAAAGTTTCTCTTCTTAGTAAGGCCTTAAAAGTACTATATTATTAGTTTATATAAAAGTCTTAGTACTAATAGTAATATATACTAAATATATTAAAATTTTAAAATCTTTTAGTAGTTCTAAAATAAAAGCTAGATATCTTTTAATATTTTTTACTAAATAAAGTTTATAAAATTAAGTATAAGGTACTAAAGAATATAAATATAGTATATATAGCTAATATCTTATAAGTAATAACTTAGTAGCTAAAAACTTTCTAATTACTAAAAAAGTAGTAGTATTAAATCTAGTTTATTAACTTTAGCTACTAAGCTCTTAGCTAATACTTTATAAGTAAGCTATTTTAAGTACTATATTTAATAATAAAGTATAATATAAGTAAGTACTAGCTATTTTAGCTAGATATAAAATTTTTATTTAATATTAGTATAAATAAAAAAAGTAAAAAAATATAGTAAAAATAGCTAAGTAGCTATTATAAGTAATAAGTTATTTAGTTAATTATTTAGATTATCTAGTTTATTTAGTGCTAGTACATTAAATATAAAGTCTAATTATTATATAGTTAAGTAAGTTAAAGAATTCTATAAACTATAGTTTAGCTTCTCTATTACACTAGTAGTTATAATTTTAAATATTATTAAGGTAGCCTATATAGCTATAACGCTCTTTATCTATAAAGACTATACTTCTCTTATTATAGTAGGTAATATAGTAGCAACATATCTTAATAAGCTAGATCTAATAACCTATAATTACTATCTATATTCTAAATAGCTTATTAAGTATTTTTAGAGAGAAGAGTATAAGCTCTAATAACTAGCGCAGAAATCTATTCTCTAAAGATATAATACAAAAGAGAAGAGGTAGAGAAAGGCTTCTAGTAAGAGTAGATAGATCTAGATATACGCAACGTAAGTTAGTAGACTTTAATCTATAATCTAAGCTTATTATACCTAAGATAGTTATTTTACTATCTTTGTTTTTAGTATTCTAAGTCTTTACTATTCTCTTATAGGTATACTCTTAGACCTACGTAAACTATAGTAAATTAGTTTTAGCACTATAAATAGCGCTAACCTATTTAGCTCTAACCTTCTACTTATAGGTAGTATTATACTTACAAATACACTATAAGTACTACTATTCTACTTTTACCTAGCCTTTAACGCACTTTATACAAATATACTTATTATACACAAATAGACCTTATATCTAAATAAGCGTAAACCTCTTTAGGTTACCTCTCTGCGTAGAGAATAGTAAGATATGTATTAGCTTAACGTGCTGTTTTAATATACAATCTCTATAATAATTATCTCTAGCCTCTTCTATTAGCTTACTTTCTAAAGTATCTTTATAGTCTATATTTTAATTATAGATTAATCGCGTTAACCTATAAACTAGATCTTAATAATTAGATACTTGCTAATAGCTATAATCTTAACGCTAGTTATCTTAACTATTATTGCAAGTTTTAGAGTAGTGCTTTCGCGTTTTAAATACTCTGCTAGCATGCCTTTAGCTAGAAGCTGCTTAGTAGCTATTAGCGCTGCATGCTATGCTTCTATAGAGGACTAAGATGCGAGTCTGCGGCCTGTACAGTGGGGTGCTTGTACACATTTAGAGTAGAACAGCTATCGCTAGAAGACAGTTAGTTATTATAGCTTCTTAAGCTTACTAGTTAAGTTGCTAATATATAGGCGGCTGTATGCATAGATTTGCGAAGGTGCTCTTAGAGGTGTTCATGTAAGGAACGAAGGGGCTGGGCTGAGCAACGCGCTAAAAATCGGCCCACTTTTACGCGTTTCCAAGCATCGCCGAGCTATGCCTCATTAGCCTAGCGGGCAAAGCACATTAATTACAGCCGGCCTGCGCGAGGTCGCATCAAATCGTCTCTTCAACACCAGTTTGGTAGTCCCACAGTCATCAGCTTCAATTTCTCGCTACATCCATATGAGCGTTACGTGCTACTGCGGCCATCCCGAACAATGATCTGCGAAATTTTCTCCGCTAATGCATAAATGGTGCTTTGAGGATGGCCAGGTGGCAGGAATGGAAAGATACTGGCGTCCACCACACGAAGCCCATCTACCCCGAAAACCTTGGCCTCGGAGTCAACAACGTCCATCTCATCAACTCGCTCGCGAACACCATCTCTGAGTACGCTCTTGCCCATTCGGCAGGTCGAAGAGGCGTGCCATACTGTGATCGCGCTGTCTCGGATGACTGCAAGAATCTGTTCGTCGCTGTCCTTATCGAGGCCTGGGTACGCTTCACTACCCATGTATTCCAGTTGTGATGCGACCTCTTTTGTCGCAAAGACTTCGCGCATCCTACGGTACCAGGCGATAGCGAGCTCTTGGTCAGCTGGATCCGACAGCCAGTTCGGGTTTATGGCCGGTGCAGCGAGTGGATTCGCCGATTTGAGTGTAATGTTGCCTCGCGACAGCGGTGCCACCATGGCTCCAAGGATACTGACATACTTCTTGCCGTTCAGAGGCTGTTGCGCCAGGGGATAACGGAAGTTCCCTGCGTACGCATCGGCAGCGATGTATTCCACCTCGGGCCAGTCGTCAGGAAAGGTTTCCAGGGCATCCAGCGTGCTTTGGCTGAGTTTGTCGCGAATTCCTTCCACCTTCGACAGTTTTTCCCAGCCCAATATGTCGGCAGCATAGGTAAGTAAACCCTTGGCTTTCGTTGTGTACTCGACAAGCGCGTTGACCAATTCCAAAGGTCTGAGCAGTATGGAACCTACAGTCTTGAACTTGACGGAGTATGAAGGACCGAATAGGACGTGATCCCACATGTTCTGACCAACACCTGGGGCTGAAACGATCTGGTCGATACCATGTTCCGAAAGCTGATCAGTCGGACCAACGCCCGAGAGCATGAGTAGTTGAGGAGACTGAAGCGTTCCAGCACTCACTATCACCTCGCGACGAGCCTTTATGGTATACTTTGCCAGGCCAACAAGGGCTGACACTTCGACTCCATTTGCTCTAGGCCTGGCAGAAGATTTGTCGAACAAGATTCGCCGCGCTTGCGTATGGGTAAACACCTTGAGATTGCGTGAGGCCTCGGAATTTGCTTGTACGGCGTGTATATAAGCAACCGACGAGCTTCGCGTCTGATCGCGGGATCGGATGGTACTCTGCGACCATTGGTACCCGAGCAATTTTCCGTTGTTGAAGTCAGTGTTCTCTTGGATACCGAAGGCCTTGAAAGCCTTCTCGAGGTATGATGCCCAGATCGAAATCCAGTTTCCGTAGCCAACCTGCACAGGTCCACCGCTATTTGAAAAGCTGGATGCATCGTAAGTCGTCGTGATGTTGTCAAGCGACCGCTCTCCAGGGACAGTGAAGGTCACTGCTTTGTTGAAGAATGGGGTAAGGTTTGCCATGGTATAGCTCTGGTCATCAACCGCATCCGCCCACATCTGATAGCTTGCCGTGGTCCCGCGGTGGTAAACCATGAAGTTCAAAGCACTGCTCCCACCCAAGCATTTGCCGCGAGCATAGTGGATTCGGCGATTGTTCAGCTGCGGCTGTGGCTCCGTGGCGAAACCCCAGTCTGTCGTCGGTACCATGTCGGCGAGGCTCGCTCCGACTCCAAAAAAGGATCCTGCTGGAGTGGTGCCCAAGACCGGCTTCGCGATCTCGTAGAAGCCTCCAGCTTCGATTATAGCAACGCTAAAACCTGCCTCAGCTAGTCTTACGCCAACTCCAGCACCTGCCGTCCCTCCTCCAACGACGACATAGTCGAAGGTTTGCTCGCCGCCTAGTATCCCGCCGATAGCACCAAGTGTACCATCAATCAATCCATCTCCCTGAAGAGTCGATCCAATGGTTTCGAGAATGGGGTCGAGAATGGGGTTGCCGGTTTGTGCGAGTGTTGATGCGACAAGGGAAAACAAGGCTGCTCGCCGTGTAAGAAGTCGCGAAAGCGGCGCCATAGTAGTGGAATGAAAGAACCCCTCCGCGGACACAATGGTCTATGGGGGGGCCAGTTATTAACATTTTACCCACATTTGACATGCGCCATCTGCGTTCTCTAGTCGTTCGGCCGTGCTTGAAACTCTATTTTCACTGTCGACTAGGTAAAGCGAGATGTTGTACGGTCACCCTCGGCGCTGTGGGCAGCGAGTCACGCTGATTTCCCCCTGGACCCATGTGCGAATCAGGGCCGTCCCTAGCGTGTGCTTTATTCTAGCAAGCGCCACACGACTAGAAGCTGGCTCCATGTCTATCGCATGGAGAAATACACGACTAGGAAGGAGATTTGTTCATGGGAACATTGGAAAGACGTGCAGCGAAACTGTGACTATTGGCTCTTCATGATGCCGTCTGCTATCGTCATGCGCGCATTCTGCTCGCGAATCTGGGTGGCAAGATCGACCCCTAGGCTCTTGCACGTGTGCGTCCCGAGGCTCTTGACGATCGCTTTTCGTCGATCTTTCTACAGAGTTGCCTTGGTCGGCAGTGCTAAGACGCCGTCCACTTCTAAAGCTAGAACTACCTCTTCGGCCCACTTGCAAGTTGAACGAACCGAAACAGACATTATGTCGGCCCGCCTCCAAGGTTTTGCGCATCATCGAGCATCGCCTAACCATGCCTAGTAAGTCCAGGAGACGAATTACATTGTTCACCTCAGGCTTGAGGGAAGTCGCTACTCGCAATCATACCGTAAGTACACCTGGGCAACCTCAATAAGCAGCCCGCACTAGGGCCAGTCCGCAGTCGGTAGTCAAGGTCAAAGTCAAAGGCGCAATTATCTGACACGAGGGAAAATCTGAACAGGTCTGTGGACTACAGTAACATAAAAACATACAAAGAAGGTGATCTAACGTTGATGTAGGGTGTTCTGTTTTCCCCCAGGTTGACGTGTAATCTATTATTTCTCAACTTTCGTCATCGCACTTCTACTCAATACGACATCTCATGTTCCCCATCTCCTCCGCCTTCCAACGCATGGTCGAAATAGCCATCGCCAATCTAAGCGACACGAGCGTTAACGGGAATAACAGCATGCCCGCTCCTCGGAACCTCGCCCTCTCCGTACACGACCTGCTGGTTCGGTTTCTCGATAGTCTGGTGAACTTTCATAGCTACAATCACATTCCACGTTAGCCACCTCTGTCATGTATCTTTTTCATGCGACGACAACTTACTCAGACCATCGCGCTGGGGCTCAACTGAGAACGTGTCTGGGGTGCATTGGACGCCGTAGACCTGGCCCTTTTCAACCCAGGTGCACTTCGACTCGAGACCATCTGGGTATTCCTCGTCGACGTAGACGGCGGTGATTTCGAAGGACACGACTTGTTGGCTGACGTCCTTGTAAGAGCGGGTGACGTTCCAGGCAGCCTGGATGGGGTTGCTGGCGCTGACGGCGGCGGCGAGGGCGAGGGTGATAGCGGGGAGGGTGAAGTGCATTTTGGCGGTTGAAATGGGTTTGTTGGTTTGGTGGTACGTTTTAGGTGAGTTGGTTCGGACTTGAGATGAAAGCGTGGGTGGATGGCAATGTGATGAGGATGTTGTGGTTATATATGACAACCCCTCGTATTCCGACGTCAGAAGTATCCACGTTACTTCGTAACCTCAACGTCGAGCTCGGTGGTATGTGCGTTGTGTTGACTAACGGGCTGTCAATACGAAGACATGGTGGGATGGGTACATGGGTACCATTGTCAAGAGACGGTGAGGATGCGTGTTCATACTTGGCACCTACAAAGATGGCGGTCAGGTCGATTAGTCCATTGGAAGCAATGGGCAATGTTAATCAGGCCCTCCGGCGAACACATCGAAGAGCCTGTCGTGCAGCTGCAACAGACCTCTTGATGACTGGCATTATCCGATCATTTTGAGAAAGCAAGCGACGCCATCATCACAGCTAAGCATTCGCGGAAGATACGGGTGTTGCGGGGACCTGCAGGGAGCGTTATTCCCCTCATACACATACGGTAAAGTGCGAAACATATCTGCTCATCCGATTAGTGATCAGACCCCAGCTTGATACTTTAAATAGGACTTGCTATAGTAGCCGGTCCGATAGAACGAATGATTACTCCAGTAAGACTCTCCCGAGATCGTAATAGCAGGCCGGTTCACGGCTCAAAGAGACGTTCCGAGTGCCGTATCCCGACCCACATAATCGCGCCACTCCCGTGACGCCATATGGCGGTGACAGCACCTTCTATTCTTTGTAAACTCCAATGCATTGAATCGTGGTATCTGAACATGAGATGCCGGTCGTCCTTAGCAAAGTCGCGTATAAAAGATGTTGTCTGATTTCGTTCCTAAACATAGTATCTACACGAATAAGTCTACATAGCAATAGCCACAAGCAGGAATAAACACACGATCACCCCCCGCATCCACCGCCAGCTCAGCCTCCTACCTAAAGTCTCAACTCCCACAGGCTATCCTCATCGCCGTCGCCGCTACTCTTTCCAGCATTAGAAACCATAGTCATCTCCGGCTCTTTAGTCGTCAAAGTCGAAGTCGGAGTTGGTTTGACGACCGTCGGGGCAGGCCAGTTGAAACCTGAAGACCAAGCTTTCGAGGAAGTAGTCATCGATGTAGTACTTGAAGCACTAGAGGAAGTTGTCATCGACGCAGTACTCGAGCGGGGCGGCCAGTTGAACCCTGAAGACCAAGTCTTGGACGAAGAAGTAGCCTTGGAAGAGCTCCTGCCAGAAGTCGAACCCGTGCTCGAAGGCTTCGGCCAATTGAACCCAGAACTCCAAGCACTGGAAGACGTCCCATACCACTTCTCATCCACATCAATAGAATCCTCACGCCCACCTCTTGCCTCAACCTTCTGCCCCTCTTTCTCAGGCCCCACGTAATCCATCTGGTAATCGCGCTGCGCACCAGCCTCATCTGCACCCAAAAGCGCTGCCGAGTACGCCAGATACCACGTACGACTCGCGCCACCATCAAGCTGCTCGTTAAAATTGGGGTTGGCGAAGAAGTCGTATGAAGCTTGTGGGTCGAACAAGGCTTGGTTGGCCTTCAGGATGCTCTTCCATCCGCCTTGGACTTGCTCGGCGCGGCCGTTGCTGAAGTACGTGTCCCATTCTTCTTGAACGAATTGCTTACGACGAGTGTACGCGGAGGAGGGGTTGAGCGGGATCATGTGGATGCCCTCAATGTATTCGATGTTTCCGCCAAAGTACGTGGTGTGGTCGATCTTGTTCTCAAAGAGGATGCCGGTTGCTTTGTTCTTAATGAAGCCAGCGGGTTGGTTCTTATTGTCGGCTTCCATGAGAAAGTAGTTCTTGATACTACGCGCTTGGACAGCGAGTTGTAAATTTCCTCGTGCCTCCATATTCGCGTCTTGGATGATTCGGCCCCACATCTTGAGCGCGTAGGTGGCGAAAGTGTCTTCCGAGGTGGATTCTTGGTCTTTGCCGTCGCCGGATTCGTAGAGGCCCTTTGCCCAGGAGTGACCGTGGAACCAGTCGAAGGAGCGCTGAAAGGGGAATTCCGAGTCACTTACGGGGTTTGCAAAGTCGCGGACTAGGTTGTTGACCCAGGCTTTGTTGCTACCTTCGCCGAGCCATGTAGGGTCGAGATGGCCGATGACGGCAGCGGTGTAAACGAAGTACCCGTAGTGGAAGTGATGATCATTGTATAGCGTATTTCCAAAGTCCAGACCAAGATCTCCGGAGTAGCTGGCGCGTGACACGACACCCTTCCAAACCTGATCGTAGACAAGTGGCTCGGGCTGCGTGTTGTTGACGAAAACGTTGAAAGCGTCCTTGAGGCGAACTAACCCAGCGGAAGCGTATTGACTGTTGCCCGTCATGGTGTTCATTGTGTAGATGATGGCAGCAAACTTGGCCAGTCCTTTGCCGGAGTAGTACATGCTGTTCAGTGAGGTCTGCGGAATCATGTTCTGGCTTAGCTCAGCTATGCCAGCTTGGTTGATGAGCGCGAGGGCTTGGGCGTTCAGATTGATGTTCTCCGAGCCTCCAGCTGCGCTGGGGTTCTTGGCCCATGGGGCAAAACCAATACTGTCGGGCAGATCGTTCTCCACCATTGTCATCTTGTCGGCAACAATAGCTCGTGCAAAGCCCTTCGTCGTGGTGACTAGTGTGATGTCTTTCAAGGCGGCCGCAGTTTGTTGGTCGAACGACTCGACATGATGAGGTAGCGCGTACATCAGCAACGGTCGCTCCGTTGCACCGCCTTTGGCCCAACTTATTGTATAACTCCCGAAAGCCCCGTTGACGTTCCCAGATATAGTGGCATTGACTGGATATACACCGGCGCTATTGTCAAATATGCCCTCTACTGCCGTGCCTGATGGATTCTTCGTGACCTGGATCTTACCGACAAAATCGGAAGGGCCGGTGATGGTCTCGCTATTCTCTAACACGAAGGGAGGTGTACCAACAGACCCGTCCGAAGTGGCATAGAGAAGCCAGTGCGACCCATCATTGAGTACGATCCGATACTTGTGCGTGATACCATTGATCAGCGCAACGTATTCCAGGGACAAGAAGAAAACGGTGGTCTTGATAACTGGTGTCGCTCTGTCGTAAACGGCTGTCATCATGCCCATGCCCTGAACAACAGGAAGAGACATCATGATGCGGGTACCCTGGAGGTTGTTTGGTCGCAAGTTCACGTATGTGGAGAAGGCCCCCAAACGTGAAAGGGAGAGATATGTATCCGCCTTAAGTTCTTTTGCGGACAGTATGATGTGTTGGATGCCGAGCGGTGAGATGAAGAATCGAGTGTCATCAGCATTTGGAACGAAAGCAAATCTGTCCCGAGTTGTGTGACTAATGGCAATACCTGAGATGGGTAGAAGTTCATGTCAGTATGCGCCTGACATCTGCGTATGTTTTTACGTACCGTTTGGACCACCATCGTTTCGGCGAGCCCACGACAGAGAGTAAGGGTGTGTCCAGGTCGGGAAAGATTGGCTGCCAAGGAAGAAGTTGGCATAAAACTTGTTCGTCTGGGCCGGCACGTCTCTGTCGTCGATGTTCTGTCTCTGAACGGGGTGGTCTGCTCTGGAAGGGATAGCCGACGGAATCACTGCGCTCGCAATGGATTGGAAGATGTTTGACGAAGCTGGATTGAAGGGCGCTGTGGGACCAGGCTCAAGAGGCGTTTCATCGGGACACAGTGGCTTGGTGGCTGTTGTAGTGCCTGGGCCATCGACTGGATCTTTCGTGAAACCACCTGAAGGCAGGCCCGTCAAAAAGCTCTAGTCATCGTCAGATACTACGTTTTGAACCCGTTCTGTGAGATTGTAACGTACACCGGTATTGGATGGTTCTACAGTGGGAGAGGCCGACTGCAACGACGTAATAGCTGTGCTATAACTTGTAGTGACCGAAACGTCTGTCAATGTGATCTCGCGAGCCGCAACTTTAGCTGGCCCTCTTCTTACTTCTCCTACCGCGGGCAGGCTGCGAACGGAAGAGGAAAGATAAAACAAGGCCAGAAGGAAAGGTGTCAGCTTCGCCATGCTGATAGCTAAAAGCGTATAAGTGCACGAGAAGTTAAGACAGGGATAGTAATCCAGACCAGGTCAAGTACGTGAATGTCCTTGAATCGTGTGTGTGATGAAGGAATGTGTCGAGTGATGGACAGTGACCCGGTAAAGATTGCCTTGCTGCAGGGCGCAGCAAGCTATATAACCTGGGAAAGCAAGCCATAAGGTACAGTACCGTAGCGTTAATTACCGGGGGATGGCCATCCATATTCAGTATAGGAAGGTCGGTTTGTCCATCTAAGACATCGACCTAAGACGTGAAGGGTGAATACTCCAAACGCGGGGAGATTGCCCAAGTAAGTTCCTCGGAAAGTACATGCATTCGCCTGGTAGCACATACGGCTCTCGGGTACCTGAAGCCTCACCCCGCCGAAGGTCTCGCGACCAGTTTATCGGGTGCTCGAGCGCACAAATCGACCGTGGCGCCCGGGTCGTCCCATAATGCTCTGACTAGTAACCCTTAACATATGGCGATATACGTTCTTGCCTCAGACAATGGATCTGTGGAGCTGTGGTAGTCGATGAAAATAGGGCAGGGTGTACGGCTCAGAAGCGGTAAGAGTACACACATCAAGAAGCTACACGTTTGTCAGTAGATGCATACAGTATAGTTTCCATAAGTGTGGTATCGTAGATCCTTCGCATGACCAAACAATGTGCCCCTAACAGTTCCAGGCCTATTCGAGGGTTGCTAAGGAAGAGCCAGAGCCCGGCGCAGATCTCCTAAAGCGTTTGTGGGTGGTTCCGAATGATAGCAAGGTGCGCGCGAGGCTGACTGCTCCGACGGTAGACGTAAGACCATATATTCTTGGTAAAGGAGAAGAGGGATGGGAAGGCTGCACCTGACCTGCGTGTTTGACACAGTATTTCCCAACTCGGTGTGGTGCTTCAGCCGCATGATCATCGGAGCGAGGTATGCTGCTTGAGATGTGTGTAGAGGATGATATAGAAATTTGACCTCTTGTCAAGTAAAGTGGCGGTGCTACTTTGATTTCTCTAGTTGGGTTCAATTCGTCCAAGATGTTTAGCATCGTCGCAGCACGCTCGTGATGTAATCCTTGGTCCGGCTCGACATACCCAACAAATGCAGATGCTGCGGACATGGATAGGAAATTACCGGGCGCAAGAAGCGTCGAACACGAGATCTCAGACTACCGAAGCCAACGCCGGGGTCTCGGTTGTCGGTCTCGAGACCTCGGTGGGACACGCGCCATCCGTCCCTGTGGGGATTTCTGCAGTGTGACAAGCGCACATGGTGGAGAGACGAGGCTGGTGTGCACTCATGGATATCTGGAAAGGCTTCCCCGGATGTTGCGCACGCGTTTCAGGCTTTCGCATGATGTGTGGCAAAGCCATAATGGCAGAATGGTGCAGATTAGTGATGCACAGAAGGGTGGCGAAGATCACATGCAAGAAACACATCGGAGATGCTGCCCCTTAGCCCCGTTGAGATGCACGGCCACATTGACGTCATGAGCATCGACGCCACTTCCTTCTCCAAACGATGTCAGTACATCCACATGCACTGTAACAACCTTCAATCTACTCACCTATAAGCTCTACTACCTCAAATTCAAGATATCGTCTCCAGAAAAGTACCAAGAACCTCCCTCAAAGCTTCATACGACCTACACCCCCCACAATGGCTTCATCACATCCCAACGAGCCACCACCCAGCTACGAAGCCGCCATCTTCGACGCCGAACCCTCCCAAGGCATCCACCGCGTCTCCACCGACGGCCCTGCAGCCCGCACCGAACGCAATGGCATCCCGCCCGAACGCCGCCGCTCCATGGAAGACGAGATGCGCGCGCTCCCTGATGGTTGGGTCCGTAGTTTCGACCCAGAGACCTCGCACCAATTCTTCGTCGACACCAAAGCCGATCCTCCACGTAGCATATGGACGCACCCCTACGACGACGAGCAGTACCTCAACACTTTAACTCCCGAAGAGCGTAAGAAGCACACACGCATGCACCGCACCATGACACTGGAGGACCTGACAGCTGAGGACTCCGATGCCGAAGACCAACTCCCTCCACGACCTACATCGAAGGGTAAAGGCGCTGCGGCGCCTGGAGAACCAACAGGTATACATAAGTTTTCACGGAAGCTGAAGGACAAGATTACTGGTCAGACGCATGAGCAGCGTGAACAATCTCGCTCTCAGCGGGCGGAGCAGGAACGACAGGCGTATCTTCAGCATCTGCGTACAAGACAGGCTCTAATACGTGCTATGGAGACGGGGCAGCCGCAGTTGCTGGGCAAGGACCGTCAGGGAAGGGATGTTTATATCGAGCCGCCTCATGGGCCGTATGCTCCAAGGGGAGCATATGGATACAACCCGTATGGTGCCCGCCAGTTTGGAAATCCTGGTGTGAGGTATATGCGTCCTGCTGGGCCGTATGGCAGGCCGTATGGGTACGGTTATGGCGGTGGTGCTGGTCTGCCCATTGCAGCTGGTTTCCTTGGTGGCGCTATGCTGGGTGGTGCGTTGTTTTAGTGATGGAAAGCATGGAAACTTTGACGAGTTTCTTCTTTTGTACACGAAATATCCCTAGTAACAATTGACGAATCACAATGATTGCTCGTGAATGAGCACGTAGTATATCGTTTTATAGTCCAAATTGCTGAGGCGAAAACATGGGGTATCATATTGCAACTCCTAGCCTAAATTCAAATCACATTCTCAACCATTTCCTGATCACCTCAGACCAGATATATCTCTCGACATGGAAGTAACGCGATCCTCAAGCTCCTTCTTCTTCTTCTCAAGTTGACGCGTCTCCTCTTCCTCTCGCCGAAGGTCTTCCTCAGTCAGCACGACTACTGGCTCAGGCTCCTCTTCGAGCTCATCCATATCCTCCTCCGCGTAGTCACCTCGTGAGCGGTTCAGCTTGCCGAGCTGGGCTTGTTGTTCGGCAAGTCGGTTTTCGTAGTACTCTAACGAGGCGGAGACTTGGGCGTGTCGTTGGCGCATGGCTGCGATTTTGTCGTGGACGCCTGGGATGGGGCTGTCTTTGGTCAGTTGGGGATTACATGTCTGATGTTGATTGAGACGTACTAGACTCCAAGAAGCTTCTCCGCTCCTTCCAACAAAGACTCCACGTCAATTTCATTCTTGTTGCTGCCGTTGTACATTCTGTAGCCGAGACCTGAGCCTGCTCCGCCTCCACCGCCTCGACGAATTCTCTCTACTAGCTCATTGCCGAGAACTGCTGCTACAGCCGTGTTGCGCCTTGGTGCTCTTACGGCATTCGCACCGCCGCCGCCTGTGCTAGTGCTGCCGCCTCCATTGGGGTTGAAGATGGTGTTGCGCCTGTTGGTAGACGGAGCTGGTTCGGCATGCTTCGGGACTGCTGGTGGCGGAGGGACGGAGAATAGCGCGCGCTCGTGAAGTTCGGTGTCTCGGATCAAGCTCGTGATATCGTGGTTTTGCAGTAACGCGTTGGTGAAGATCTTGGGCGGGGCGAACCTGGGGGTGTTCAGTCGGAAGCTATCGAGGGTGAAGGACGGGAAACCCACGGCAACTCTGCGATTGACGCTGCGCAGAGCGAGATCTGCTCTAGGTGTGCATCCAGAAGCGCCATGCCGAGATAGAGTGTATGTCGGGTATGCTGGGGTGACGCGGGGGTCAACAAGGGCGCGTCGGTGCTCGATAACTATTCCCCGATGTTCCGCCGCGCTGGCGTCAGTGAAGCTGGGAGCTCAACCTCCGCAAAGCATCAACACCACCCTCACCACCCACCACTCCCCCCACAAACACCCGCACCTTCCGTCCCTCCACCTCCACGTCAAGAGCGACCATCATGGCGGACAGCATGGAAGGCGTCGTCGTCGAGGGCGAGCAGCCCAAAACCGAGAACGTCGAGCAGAAGGCGATTGCTGGTAAGTAGTCAACATGCCTTTTACCTCAAAGTGCCCCTGTACCAACTGCACCACCTCGTGGCCGGTCCGCAAGATGTGCCCCAACCACATCATCGCCACCGAGGTCGCGGCGTGCAAGTATCTGTACCAGCGTGCTGATCCGACGACGACAGACATCCGCAGCAACTTTGTCCTCCTCGAGCGAGCCGTCGCCCAGTTCGATACCCGCTTCACCCTACGCGCCCTCCGCTCCATATCGTCGCTCCGCAAGAGGCTCACCGACCGCGTGCTATGCTCCGTCATCATCCTGACGTACTCGCCCAACAACGCCACGGCGCGC
The DNA here is from genome assembly GCF_023758085.1 of Alternaria hordeiaustralica. NCBI lineage: Eukaryota > Fungi > Ascomycota > Dothideomycetes > Pleosporales > Pleosporaceae > Alternaria > Alternaria hordeiaustralica. The sequence goes on along the minus strand of NW_026056794.1, from coordinate 236,726 downwards.
AACTTCATCGAGTACATTGGCATGGACGGCGAGGCGATACAGAGCGTCGTCTCCCAGTACAAGGAGGAGGTGCAACTTAACAAGAACAACACCAAGGAGCCCCTGCCCGAGGTGGACGTGTACATAGCCATTCTGATACAGGTATGTCTGGTGACGGCAGCAATGGTGCATCTCTAACAGGCGCAGGTATATCTCTACGATCAGAAGGAGTTTGAAGAGGGCGCCGAATTCGCCGAGACGCTGGTAGACAAGATCCGGGAGCTCAACAGGCGGACGCTGGACTCGTTAGCAGCCAAGGCCTACTTCTACTTCTCCCTCTTCCACGAGGAGATGGACCCCAAGCCCCCGTCCAAGCAGTCGCCCGTCATCAACATCCGCGGAAAGCTGCTCGCCGCCCTCCGAAGCGCCGTCCTCAGGAAAGACCCCGACACGCAGGCGTCCGTCACCACCCTGCTGCTCCGAAACTACCTCTCGACCGCCGACATCACACAAGCCGATCTCCTCGTTGCGCAGACACAATTCCCACCAAACGCCCCCAACAACCAGGTCGCGAGGTACCTGTACTACCTTGGTCGCATACGGGCTATCCAGCTGTCTTACACCGAGGCACATGAGCATTTGATCAGCGCCACCCGCAAGTCGCCTTCTGCCCACTGCGCAACTGGCTTCTACCAGGCTTCAATGAAGCTCCTGGTAGTCGTTGAGCTGCTGATGGGTGATATTCCCGAGCGGGACGTCTTCAGCCAGCCCCGCCTGGAGCGTGCCATGGAGCCCTACTTCCGCCTGGTCCAGGCAGTCCGTGTCGGTGACCTACAGGGCTTCCTGAAGGTTGTGCAGACATCCTCGTCCGTCTTCCACCGTGACGGCACCTACACCCTGATTCTCCGTCTGCGCCAGAACGTCATCAAGACTGGCATCCGCATGCTGTCGCTTTCATACTCGCGCATCTCGCTCCGTGACATCTGCATTCGCCTTGGTCTTGAGAGCGAGGAGTCCGCCGAGTACATTGTTGCCAAGGCTATCCGCGACGGAGTCATAGAGGCTTCAATTGATCACGAGAAGGGTTTCATGCAGACCAAGGTCGCTGGCGACATCTATGCAACCCGCGAGCCTGGTGAGGCATTCCACGAGCGCATTCGGGCGTGCTTGACTCTGCACGACGAGTGCGTCAAGGCCATGCGCTACCCCATGAACCAACATCGTCTGGAGCTCAAGAACGCTCAGGAGGCACGCGAGAGAGAACGCGAGTTGGCCAAGGAGATTCAAGATGGCGACATTGACGAGGACGATGCGGCTGGAGACTTTGACGGCTTGTAGAGGCATTACAGCTTGGACGATCATTCCGTGAGCGTGTAAGATAGCCGCATGTGGGCTGGCATTGATAGAAGTTCCCGACAATGTGGGACAAACATGTTAATGATGCATGAATAGACCAGATCCGAGACGTCATGACACACTATCGAATCCCAGTGACATGTGACAGTGCAGATGCTACAAGAGTCGCTAATCTGACGGACGGATCCATGCAGCGCATCCACGCGAGTGCTAGGCCAGTTGCAGCAAGATTCCGTGAAAGGTCCCCGCAGCTTGATCCAAGGCCCAACGCTCGCGCCCCACAGCAGCTCAGCTTCCCAACGTCACCACGCGATTGCCCGCGCGTCTCCTCGCCGTTTGATCATCCCACCATGTTTCACTGCCGCAGCCATGTAAGTCGTATCCCACAGAGTAACGCGACCCTCCACACGCCTTCCCAGCCGAGAACGCGTCCCTAATGGCGTCCCTCAGGATTGACGTACCCCGGCGACTCCGGCGCGCCATCCTCCTCAACGACCTCGCCCTCGTCCAACGCATCATCCGCAACAACCACAAGTACCTGCGCAACCCGGACTTTGACGACCGCTCCAACACGTCCCTGCACCTCGCGGCTAAACATGGCTTCACGACCATTGCCGAGTTCCTCGTCGACGCCGGCCATGAAGACGGCATGATATCGCGGAACAACGATTGGGAAACCCCCCTCATGCTTGCGGCTTCTGCCGGCAAGGAGGAATGCGGCGTTTACCTCGCTAAGCGCTTCCCTGAGGCTGTGGACTGGAAGAATAAATCTGGGCTCGATGCTCTCATGCTGGCGTGTCAGTCGGGCGCTGGGACGCTGCATCTCATTCCCACGCTCATCCTCCACGGACCGAATCTACTCTCCGCGAGCGATTTACAAGGCAACACCGCGCTGCACCATGCGTCTGCGGCGGGGGAATTAAAGGCTCTGAGGATGTTACTCCAATACGGCGCGAATCCGCTGGCGAGTAACAGTTATAGTTGGACACCCGTTCATTACTCCGCGACTAGCGCCGCAGAAGCGTATTTTAAAACGCTTATCATCGAGTTTGAGAAGAAGAAGGCAGAGGGGAAACGGGCGGTTAAAGAGAGGGAACGCCAACGTACCGCGGGTGTCAGGCTGGTTACTGATACCGAGGGGTTGGGCAGTCCGGGCGGCGTGGTTATGCAGGGGAGTGCTGCGACGGCGGCTGGCGGTGGTGGTGGAGGCGGGGCCGTGGAAAGACAGAGTCTAGAGAGACAGAGTATGGATAGACAGCGCGCGAGGGATGATGCTGCGATTGCGGGGTTGCCGGCGCCGGGCGTCATGGATTGGAGTCCTGTGGAGAGGAGGAGGGCTATGACGCCTACGGAGGGGAGGGGGTGGACTTTTACGCCGGATGGGTTTAGGCCGAGGGCGGAGACGGGGGAGAGTATTTAGGGGTATATTGGCTTTGAGCTTTGGCGTTGAGTACAAGCATCCTTCAAGGAGCATTGGAGTTGATATCTTGTGCTATGGCGTTGTAGGTATGTGGTGTTGGTATTTGTACGATCAAGTTTATTTATTCTTATCTCTACCCAACACCTTTGGTCTTTCCTGCGCGTTGCGAAACCTGCGGTTTTCTTACACCATGTCCGCCAAACCTCTGCAGTTCAAAACTCTGCGAAACAGAATCAGACATAGTACGCCGAAGCAAACTGAACCCTATCGAGAAACAACCCCATCTCTTCTCTATCCCCTCCTCCAACCCCTCCTCATCTCTGCTCCCTCCTCCAAGTCTCCGCCCCATCACACGCCCTCACCCCCCTCCCGTCTCCTGCTCTCCTCTCCCATGCCCGCCTCGCCGCTCCTGCATCTCCTACCCAACATCCGTTCATCCCACTCGCCCCACCACCACTCCCATTCCCCTCTCTACCGCCCTCACCACTCCCACCCCTACCATTCTCATCCTCATCCTTAAAAACATTCCTCCACCCCCCACACCCCACCTTCGCATCCGCATTCCCCATCCTCTCCCTCCCTTCCAACCACCTACACGCCGGCCAGTGATACGTACTGTATTCTTTCCCGTAGAAACGCTCGTGGACACAGCCTGCACACTTGTGCTGGTAGATGAGTGCGTCGAAGAGTTGGGTAGGGTATTGGCCTGGTTGGGTGGAGAGACCGGGGGGACGCGTGGGGGCCTTGTATGTGTGTTCACTAGGTATGATGGGTTGGTTTGATGGTGATGGTTGTTGATGTTGGAGATTTGGTTGGAGAGTTGGTTGGAGAGTTGGCTGGGGATACTGAACTGGAGGTAGAGGGCGAGACGCAATCTGGTGGGTGGGTAGAGTCGGTGTTGGACAAGTGAGTTGGGGTATGTATGAACCAGGGCGCAGAAGGTGGGATGGTACCTGGCGGGTGGGTGGCGGGGGCGTTGGGTAGGTTGTTTGTGGACTGAAAAGATGTGGATGCGTGCGGATAGTCGGCGGTGGTGGTGGGGGTGTCTCGAGGACAAGAAATGGCGATCTGGAGACTACCATGGTGGGTGCGTGGGTAGTGTAATATCGTGTATGGCTGGGTTAAGAGCGTGCTTGATACGATTTGCTTAAGGAAGAAACGATAGTTCGAAGATGCTGTTGGGTGATGAAGTATCTTGCTGAATGGGGAATGCATATTCGAATATTGTTCTGTGCCATCGTGCTTTACTGTTCTTTCCAACTGCGCGCGGTAGCGAAGGAAAGCTTGGTTCAGTGTGTCAGTGAGGTAGGTAGCGACAATATAACGGAAACTGCAATGAGTGCCATCTCAGTGGCCAGTTCTCCAAAGGATACGTCAGATCCAGAATAGTAAAATCGCACACGTGGATCAGATGATGGTTTTCTCGATACTTGCAGGCTGGATTGATGACAGCAACTTCCTAATTCGCCGCCGCAAGTACGATTTTCACTGTGGGGGCTTTGTCGTTGTCGCTACCAAGGTTGGTGTAGAAGGTATTCGGAATGCTCTGTGCAGCTATGATCAGCAGACCAAAGGCTACAGAGAGCGCGATAGCAGGCTCATGTCCTCAGGTGATGGGGAGTGAGCATCTTTATACACGCCATATTGAAAAGTTCCAACGTTCGCGAATGTGTGTGCATCCGGCACCTGAAGTCGTGTCGACAGGCATCAAAGAACGCGATATGGACTTTCCATCGTGATGCGAGAGATGGCCAGTGGATTGGAGCATGGAGAAGGGATGGTAGAATATTGCGAGCCTAAACTTCATTGGGAGTAGTCGCTACCTCTTCCAATCCGAGGTCATCAGCATCACCCGTGGACCTAGGCACGAGGCCGCTCGACCACTTCCTGTTTTAGCATATCCGACGTCTTGCGGATATATCGCGAATAACAAGCCTTAGGTTCCTGGGTACTCTGTAGATGGTCTGCGCTGCACATGATACATTTCCAGCAAGCCTTTGCGACGTCATCTCGAGGTCACTGAACGATAAGATTGCGATGCTAAACTGGTCTTTTCTGCGGTACGCATCCGTCTCATTTCCTAACTGTACTCAGTGGGGAACGTGGATGCCTAGCTCCGCATCAGTATATACAAAGCTCGAGACTCATTGCCGCCAACGAAACTCGCATGCGATGCCTGAGGTTCTCCACGCCATCGATTCCTTGCACTTCTCCGCCACGCTCGTACCAAATAGCGTAACGCGCACGAAATGTAACTTGGCGTTGCGCATACCATCTGGCATACTTGAACATGTAGCAGCAACATCCATACGCAACCCTGCGCATTCACGTTTTATTGCGACAACGCGTGTCCAAAACCATCTTGAGCTCTTTTCTCCATCACACCCCCAAAATGCTCCTGAAGATCGACCGTCTTCCAGTTACGTTACTCTGAAAGCCCGTATCAAGCTGCCATATGACAAGTCCCAAAGAACTCACTGTTGTACTATGCCGTCTACCTGCTCGAAGTGCATCTCAATCTTCGCTAGCCCAGTCTTATCGGCTTGCATACTACCTACGCCTTCTAACATCGTAACACACTAGATATTGTATACAAGTTGGACCCGAGTAAGCAGTATCAATGTGTGTATCCGATGAGACAAGTGTAGTTCCACGTTCGAGTGAAACAAAAACTGAAACACGAAAGAATCGAACAGGGGCCGTCCTCACAGCACTCCCGAATACCGCGGCATCCACATGACACAGCGCAGAGACGTGTATCACGAAAGAGGAGCAGAGCAGTACAACCTCCGTAGCCCACTACCCCATTCGTGTCGACCTGACCTCTTCACGATATTTTATCTCTCGATAACACCCAAAGGCGCCCAATCGATCTTGTATTCCTACTCTGTGCACCACACCGCGTACTCGCAGCGACATTCACACTGCAATCTAAGCGCACCTAGAGTGAGGCTTCTATAAGCAGGGAATGCATGTCAGTATCAGGATGAGGTCGAAGGATGGATGATGGGCAGGGCATGGGGTGTCAGGAAAGGTAGGAGATGCCTCGAACGGTACATGACAACAGTGGATCGTGATGGTTACATGACATCCTCAAGTTGTGAATAATAGATCGCGGAGCCATGTAGCCTGTGTAGAGTATCTGGGTAGGCAGGAGAGCCCTCGAATGCGGCATGATGGCAAGGAGGCCTGACGGCTACATCACATTCACATATTGCAAATAACATAGTGTAAACCCATGTAGCCTGGGTAGGATAAAGAGTTAGACACGAGACCGCCCGAACGTGGCATAATGATCGTGATGTCTGGCGACTACACAATACTCTCTCGTTATAAACGATACATCGTCCACTCATGTAGCCTTTGTGCGGTAAAGAAGTAGACAAGAGACCTCTCGGAAAGGGCACGATAAGGCGTGTTTCCTGGCGGCCGCATGACGCTGTTACATCGCAAATGATCTATCATAGAACTACGTAGCCTGTGTAGGGTAACCGGTAGATGAGAATGACTTTCTTATATGGATGATGACGGGGAAAGCTGGTGGCTACATGACACCCTCGTGTCACGAAGGGTAGATCGTAGACCCATGTAGTTGATATGAGGTGATTAGAAATGTAACACTAACTCTCTTAGACGGATAATGGTGGTGAAACGTAAGGGCTACATCACACGGGCTGGTCACAACTGATGAGATCGTGGGCCCATGTAGTCGGTATGGGGTCGTCAGATGTGTAGTAGTGATCCTCTTGGACTGGCGATGTGGGTGGAGCGTAAGGGCTACATTATGATAGCACGTCGCAACTGATGAGCTCGTGGGCCCATGTAGTTAGTATGGGATCATCAGATATGTAGTAGTGTCCCTCTTGGGCAGGTGATGAGGGTGGAACGTAGGGGCTACATCGCACCAGCACGTCGCAACTAACAAGATCGTGAACCCATGTAGTCTACACGCCGCATCGCTTTTCGAGTTGTCTTCACTGAGAACAAAGCAGAAGAGATGTAATTTTGTGTGTTTTGTGGTTTGCATTTCATGATAACTAACTAATGTGAAGTCCGTAAAGCACGCAGAAAAAAAAGTCAAATGTATTCCCAGAAACGCCGAGTGAGAGCCAAAGCAATCTCAGAAACACCCCGATAACAAGTCAAAATAATCCCAGAAACGCCGTGAAATAGGTAAATGTCAAAAACGCCCTCGCTCCATGCTAGACCGGTATTTCCCTGTCCCGCCCTTGATGCATGCCCCATGGTCGCTTGTCGTGAAGGTGAGAGTAACGCCGTGTGAATGCCCGCCCAATGCCGATGCTCGCCGTAGAAGTTCATAAAGCCGTTGTTGTGATATGTGGTGTGGTGTTGAGTGTGGTAGTGTCGCGATACGATGAGAGCGGACTAGAGACGTTCCTGCTGCTCAAAGATAGCGGTAGTCTGGTGCGCGAGACCTGCGGTTGCGACCGCGAGGGTTGACGGGCTGCCTGTCGTACGCATCGTTGGGGTCTTGCTGCCCTTGCTGCCCTTGTGCCTGGCCCTGCGCGCTGCTCCATTGTCCTTGTCCTTGTCCTTGTGTCTGCGCTTGTCCGCCCCATCCGAACTGTTGCTGCTGAGGTTGTTGCTGGCCGTACTGTTGACCGTACTGCTGCTGGCCGCCGTAGCCGAAGTTCTGCTGGGGATACCATTGCTGCTGCGGCATCTGCTGCTGTTGTTGCTGCGGCTGGAAGCCCATTTGGTAGCCGTTCTGGAAGCCATTCGGGAAGCCCATCTGCTGAGGCATACCCATTTGCATAGGCATACCCATCTGCATTCCCATGGCGCCCATCGGTGTGTTCTTGAGCATCTCCATCTGTTGTATGAAGTCTTGTTCCATCTTCGAGGCGGGGTCGGCAGCTTGACGCATGGCTTTCGGCGCGGTGGGAGGTTTGATGTCTGTCGGAGGCTCTTTGCGCTTCTTTGAAGAGGTTGAGTCAGTATCGGAGACTTCGTCAGCCACTGCGGTAGTAGTAGCAGTGGCGGAAGCAGTTGTATCGTCATTTGCGACAGAGGGAGATGCGGTGTCAGTAGCATTGGATTGATTAACTGATTCATTTGTTGAAGCGACTGCCTTTGCTGCCTTGTCCTTCTCTGCCTTCTCTGCGTCGTATGCCTTGAGAGACTTGACCATGTCGTCGTCAGCAACGAGATCATCCATCAGAACATCCTCCTTTGAACAGTTTGGACAAATTAAGTCCCCATCTGCTAGCGCGTTGTCGATGCATTCTCGACAGTATGTCTTGCCGCAGCAAGGGGTTTTGACTGGGTCGACAAATCTTTGATTGTCGAGCGGACATTGCAGACCGCGTTCAGCAAGCTCTTTGCTTGCTGCATCAGCGTTGGCGGCTTGTTGGCGAGACAGGCTGGTCTTTTCTTGGAATTTGTTCCAAGTCTTTGTATCTGCCATGACCTGAACATACTCTCCGTCGGCGTTCAACATGATGCCCTTTGCAGCCTCTTCGTCGACAGGCTTTTCAACTTTCTTCAAGAAAGATTGAGGAATTCCAGTAGTACGTTTGGCTTGGAAAACAGGCTTGAAATCGGGATCGTCGTTTGTTGGGCAGGCTTGGATCCAGTGGCCCTTGATATTGCAGCGGCGGCAAACATAGCCGGGAGGCGGGGGATGTGAAGGGACAACAACATTCTTGGAGTTGTTTTTTCGATAAACTGGTTTTGCGTTCGAAAGTGCCTCTTTCTGTGCATCCCAGGCAATTGCTGATTCGGCCAAGAATGCGGCTTCAGGATCTTCGGCATTTTCGAGATGTCCACTACGTAGAGAGGGAACTGGCTTGGATTGTGAAGAAATTGCGCGCGAAGGCGCTTTGCCGGTGACGTAGCGGGCTGCTCGGCCTTGTCCTCTTGGAGCGGGGCGCCGAATTGCGATGACTGTGGATGAGCGCGGAATTAAAGTGGTATCGTCCTTGAGCTCAGAGTTGGGCTCATCTTGCGGATAAATGTGCAAGTTGAAATCGGAGCCATCGCCCAGGCCGCTTGCGCTGATGATCTCCTTCTTGAGCTCGAAAACGCTCAAATCGGTGCCGTTGAAGATGATGCGCTCGCTTTCCCTTGAATTCTTGAACTTGTAGAAGATTGATGAAGTCATTGTTGTGATTTGTGGTGTGGCTTCAAGTGTGGGGTCTGGTGAGAGAAGAGTGTAGAGTTGATGGAGGAGAGCGGAGTTCAGAACGCGAGTTATTGCTCCGCGCGCACAGGCCACTCCCGCGCACAGGCCCCTGAACGCATCCATGGTACGATTTGCCGGCGCTACACCGCCACACCGCCACACCCCTGACCCCTCCGAACCACTAATCTACCAATAATATAATTTGGTATACTCCTACCAGATTTTCGCTTTGCAGACTACAGCGTATCAACACATTTCAAATCTCGATTAATAATACACTGAAGTTCGTCACACCCCGCCATACGGTTGAGTCAGAGAACAGGCCTGCAGCCTACATCAAGTTGAAAACTAGCAACTTGGATGGTCCAAGGTCGATGTAGGCCCCATGGTGTTCAGGTTTTGCGTTGAATATGGCGCATCAAGGCCTCGCTATGTGAAGTCTATAGCAAGTACTCAAACTTGGGTTCACTCCATGCGCAGGAAAACCGGAGCATCCTGCAGCCTACGTGGGTCTCAGAATGAAAGTCTTGTGACATCCCGATGCAACGTAGGCTCCTGGGTCTTTGAGTACTTCCATCTGCTATAGGCAGCGTTCAGCTTCTTCCTGGAATGAGCTGGATTCCAGGTTACTAATGTTCTAAAGATAGCTACAGCCCTCCGAGCGGTTGGACCGAACCTGGACACCCTGCAGTCTACATTGGTCCTGAGACGAAAGTCTGCAAACTCTTGACGCAACGTAGACTCCTGAGTCATCGACTTTCGTTACTACCATCCAAACGATTGGACCGAACCTGGACACCCGGCAGCCTACATTGGTCTTGGAACAAAGTTTGGCAAACTCTTGACCCTACGTAGACTCCTGGGTCATCGACTTTCTTTACAACCGTTCAATTGATTGGACTGAATCTGGACATCCTGCAGCCTACATCGGTCCTGAGACAAAAGTCAGCAAACTGCTGACACAATGTGGACTCCTGGGTCATTGGCTTCCATCACTTGCTATAGGTGGATGTCCAGCCCTTTCCTGGACTGAGGTATATTCTTGATTACTCATGCTCTAAAGACAGTCACATCCTTTCAAACGGTTGAACCGGAACTGAAAGGCTTTAGGTCATCCATGATACCAGGATCTGCATATCAGCCTCCAGGAAGAGACTTCGCTTTTGGCTGAGACTGGAACCTGGTCGTGGTTTGGGCGGGAGCATTCCAGCCAGAGATATTCCAAGTATAGTCGAGCATGTCTGGCTTACAAGTACCAGACTACACCCTAGAGGTGTTCGGCATATCATCGGAGGGAGAAGTGCAACCAACAGTCACTTGAGGGTACTCAGATCCTCCATTTTGTTTGGGTCCCGTCGGCCCAGAGCTCCGAGCCATTGACATCTTCCGCAATGCGTGCGCAAAACCACGCCCAAGCAAGAGATATCGCAAGCATTCTAGACGATACCAAGTAAGGGCAGCTTGGGCGGGTCGTCAGAACAACAACTTCGATGAGCAATACTCTAGAGGCAGTCACAGGCTCCACTCAATCGGGGGTTTGCTTCGCAGAGAGCCCAGCGACTTTCAAACTCTGCAACGCCTAGCATGGTCATACGACGAGGCACTCCCGAACGAGAATATCACAACCATTTGTGACTCTGCAAACCCGAAGTATGAAGGCCTTCGATATATCAAAGATTCTAGATGCCGACCGATCATCACACGAGGACGTTGAGATGGCTGTATTAGTTGGTTTATTTGCGACGTGCTGTTGGAAGGCTTTCATCCGAGAGTTGGCCGTTCAATGCGTGTACGCGTGGGTGGGTGACACCGAAACCCTGACAGGTGGCAGGCGGCGGAAGGTTCCCGAGGTCCATTCTTATGTTGAACAACTGAACAAATATTGCAAAGCTAGCCATAATCAAGTGATACGTCTTTGATGCGGATGCAGATGCGTTCCTGAAACAATGCGCGATTGACGGGTGAATGATGTCACCTCTAGAATGCAATCAGCGGCTCAAGCCTCACGAAGCTGTACCTTACAGTCTTTGACCGCATGAATCAGCTCATGGTCCTTATTGTTTACCTCAATGTTCACAATTGATTTGTCCAGTACCTGACGACCTTTGTTGATGGTTCAACACCTTCGGGGCGGAGTCTGACGTTCGCGATGGCACTAGGGACCGGGGACCGTGGCGCATGCAGCTGCAGGGCTCTTCGTGCACTTTCATCCTTGGCCGATCGAAAGCCATTCCGTACTCATCAATTGCCTTTTGCCTTTCTTGTTTGCGCCTTCTACATTTAATTCACAGCAGCCGCATCGCGCCTGCTTCCTTTGTTTACGCGCGTCATCCCGATTGGCATGCTGCTTGGCCGAGTCTCACTCGCCGCCTGCAAACGAAGCTTCCTTGCGACACCTTCACGCACCCTACCGTTGTCCGCATCACGCCCGCGCTCCCTCTTTCACACGCCGCACCTCACGAGGCTGTCTAGCTCTAGCGCACACCCCCTCGGCAAACGCTCCCTCCACACGTCGCCGCCTATAAATACTTCGCTGCCAATGGAACAAAATGGCACAAGCAAGCGCAAGCAACCGCCAACCTCGCCCGCAACCGACCGCCCAAACAAGCAGATCAAGCCCGAAGTAGACTCGCACACGTCAAACGGCGTCATGTCGCACTCGCCCGACCTGGAGGAGCCCATGGACGATGCGCGCAGCGAGTACAGCGCCCACAGCTCCCCCGACGCCCTCCCGTCGTCGGCGCACATCACCGCCGTCACCGGGCAGGACACGGCAGAATGGCAGCGGACGATAGAGAACGTGGTCAAGAGCGTCGTGTCGATACACTTCTGCCAGACGTGTTCGTTCGACACGGACCCGGCCATCAGCTCAGAGGCGACGGGCTTTGTCGTCGACGCCGAGAAGGGCTACATCCTCACCAACAGGCACGTTGTCGGCGCCGGCCCCTTCATCGGCTACTGCATATTCGACAACCACGAGGAGTGCGACGTCCACCCCGTCTACCGCGACCCAGTCCACGACTTCGGTATCCTGCGCTTCGACCCCAAGAAGATCAAGTACATGCCCGTCACCGCCCTCAAACTGCGCCCCGATAACGCCAAAGTTGGTGTCGAGATTCGCGTCGTTGGTAATGATGCGGGAGAGAAGCTCAGTATCTTGTCGGGTGTCATTAGTCGGCTGGATCGCAATGCGCCCGAATACGGCGAGGGCTACTCCGACTTCAACACCAACTACATCCAGGCGGCAGCTGCAGCGAGTGGAGGATCTTCCGGCAGTCCTGTCGTGGACCGCGACGGCTTTGCTGTTGCGCTGCAGGCCGGTGGACGTGCTGACGGTGCTGCGACCGACTACTTCCTGCCGCTAGACCGACCGCTACGTGCTCTCGAGCTCATCCGCCAAAGCCAACATGTCACCAGAGGCACCATTCAGACCCAGTGGATACTCAAGCCGTTCGACGAGTGCCGGAGGTTAGGTCTCTCGCCTGAGCTGGAGAAGGAGATCCGCACTCAGTTTCCCAAGGAGACAGGCATGCTCGTAGCTGAGGTCGTCCTTCCTCAAGGGCCCGCATCTACCAAGGTCGAAGAAGGTGATCTTCTCCTACGCGTCAACGGAGAGTTGCTTACACAGTTCGTCCGACTCGATGCAATCCTTGACGACAACGTTGGCAAGACCATCTCTGTGACCATACAGCGTGCTGGGGAGAACATGGACGTCGAGCTAGACGTTGGCGACCTACATGCCATCACCCCCGACAAGTTCGTCTCCGTCGCAGGCGCGTCTTTCCACGACCTCTCATACCAGCAAGCGCGTCTTTACGCTATCTCGCTCAAGAACGCAGGTGTATACGTCTGCGAGGCAGCGGGCTCCTTTAGGTTCGCTGACGGCTACACATCAGGGTGGTTGATTCAGGAAGTTGACAACCAGCCAACACCCGACCTTGACACTTTCATCCAAGTCATGAAGAAGATCCCAGATCGCAAGCGAGTGGTTATGATGTACAAGCATCTGCGCGATTTGCACACTGCGAACACTAGTATTACTTCTGTCGACAGGCATTGGCATGCAAAGATTCGCGTAGCAACACGTAATGACGAAACTGGCCTGTGGGACTTCAAGCCCCTTGCCGATGCCATTCCATCTGTGCCCCCAGTTCCTCGCCGTGCGAACTTCGTCAAGATGAGCTCAAGCTATCCTGAGGCCGTAGACATTGTCCGCAGCTTCGTACGCGTTCATGTCTCTATGCCCATTAAGCTAGACGGCTTTCCTAAGATGAACAAACAAGGCTACGGTCTTGTTGTCGACGCTGAACAGGGTCTCGTCCTCGTTTCAAGAGCGATTCTGCCATATGACCTTTGCGACATCTCGTTGATCATCGCTGACAGCATTTTTGTCGATGCCAAGGTTGTCTTCATGCACCCATTGCAGAACTATGCCATCGTCAAGTACGATGCCTCCCTTGTCAACGCCCCTGTAAAGACGCCCAAGTTCGCTACCGACTTCATCAAGAAGGGAGCCGAGACCATCTTTTTTGGGATCAACCAGAACTTCCGACCTGTCGTAGCAAAGACTGTTGTCACTGATATCACCACAGTCGCGATCCCAGCCAGCGCAATAACACCGAGATACCGCGCGACCAACTTCGACGCCATCACTGTGGACACAAACCAAGCCTCGCATAGTGGCTCTGGTGTACTCGTCGCGGAGGATGGCACCGTTCAGGCTCTCTGGCTTTCATACCTGGGCGAGCGCACATCACACAGCGGCAAGGACGTTGAGTACCACCTCGGTCTTGCAACACCCAACCTTCTTCCGGTGCTCAACGAGATCCGTGGCGGCAACACACCCAAGCTACGTATCCTGAACGTCGAGTTCCAGACCGTGCAAATGAGCCAAGCCCGCGTCATGGGCGTCTCAGAAGAATGGATCGAAAAGACCGAGACAGCCGACCCAGAGCGCCACCAGCTCTTCATGGTCCGCAAGGTCGACTCCGGCCACGGCGACGGTCTCAACGAAGGCGATGTCCTCCTCACCCTCAACGGCAAGCTCGTCACCCGCTCACCTGATCTGGACGTCATGTATAACAATGAGTTCCTCGACGCCGTCGTCGTGCGCAAGCGCGAGGAGAAAACCATCAAAGTCTCCACCGTCGCAACCGAAGATCTCGAAACCGACCGCCTCGTCAGCTTCTGCGGCGCCACCTTCCACCGCCCCCACCAAGCCGTCCGCCAACAAATCAGCAAAATCCACTCCGACGTCTACATCTCGTCGCGCGCCCGCGGCTCCCCAGCCTACATGTACGGCCTCGCGCCCACCAACTTCGTCACTCACGTCAACAACGTGCCCACGCCCAACCTCTCCGAGTTCCTCACCGAGATCAAGAAGATCAAGGATAACGAGTATTTCCGCATGAAGGTCATGACGTTTGATAATGTGCCGTGGGTTGCGACGATGAAGAAGAATGAACATTACTTCCCTACTATTGAGCATGTCAAGGATGCGAGTCAGCCGTTGGGCTGGAAGAAGATTATTCATGAGTGTGGGGATGGGGGTGCGAGGGAGGAGATGGGGCCGGATGAGTTGGAGGCTGAGGCGGGGGAGGAGTAGATGGGTTTGTTGGAGAAGGGGATTGGTTGTGAGCTGTGTAAGATGTAGCGTACGGATGATAGAAGTAACAGAGAATCATGCATTCAATTATCTGGAATTTATTCCCAGACGTGATCTTTGAATCCTCTTCGGGTGACAAATGACCCCGGTCCCAATCCAGTCCCCTTCCCCAAAGTAAGAAAAGAAACAGTCCCTCTCAGACTACTACGCCCCTAGTGGAGCCTGCCGTGTGGATCACTCAAACTCATATCTTCTGATAGACGTCCCCAACGCATACTTGCGTGGCGTAGTGCGTATCATTCAGACCTATCCTCCAGCACATCCTTATCTACAAGCGCCTCCTTTTCCTTGACTTCCTCCTTGGCCTCAACCTTCTTCTTTGGTCGACCCCGGGGCGCAGCTTTCTTCTTTGGAGAACCCTCAGTCACACCCTCATCACCCTTCCCATCTTCACCGCCGTTACCAGCACCAGCGTCAAGGTCAAGCTTGCTCTTCCGCTTCTTCGGAGTAGCTTTAGGCTTTGCCTTGGGTTTCTCGGGAGAGACGTCGGTAGCAGTAGAAGCGGCAGGGGCAAAGGCCTGGCCGTTCTTGATCTTGACAATGTCGTCTTTATGCTTCTCCTTCAGGCGCACGAGGAGCTTCTTGCAGGAGATGACGGAGCGGCCGGCGGGGATGGGCGCGTTCTATTGGCTTGTTAGTTCTGGGATACATTGATGAATGCGGACTTGGGGTTTGAGTCGGTAGCTTCTGTGTGGCAGGTAGTGTAAGAGGGAAGAGAGCACTCACGCCGATCTTCGCATCGATTTTGCCTTCGTTTTCGCAGAGGACAATGAGGTATGCGATCTGTGGTGTGGTTAGCTGGAGCGATTGGGATTGGAGGGGGTGTGGAGGAGGGTGGACGTACTTTCTCGCCTTCAGACCAGGCGGCACCGCTTGCGCCGGTTTTGTTGGGGGTTTTGGGGTCGGTGTCTGACATTTTGGGGATGTCTTCTGGGTGTTGTGGGAGTTCTTGTAAAGATACTATACGTCTTTGGCCTAGAAGTGGATGTTGTGTGGAAGAGTTTGTTAAGAGTAGGAGGAGGTGGTGAGGTAGATATGGGCATGGAGGGATGGGAAATCGGCGGCTTTGGACTCACCTTCACGTCGTAGTTGCGATGAAGTGAGCCCTTTCGTCCTTGATCAGAGAGTGAACGGTGAGGTGAGGTGATGGCGTGGACCTCTGAACATAGAAGTTACCTAGGTAGTCATGGTGAACTGAGCTGTCTATGTGCGCTCTGAGAGGCAGTGCTGGGTAATGCTGTTTGAGTATATCATTGTCTTCTGCATTCTACAGCATAAATCCTGAAGTTCATCTCATTACCAAGACTTTGGCAGTGTGATGTTCATATTGTCGTGAGCGTAGTCATGTCGTCAGCCAATCTACTCGCAGCACTAGCCCGCGTCCAGCTTAGCACCACAGCGCACCTGCTCTTCTCTTCTTCACCTCACGCCCACATTTCCTACACCATCAAAACGACAATGCTTGAGATAGCTTGCTTCAACGCTGCTTCTGCCATCGCAGCAGCGCAAGCCGGCGCCGATCGCATCGAGCTGTGTGCCGACTACGCAGCTGGCGGGGTAACGCCTTCCCTCTTAACGCTGCAGGATGTACGGAAGAAAGTCAAGATCCCGATCAATGTTATGATCCGGCCACGAGGAGGCGACTTCAACTACTCCGACGAAGAGTTTGAGCTCATGAAGAAAGAGATTGAGATGCTTAAGCCTTTTGCTAGCGGTTTCGTTTTTGGCATCTTGATGGTCAATCGATGGATAGACCCCACTCGTAATCGCGACCTAGTCGAGATTGCTGCTCCGCTTCCTTGCACGTTCCATCGGGCAATCGACGAAACAGACGATTTAGAGGAAGCCGTGGAGGCCGTTGAGAACTGCGGTTTCAAGAGCATCTTGACAAGTGGCGGATATAAGACCGCAGCGGAAGGGGCTACTGCTCTTCATATCTTGCACTTCTTTCGGCCCAATAAGGTCTCGTTGATTGTTGGAGGCGGGGTCAGAAGCACCAATGTTGAGGATCTCAAGAGGAGGACCACATTAAAATGGTTTCACTCCGCAGCCATCACAACGCCTGGAGAAGATGTTGACGCCGAGGAAGTGAGAAAGATAAAGGATGTGTTGTCAAAACTCAAATGGAAGCAATGAGACGTGGACATGAAGGGTACGATATTATTCATTAAGCGTGGCGCATCAATACTGGGCTACCACAGGATGTATACGACATGCATGTGCTAGGACTCCAGCGGGTATCATCCATTCGGGATTGCCTCGAATACAACTCCTGAGGCCACTCTATCCAAACAGTTCACTGACTGCGACGTGTATGACGCCCGAAAGCAAATTGCTTACAAAAGTGCGTATAGCAAAGCACCGACCACCGACATTCCAAAGGATCTTGTTGTGTCGACAGACACCTGTCCGGCGGCTCCAGTAGATTGCGGCGAGGCATCGGAAGCTTCGGGAGTTTGTGTCACAACGTTGGTCTTAGCGGCGATTGTTGTGGCTTGCGTAACGGTGGTAGCGGGTACGGTGGTCTTGACCTCTACTCCATTGATAGTCGCCGTCTCGACAGTCTCCGCGACAGTTGTCGGCGCCGAGTATGTGACGGCGGGGACAGTGGTTGTGTAGACGATGACCTTTCCGAGTTCTGTAACTGGGACCGCCCCACCAACACCAGTACCGGTGTACTGTGCAGGGACCGAGAGGGTCGAAGTGTTTGGCTTCTCAGCCTCGTTGTTCGCGTAGATGTTGGCGCTCTGGCCGTCCTTTGTGTAATCTCCGCTGACGAGATTGACATCGGTGCCGCCGGAGCTGTAGGTTCCGGCAGCGACATTTCCGTAAGATCCGTCTGGGAACTGGAAGTTGGTGGTGAACTTGTCGTAGCACATGGGAATGTTGATGTTCTTTACGTTAACACAGTCTAGGCTCTGACGGCACCCGAAACCGTCCGCACGTCCGTGTACAGATCGCTTGTCGAAAGAGATGCCCTGAATCGACGAGAGGATGTCGGTATAAAGCGAGCTGAGCTCTGTGCCGACTGCTGGTGGAGTTGTGCCTGTCGCTCCTTGCGGCTGGCATGCCTCGTAAGGGTCGTCGTTCGTGGCTTTCGCCATGGAATCGAATGGCGACGCAGTTGCGACGGCCGCAAGAGCGAGGGAGAAGAACTTCAGAGACATTTTGTTGAGATGTGGTGTGTCGTGGGAGTAGTAGATCTTCTGGTATCGAGCGATGGTTACAGGTATTACACGATTGTTACACGGTGTAGTACTGAATGACGGACGACTTTCAACAAAGGTAACGAATGGCAAACGCAGGCGCGCGAATGTAAAAGCGAGTGACGGAAGGATACGACAGTATACCTGCCAAGGGTCAGAGGGGCGCCCCGAGTCTATATACTGACTGTGCCCATATCGCTGGTGCTAACAGGGTTTAATCAGGCTCGATCTTACAGCCGAACTAGCCAACAGGCACCATGCGCTTTACAACTGACGGCGCGCCACAATGCGATAGGACGTTTACCAACCGCCTGGGATCTGTTATCCGTTGGGCGATCATGTGTTCATCCCCCCAAGACCTTGCCCAGGGGCGGCCCTCGTATTGGATTCTTACAGGATTGGCTGCCATACACACACAGCCCAAAGATTTGGCCCCGCCAATGAGAACACCATCGCATTTGGCAGTTCCAGGAAAGTCAGCCGCGATGCCAGAACTTTGCTCATGCGCTGCTCATGCGACCGACTGGAATGCCATGCGTCAATAACGCACCGCTAGCCATTAAACGAGGTCATGGTCGCCTGATTCGCCGGGAGATAAATCGGCAGCCTCCAACCGAAGCGCGCTGCGAACGGACTTTTTCCTCATCCCTCAAGCCACGAAACGGCCTTTCATTCGAGATCACGAGAATTTGCAGTGCCGACATCCTTCCGTCTTACTCCAGGTTTGGCCAAGCCCACAACGCCTATCCGTCAACAAATAAAGAAAATAGCGGGCTCCAGCGTCATAAGCGGCAGCCCCGAGTCCCATCCAGGGCAAGCAAGCATGCAGTGTTTGGCCCTGGTTGGTCCCTGACAGCACACCCACAAAACTTGCGGCCACGCGCACGCTGCCGTCCCAAATTTCTCTGCAGCGCTAACACACGACGGTTTTTGTGCGACGGTGATCATTCCCCTGAGCGGCGATAGCGCTCATGTCAAGACTTTGCGGACAGCTCGGCGTTCGCTCGAGCCTTACCTTATTTTGGCCCGCCCAGGTACAGCGTACACCACCAAGACTCTGTATCCTCATGCTAAGATAGGTAGCCGGTCAACAAAGAGACGATAAGAATAGCTTTGTCGTTGCATTCTTCTAGTCCACGGCTTTAGCTTTGCGCTGACCCAATGAGAACATCAGACGGAAGAAATTATTACCGAACAATTCGCGGTTATTCGGCACTCGATTAGGTTGCTTACCGAGATTTACTTTCGTGTTTTGCTCGCTTCCTCGCACGATTCTTTATCGCTGTACTGAGCTGCTTCACACTAGGGGAGACGGACTCGCAATTATCATCGATTCATTCCCGAGCCGTCGTTCGTTCTCAATCAGACAACACGTCGCGTGCGTTGTTCCGCTACGGTACCAGACTACAGTTTACCCCACCACCATGCCAAGGTGTAAGCAGGGCTAGCTAATAATAGAGTTTTTCGGGGATCGACGCAGGAACAAAGCAGCTTACATCTGCACGCGAGACGCACAGCGCATATGATAAGGGGACGTCGCCATGGAGATGTCTACCACTTGAAATATGTGCGCGGTGCTGTTTTGCAGTCTCGACCTCGCTGGGCAGATCCGCAAATCGATCACTCCGCTGCGCGTATGCGGGACCATTCGCACCGGCAACCGAAGGAATTTTCCAATGTTTCTATACGAGGTAGGACCGATAGCGTGGAATCGGTCATGCGATGCGACCGGAGCGGAGGTGCGACCTGCATATGTGCCGTCAGAGTACGTGCAGTAGCCGACCTGAACCACATCGTGAACTGATGACGAAGTCCAGACTTGTCTGTCATCAACATGAGTGTTTTGTGGTTGTGGTGGCTGTCGTCCGAAGCTACTTTTCTTTTTCGACCTCGCGTATTGGTTAGTCGCGGCCGCGCCGAAGCGATGTTGCGCTGCTCGTTGGCGTCGGAAGTACCTAGGGCATGCGGAACTTGATATCGCAACCTAACTCCACTTCTCAGCACTCGTACATAGACAAAGACTGGCTATCTGGGTAAATGTAGCGCGACACGGTGCGCCCGCAAATTGTTGACATTGTGTGTATACCTAGGTAGGCTAGGTTTGACTTTCGCAAGGCGTTGCGAGAAGGTGTAGGCTTCTTGCAGTTTGCCTGAGGAAACCAAGAAACAAACCAAACAAATAAATGAGTGTGCTGATTACAGAGAAAAAGACATCTAAAATACCGTTCTCCGCGTTTCATCAACGCTATATCGACACCACAACTCCGATTTAAACATTGCCGACTTCGTCCCTCAGCCTTTCTTATACTCTGGAACATACAAACAACTCTTCCCATCAGCCGCACCTTTGCAACAATCCACCCTGATACTCAGCCCGGCCCTATCAGCCAACTGATCGGGCACGTTCAAACGCGCATTGACACACTTCCCCGAATAATTGTCTGTCAAAGCTGGGTCTCCCTCGCAATTGGGTTGGAAATATATTCTCGTCTCGCAGATCACGTTGTCTGATGCTGGTGGCTGAAAGCTTCCTGCCAAGGCGACGCTTTCCGCGCTGAGAAACCCGCTGAGGAAGTAGTTGGCGTCGACCGCGTCGTAGCATTGTCCGTATCTAACGTCCTGTTCTTTGAACACCGTAGACACATCAGGATCAGGCGGAAATCTTCTCAGACAATCGTTCATCATGAAGACGGTGATTTTGTGGGTTGCGTCGGTTTGGCGGACGTCGAGGGTAGGGGAAGCTGTGAGTGGGCTTGCGAGGCCGATCAACAGCAAGGCCTGCTTGATACGTCAAAAGTCAACATGTGTGTTCTATGACGCCTTGTAATTGGAGGAGTAGGATTTGCACCCAACGTACTGTGATGGAGAGTCTCATGTTCGTATCTGAAGAAAAAAGGTGAGAAGAGACTCGGTAGCTATGTGATTGACGCCTAGTGCTGGTTTTCTCCAGGTAAAGAAGATCTAGCCTTGCTTTATACTACCTCTCTTCGTACAGAATCACGTATATCCTGCCAGATCGCTATCTGCTTGCACGTGAGAAGATCATACCTCAGTGCGACCAAAGGCTTGCATAGCTCCGCAGTAGCTACCCAGAACGAGAAAGTGTGTCCTCTTGCTTTACAAATCAAGTTGCACCAGGTCGGCCTTAAAAGTGACATGTATCGTAAGCCGCCTCCGCACGTTCGAATCGTTCAAAGGCTTCCAAGCACTATGTTTTGTACGACAGGATCACAATGGGTCGTGGCTGAGCTACTCATGGTATGTGCTACCCCAGATTTGTGTCAGACAAAGAAGCGCGAATCCCGATGCTTCGCATGTGCGGCCAGAGTCGGGGAACTTTGGGGTTAGAAGTAATCCCTATGTTCTTTGATGGTCAGCGGCTTGACGCCTTGGAGACACAAACATAATCACTATTTGCGTTCCCAATAACTGCGTGGTACGAGGTAGTGAGATGGAACACAGTTTTTGCAACGAGCAGACTCCCGGTTCTGGCATGTTCGACTTTCTCATTATCAACGTAATGAGTAATATGTTGATTTCAAAGAGAAGCGGTCTGGGCGGTGGACGTCCACTTCGCACTGATCACAATGCACCATGTGAAAACACATACAATACGTTGGACATATGAATGCGGACTTCCCATGTGATTGCGGTATTCCGCTGCAAGTGCGGAATTCCCAAGATCACCAAACAGACAGAATACTGGGTAAGGTACTCATTAAACACATCGTCACCATCGAAGGTATCTCCGTTGAACACCTCAGTGCCTTTGTGGCTCTTCTATTCGACAGTCACCTGTGTTTCCTATCACCACCTGATTCGACATTACGCCCGGAGTTAGTGTTGCCCCATCGCAACACGCATCAGCGCACTGATAAGCTGACTTCGTTTGCAGCATCACTCACAGGGAATAACCACGCATATCTTCAGCCATCGTTCTGAGCAGCTGCTCGTTGAACAATCCGCCGCCATGTCTGAAACACCCGAACGTATCGTCGAACACGCCTACGACCATATTGCACAATGGTATCTAGAATGGGTCGAAAGCGATAGGTCACCACGCGAAAGGTACACAAGGAAACTACTTGACAGTCTGCCACCTTCCCCAAGCGTTCTAGAACTCGGCTGTGGCCCAGGCGTACCAGTACTGAGCATGCTGGTTGACCACGGAGCTCGAGTGACAGCCAACGACATTTCTGCAAAGCAAATCGAGATGGCTAAGGCTCGGTGTCCACGTGCAAAGCTCGTCGCTGGCAATATGACCACACTCGTGTTCGAACCCGAGAGCTTCCACGGCGTACTCAGCTTCTACACACTCTTCCACCTACCTCGCTCCCAGCTGAAGGATGTGCTCATGAAGATCTATGGCTGGATGAAGCCTGGTGGTCTCTTCGCTTTCAACCTCGCAGGCATTGATGAAGAAGAGATACATGGCGAGATGATGGGATTTGGGATGTTCTGGAGCGGTTATGGGTTGCACGAGAATTGCGACATGCTGGAACAAGTAGGCTTCGAGCTGTTAGAGGTGGAGAAAGTAAAGGCAGGCGATGGCAATTTGAACGAGGATGAACCAGACTACGACTCTGAGTTTGTTTGGGTGATGGCGCGGAAGCCAGAGGTTGATAAGAGGAAGATGTAGCAAAAGACTCAAATGAAGCTCAACTTTGTATACCGCAATGAGTGGCGCTTAGTTCCATATGCACTAACACGCGTTTGGTGCGCCAACGCCCCAAAGTATGCTTGTTCCAGGCGTTGATGACCTCAATCCTAATACAACATCTCGTGTCGACGGGCCTTACACATTCTTCCTAGAATTGCGCTGCCAACCTGTCTTAAACTTCCCCATGCCCATTCTAGGAAACACATGCGCCTCGGTGTTGAACACTACGTGAGTGAGGGGAAGAACGTCGTCCGGTGAGAAGAGCAGGTATAGATACTTGAGCGTTTCGGCCTAGCAGAACATGTCAGTACGAAGACTATCTACATCAACGCGTCACGTACCAGCCAAAAGCTCTCCATGTTGTCTCGTCGCGGAGGCGGAATAGCATTCACGTTATTGAGAGAAGTGAACCCCTCTCCTAGCGGCACGGTCGAGTAGTCTAGGAAGGCTTGGAAGATTTCCCAACCCCATTCTCGGTAAATGGGGTCTTTTGTAATACGCCACATCATGAACAGACTCTCGACAGTCTCCGGCCGCTGAAGGTTATGTGCATCAAGGGGTTTGATGTTGAAGTCTTTTTTCCAGACCTCTTCCGAGTTCGAGCTTCGCTCCAAGGGCGCGCGTGGCATCCCTTTCCTAGACTGCAACGACTCGTCGCTTGCACGGAACCAAACGATTTCTGGCGCTATACCGGTGTCGGTCACTTTGTACATGCCCCAGCAGGTCTTTGTAAGCGCCCTTGCCAATTCCATCTGTTGCGACTTCTCGGTGTTCCAGCTGGGTAGGCGGCGGGCTTCAGCCTCGGTGAGCCCGTTTGTGGCTCCGAGTGCGATGGTACCGGGAAGGAAGCAAACGAGATGATCCATCTTTGGTGACAGAGAGCCGCCAATTCCGTTGGGTAATTCAGCGACGATGCTGAGCTTTGCATGCTTGGTAGGAATGATGAGATGTTTCTGGATGCCTGTCAGAGCCTCCTCCCACATCTGGAGGTAGATCGGCTCGGAAGTCTGTAGGTACTGCTTGATGAGATACTCTGCGATAATTAGTATGGAACCAACAACTGGATGCATTAGAAAGCTTACCATAGTACGAGTCGCCTCGACTTCCAAGACGTATCTCTCGTGTTGTAAATTGACCGGAATGGGGCGTGATAAAGATCGGGACTAGACCGTCGTGCACGTTGACACTGTCGACAACCTCCATGACCTTTTCCGCTTTTCGCCAGTATATCTCGTTGCCAGTAACGTTCGATAGGTATTTCATCTCGATCTGTAGTGTTGTCGCTTCGGCCGTCGATGAAGCTCCACCATCAGCGTGTGATACAAGCCCTCTTCGGCTTGCCAAGTGGATGCTTGCGTATGGTATACCGGACGGCGAATCGTATGCGCCGAGAAGTCTGTCGGCTAGATCCACAGCCTTGGTGAGATAGATGCTGTCTCTTCGCGAAGAGACACCGGGCAGCACTGTCGTGAGATAGTGCGCAGAGAGGAGACCGCCCAACATACGAATCGTGGTCTCGAACGTATTAACATCTTGATCTTGCTCGTAATCTAGACTGCGGTGCAACCAAATCCTTGCATCAGCTAGTTGCGATGTAAGATTCATGATCATCATCGTGTCGAGGCTATCAACGATAATCCAACCCAAGCCTTTGGGACTCATCATTGAGCCTTTCTTGGCGATGGGGTGGAACTGATCACATCCTGCATAATGTATAAGCGTGAGATTCCTTCGGCGGGAAAGGGCTCACACACCCCAAGCGTATTTGGAATACGCGTCCCAGCTACTGACAAAAGCATCTTTGACTTGCTGCCGTCGATTTTCCCACTCGCTAGCCGGGGTGGGCAGCCACTTCCGAGTAAGAGTCGAAGGGATGGCTTGTGTTGAAAGCCAAAGGCAGACAGAGGCTCCGAGGACAATCGCAGCTGTGATGTATGGCGTTTTGGAAAACGACCAGGGAAATGAAATTGGCGAGGATGTCGTATGGCCATTAGCCTTTCGAGCATGGCTCGCCTCGCGTTTGCGATTGCGCACAGAAGAACGCGACATACTAAGAAGTCGAGGTTTGATGAGTAGTGAAGAAGTAGAATCGAGTTTCCAAAGGTAGGCATTGTTGGCATCCCCCTTCGGTTCGACAGAAGGATTACAACCACGCCACACTCTCACGTTAGCGCCGGGAATTGAAACCGTGCGTACTGCATATCTGGAATGATGATGGCAGCAGGCTAATCAGAAGGCGATTCGATGATCAAAGCGTTCGCGAACCAATACAAGTGACATCCATTTTCCATGCGGCGCGGGCGTGTGAACGCGCTTAGGGGACGCGCCTGATCCCCTGCCCTGGTACCATGAAGTGAGACTCCGTCAGTGATACCCATCGTCTCGTAGACGAGACCGGCCTTTTAACCCATACAGCTCAGATAATCCAACCCCGGAGGTTACTGTACGATGGCAGATCTCTCTTTGATGCCAGCTACGCCTGTGACTCACGCTGGTGAAGTAACCTCATGGATTCCGCTCACAAGTACCTTCACGCCATCGTCTGGCTGCGAATCCATCTTCCGGCTCAACGGACCCAGTCTGGTAGCGTTTGATCCAGGCTACGGTCTCGACATCGATGAGGATGTCGACTGCGTACCTTCCGCAGTGACAACGTGGTGGGAACAGGCGCGACTGGGTGTCGGTGGTGAAGAGCATACAGCGCTGAGCATTCAGCCCCTAATATGCCCGAATCTGTGGACGACCGTCATGACCTACGTTACGGATACCTCCACAACCCAGATAATGTGCTGTCCCTCGTAAGTTAGCCATGCTCATCCTTTCGGCCTTGAACTCACTCGCTCATAGAGGCTACACCAACCCGTTCCACACAAGCGGCCCCGTCAACGGTGATTGCGTCTCAACCGTCTCCAAGGGTATGGTCTTGACATATGCATCTACACCTTATGGCTCGTCCAACGACTGGACTATTGAGACAACGACGGCAGCGCGATATTCAAGTGTCGGAGCTATCGCAGTAGTGGGCTTCAACGTCGCTCGTGCACCTCCGACCTCTACACCAAGCCCTTCCGGTGGTTCTACAAGCTTCGCAAGCTCGTCCTTCACATCCGCATCGCCAGCTATGTCGACAAGCGCCCCGTCACCAACTTCGTCCGGTTCGAACGGCCCTGCCAAAGACGGCGGAATGTCAACAGGCGAGAAGATCGGTATTGGCTTGGGTGTTACACTCGGTGTGATCGGTACTGCGGCGCTCATCTTTGCCGTGCTGTTGCTTCGCCGAAGGAATGGAAAGCGAGCAAACACACCTAACGCCTCCGTTCCGGTGGCCGAAAGCGAACCCAAACCGATGGAAACATATCAATACCCTCAACAATACGAATATCAAGTCTCTGAGCTCCAGGGTCATTATCAACCTCACGAACTACCCTCTCAAGAGCCTAAGTCTCCAGTCGAGATGGGATACCCTGGTCGATAGTAGGCGTTTTGGGAAAGCGGTCGTATATTTCATGCCTTCTGTCAAGCATACCAGATTCCGGGTCAGGGCGTGGCTGGCCCACGAAGCAGGAGGATGCGGGCCTAGGGAAGTGCTCAAGCGCGCATTATGGTCGCCCAACGCGTTCACTCGGGTCCCGCTTTACCGGTGATACTTATTCTTGGCCCAAATCTGCTAGAGTGTCGCAACACTGGTAGTAGCGCATTCTTGCTGAGAGTTCGATGGACTCTGGAACGGGACGAGCACCATCAAAACCTTTGCGTCCGGACATTCCGTTCTCCATCTTCTTTTCTTAGGCTTTCAGCCTTTCTTGATTTGTTACATTCTATTGTTTTTCTTTCCTGAAGCATGCTGTATGATAATGGTGACGGTTGCTGAGCGGAAGTTCGTGTGGGTGGTTGGACTTTGACAGAGCAACGAGGCCACGTTATTGACCAGGTTCCATTGGCTTGGCGTACGTCGAATGAACAACCTTCTTGCACGTTCTGTATGCGCTTTCGCAGAATACCATCCTGCCAACGCCTGCCAGCCAAGATGACTCCCGCTTCGCTGGGCGCGTCTGCGACTGGTGTTCGAGATAATCGCTGGACACCACTCTGATACCCAAGATCTGGAGGCGTACTTCAACCTCGCTATGCATTCTCGTCCTCCATCGCTCATCGGTCTCTTTACATCATACCGTCATCGAAATCCATCTCCTATCGCGTTCTGAAAAAGAGGACACGTTGCGCAAATAGCGCAATAGCTGACAGTCGGCTTAAACGGCCAATTCGGACGAGCCGGCGATTCCCATAGTGCGCATACGATCCCAAAGAAGCGCAAAACGCGACATACGTAAGCGGTTGCGTCAGTGCCTGAGGTACCTGCAGAAAAGACACCAGGCAGCAACGTTTGGAAACGCCTCAAGTTGTGTTTGTCACGTCTTGTCGCGTTCCTGGTGATATCAGAAAGGGGACGAAAGCATGCTGCGCCACTGTTTTGGGCGCAGCGCTAAGCCCAATCTGGTGGTGCTTGCGAGAAAAATCAACCACCACAACGGCTGCTTCCTGCGGTGGGCATCTCGGTGCGGCAGACCAATCGACTCGGACTGCCATGCTATCCCTCGTCCGGTTTCAGAATGAAGTTTGC
Source organism: Alternaria hordeiaustralica (assembly GCF_023758085.1). Taxonomy (NCBI): domain Eukaryota; kingdom Fungi; phylum Ascomycota; class Dothideomycetes; order Pleosporales; family Pleosporaceae; genus Alternaria; species Alternaria hordeiaustralica. The sequence goes on along the minus strand of NW_026056794.1, from coordinate 209,674 downwards.
AGCCCTGTCATCGCCTTCTTGCTCTTCTGATAGGTCCATGCAAATACGCTGCTTACAAGCTTGGTGGTCCGATCGCGAATTCTTTCCCTAGCGAGTCTTCGCACTGCCGGCCGAACGCCTTGTCCAACCTACGTCGACGTCAATTTCCTGAGCTTATCGTCGCGTACCTCGGTGCATGGGAGTCGGCCTTGCGCTCATCTACAGAGCTTGTCAGATATAGGCGAGCTGAAGCTTGTCGCTTGAATCATTTGGTAATATAGGCTTGATCGTAGTCGTAGGCTTCAGAGGCGGAGTTGCCTGAAATCCGATTAGGAATATCGTTGTTTACCTACGGCATCTTTATAGTCAGAACCGAAGGCCCGAATCTGGAAGGCAATTGTTGTCTTTGGTGCCTGAGTCTTGTCCCTGTCGCCTTCTTCTATTCTTCCATTCCTTAGAATACCGTATCACGATGGTCTACACCGGAAAGCCGAGCCGGGGGTGTGGGATGTGTAAAAGCCGCCGAATAAAGGTATGTATTACCTCGCGACAATTACTCTATTCCCTTGACTAGCGATCTCGCCTCCGAGCGTATTCGGATGCGCCTGCTTGAGGCCGCGTTTTGGCTCGCCTACTGACTGTGCATAGTGCGACGAGAAACGACCAACATGTGGCAACTGCAAAAAGTCCGCCCGAGTATGTCCCGGCTATCCTGATGATTTCGACCTGGTCTTTCGAGATGAAAACAAAGCTATGGCCAAGAAGGCGAGGAAGTCTTCCGGAACAACCGCGTCGAGCAATACCAACGGTGCGTCAAGCTCCAGCACTTCTCCGCATCTGTATGTACTACACCATTCTGCTCATGTCGATCCGCTTTGTGCCCGGGGATGCCGATAAGCTTTGCCGAGCAAATGGGTACCCTCGCCGGCGGTATGCGTTCTGAAGGCGTTCGCATGTGATTGTCGCAAGCCGAAGACCCACATTGCAATTTGTACGCGCTAACACGAATAGGTCACCTTCTTCGACGTTGGATGTATCACCAGGAGAGAATGCAGTACCGGGGGAGAAAGCCTTTCAAATAATCACTTCTCGATCAAGAATACCCTCAGACTTGAGCCCATCACAACAAATACTTGCTCTGTCCAACTATACAACACCACCACTGTCTCTAGACCAGTCTTTCGACTTCGAAGCGTTCGTGTGGAATCTGGAAAACGCAGTACCGCCAACCATAACACTCGCGCCAGAATGCGAGGCCGTGCCGTTCTTCTTCAAGAACTTCATCACCCTGCCACAACAGGCCGAAAGCACACGAGGATACCTAGAATATCTGGTGCCACTCTACAATCGTGCCCGCCCATCTTCGGTCCTCCATTTGGCTACTACTGCTGTTGCGATGGCAACATGCGGTCAGTATCCTGGCCGACAACAGCTCCTCCGTGAAGCGGTAACCACCTACGGCAAGGCTATCAAGAAACTGAACGACGATCTGAAAGATCCCGCGATGGCGAAGAGCGATGAGACGGTACTGGCTGTTCTCATGTTTTCATTATATGAAGTAAGTGGTCGAGCCATCTCTTCCAGGCCTCCAAAAGCCTGGTTGTCTATCCCCAGATGCATATGTTGGGCTAACAGACATCAGACCATAATGAGTACAGACGACACTATCACAGCATGGGGAAATCATGTCGACGGTGCTGTGGCATTAACGAAACTAAGAGGAATCGAACAGTTCAACGATCCAATGTCACATGCAATGTTCCGCGCCGTGCGAACAATGATGGTAAATACCAATAACACATCTTTTGCATACCATAATTTAACGAAGAACAGATTACAAGCTGCGTTCAACGCTCGAAACCCATCGACTCTTTTCCTGGTATCGGAGGTTGGGTCGGCAACGGCGACATTTCAGAAGAAAACGCTGCCAATCGGCTGACACTCATCTGTATCGACCTTCCAAACCTCCGCGCCCGTGCAAATATCCTCACTACCACACCATACGACCCCGCCTACGAATCAGAAGCGAAGCAAATCCTCGACCTTGCGCAAATGGTCGACGGAAACCTCGAAGAGTGGTACCGTACCCTGCCTCCAGAATGGAAACATCGGATCATCGGCGTCTCCAGCGATCCAATCGCACCCGAGGAGATCGCGCTGGCCGAAAGATGGCCAGGCGAGCAACATGTATATCATGACGTATCGTTGGCGAGTATAATGAACGACTACCGCGTTTGTCGGATATTCTGTCGAAGAGTCATCATGGCATGTGTGACATGGCTCAGCATCGGTGGCAACTATGCAGATGGCGATGAGACGTGGAGTAGGAGCGTGTTTGTCATTCAGATGATGGTGGACGAGATTAGTGCATGTGTGCCATTTCACATGAACTACGAGTTGCAACCCGTGGCGAAGGAAATGGGTCAAGAGCAAAATGGTATGTTGAAGTCCTACTAACATGATGTGAAGCATGGCGCTAACTCTTTTGCAGCTGCGGAGGCATTCGGCGGATACTCGCTGGTGTGGCCACTATACGTCGCAGCAAACGCCGAAACCGTACCACAAGAGCAACGCGACTGGCTGCTCGGTCGACTGTCCATTATTGGCACGAAGTTTGGGCTGAGTAGTGCTCAGGTGCTGGTATTAGCGAGGAGACATGTTCTGACATGTGGCCCCATGTTCCCTTGACGAAGGCCAGGATGGGGCAAGGGATCTGTAAGAATATGTGGAGGAAAGAAAACATTCCAGTTCGTGGTCGGTAGCATCGCACCTGTATTATACCTAGGTTCTAAGATAACAGTAAATGGGACTTTGCGGAGGATCTAATATGAGCCGAATGTTTTGTTCCATGGATCATCATCCGTATCTAGTAAGTGTTCATGTGACCCACGCGTTCGACGCGGATGATCAGTGGAGACATGCAACATGTCAATCGTCAGGCGTCCTAAGCGAAGACCTCATGATAAGAAGACATCACCAGCACCCATCATGCCAGAATCAAAAAGATGTTCCTGGCCGCTCACATGTCCGACTTTTGATCGAGGCATCATCCGCGGCGATCAACGCGGCCCGTTTCCGTGCCAAGGCTGACCCTTCAATTCGTGTTCGGGGTTTCATCTGCTCAGCCACAGCCACGGCATCTATAGCGACTGTGGGCCCCTAGCCCTTCAACAATTTGCACAAACTTGGAAGATTTCTCCCTTGAAGTCTATCTGTATCCCTCCATCACCAGCCTCATTCACAGACGCACTCGCCTCTCGCAAGGTTTACCCCGCCACACGACCCTCAGCGCAACACCAGCCTCGCTACGTCATCACCACCACAACCATGGGCGCATTGAACCTCATCCCGCTCTTCGTTCTCTTCGCGGTGGTCGGAGGCGTAGGATGGGTCGGTTATCAGGTAATTTATCTCCCCGAAAATGCGCGCGCACGGAATGCTAAGCCATGCGCCACTACAGATCTTCCTCTACTCCAACGAGCTCGCCGAGCGCGGTGTCAAGAAGATGGAGAAGAAGAACGTTGTCTTCACCAAAGATGGCGCTAAGGTCGGAGTCAAGGAAGTCAATGCAGAAGACTATGCGGATAAGACGCAACGTGCCTTCGTCAAGACATGGAATACTGCGCATGAAGGGTAGGTCGTCATGAAGGATTATAGGGCATCATTGCTGACTACATGATAGGGGATCCCCAGCTGCGCGAAGACCTACGAGGTAGTCACAAGGCGATACATGAGACGAGTGCGAACGGACCTTTCTTTTCTACGATACCTTTTTCCTTTGGGCATGCGCGGTCGATATCGCGTTATTGGCATCGGCCGTCGCGAGGATGATGGGAAGATTACACGGACAGGCGTCATGAGGCCTACATATCGATACGGCAACGATGATTGACGCTTGCGGCGACACATTCGGTGCATCCATATGCAGTACTTCTAGGCAGGATAATGAAGAGACGATGCTTATCGAGGCCCTATGAACATGGCACGCTTCTTTCGTACTGCTAACCGCTCGTGCGATAGGTTCTCGCTGCCAAGTAGCACCAAGTACCGAACACTATCGCTTCCAAGTTTCCTCACTGAGCAGTACCTGCCGACGTCACCTCGAAAGACTTGTGCAGACTGGAGTTTGATCCGATTACGCGTCCACTCATGGCGATAAGCATACAAGAGCGATCGAACATGCGCTTCGAGCAGTGCTCCGACATGCCGAATCTTGATTGCTGCTCGTACCCAGCTCAACAGCAGCTTCGATTGGCAGCGGATCTATCCTATTCGACTATGTACCCCCATAAGACCGCTGTTGGGAGCGGGGTACATTCGAAGCCTGCATTCTTGGCCGTGGACGTTTCATCTAGACCCCCGGATTGATGTATATCGCTCATCGGTCAGCATCACATGTCACAACATGCACATCGAACCCCCAATACAATCGTCTTGCATCGGGGTTACTAGCACGGTGGGCATCCCACGCACCGCGACGGGAACGATACAAGAACGACGTTCGGGGTATAAGGCTTATGGGCCGAAGAGGTGGGGCAGGCGGGGTGTAAATTACAGTCTGGCCGATTCTTACGAGCTGTTAGAGGGGTGCATCGAGTTTAAAGGTGATGATCAGATATCGATTCGCGCTAGCCTGCTTATGCCAGCACCAGCCTGAGGATCAACGACTCTCGCGCACGGACGTTCGATGAACAAAACCATGTCGTGAACTTTGTTGATAACTAGCCCAAGGGTATTAGGCGGTCGTTCTACGGTCTTTATGATTAACCCGGCAGATGATGCGTTGCTCCATGAGATCTTCAAGTCAAACCCCGCCTACCAGATACATAACGCGGGGAGTATCTTCATTCAAGACAGTATCGCCCAAGTCCAACCATGACGGTTTTGACGAGTATCTCAACGACTGGACTTACGCTGTTTAGCTTGAAAGGGATTTTCAATGCGTTCGAAGTGGTTTTAGCGTCAGTGAGTACACACCTCACGTTCCTGAGGTTGCCATCACCCTTGCCCTGGCATCTGACATCCGTCTCACGATCGTGACATGAGGAGACTACCTAACCCCCTGACTACCACATTGATGCGACTCACCTATAAAGCTTCACTGACTCCGAATAGGCCATTATCTACGGTACCTGCACAGTAGTATACAACATCTTTTTCCATCCTCTCAGGCACATCCCTGGTCCCCTCTTCGCACGCGCCACCGGTCTATGTTTCGCGCTACACATACGCGATGGTAGTGTGGTCAAATGGATCAAAGAATGCCACGAAAAATACGGCGATGCAGTGCGTCTAGAACCGAATGAAGTCAGTTTCATCTCAGGAGAGACTGCGTGGCAGGATATCTACGGCCACAAAACGGATAGAAGCAGAAACTTTGTCAAGGACCTGAAGTGGTTGTAGGTTAATTTCATTTGAAGCTATGAGCGAGAAAACGCTGATGACAAGATAGCCCCCGGCCTGTCAATGGCGTCTTGTCACTTCTCATAGCAGACGAAGAGGGGCATCCGCGGATGCGACGTAGCTTATCGCACGCTTTCAGCGACAAGGCTCTACGAGGACAGGAAAGTCTCATACAGTCTTATGTTGATCTTCTGGTACAACGCCTGGGCGAACACGCTGCCGAGGACACGGATGTCGATATCAGGACATGGTACAGTGCGTGATCCAAGTAGCGCTCTCTTCTTCAGAACTCAGACTGACCATATATGACAGACTTCACGACCTTTGACATCATATCCGACCTCACATTCGGCGAACCCCTCTACTGCCTCCGCGACTCCAAAGAACACCTCTGGATCTCCATCACCCTCCGCAGCCTCCAAGCCATCGCCCTCCACGTCTCACGAGGCAAGCACTTCACATTCCGCTACCTCGACCTCATCCGCAGTCTCTTCACCGACAACACAGGCCCCATGCGCGCACGCTACGAATTCGCGAAACGCGCACACGACATGGTCAGCAAGCGACTCGAGAAGATCCAAAGCGGAGAGGACACACGCCCCGATTTCTTCACGCACATAATCAAGAACCAAGAGAAAGAAAGCACACGTCTCACCCGCGCGGAAATGGATAGTAATGCTGTTTCGTTCCTCATCGCAGGCAGCGAGACGAGCGCTACGGCTCTGGCGGGTGCGACGTACCTCCTCCTCCGCAACCCACAGCCGTACAGGAAACTCGTTACAGAGATCCGGTCGCGCTTCTCCTCTGCGGACCAAATTACCGTTGACGAAGTCAATAAATTGGATTACCTCATTGCTGTCTTCCAGGAAGCGCTGAGGTACTACCCGCCTGCTGCTACAGGCCTTGCTCGTGTGGTGCCGGCGGGTGGTGATCGGGTGTCAGGCTACTACGTCCCTGGCGGGGCGTCGGTATATGTGTCGATGCATGCCATGGGCCATTCTGAGCGTAACTGGCGGGATCCGGATGCATTTGTGCCGGAGAGGTGGTTGGGAGATGAGCGGTACGCGGATGATAAGAGGGCGAGCCATCAGCCATTTAGCTTTGGGCCGAGGAATTGTATTGGGAAGACGTATGTTGCACCCTCTCTACTTGCCACTTCTTGTTTCTACGGACGTCGGACTGACATCACCGTCTCTAGTCTTGCACATGCGGAAACGCGCCTCATTCTCACCAAGGTGCTTTTCACTTATGATCTGGAACTCGTGGACAAAGAGAGGGATTGGATGGACCAGAAGGTTTTTGCGCTTTGGGATAAAGGGCCTATGATGGTCAAAGTGAAGCCTGCACAGCAGCCGTGAGGTGTGGTGTTGCAGCATGACGCGTTGGCATTGTCGATTTCTTTTCGGGCTAGCTGACTTGCCACAACGGAGGCATGTGTTGATCTTCACGAATGGGAATGCGATTTCGATTTCATCAGCGGTATAATGGAGTTAGATACTTCTATCATCTATAACGGTTCCGCTTCACATTCATCTCGTGCGTTCCAAGACACTTCCTACAATGTGTAAATGAACTCTGGGTTTTCTCTGTCGGTAAGATCGAGCCATCTGCACTCAATATTAGCGCATGTACACATTGATAATGCATCTGAGCGATCAGACTTACTCTTGGTTCTCAAGTTTGACGTATCCAGGGTCAGCACGAATCAGCGCCTTCTTCTTATTCTGCCTGACGCAGTAGAAGTGGATGAATGCTATGATACCCAAGCAAACGCCATAACAGACGATGATCGTGATCTCGGCGGAGACGTAACGAGGCGCGTCTTGCTGGCGGAAAGTTTGGGGGCCTATATTCCATCATATTAGCCGGATTCGTCTCAAGCACAGAGGTAGCACATACCGATAATATTCCCAGCACAATACCCAATCAAGTACATAGCCGCCACAGTCGTTTTCTTCGTATAGCCCGCTACATTACTCGAGATTAGACTTAGCAAGGCGACGAATGGGGTGGGGCTGGCTTGGGTGAGATAGTAGCCAGCGAGGCGACCGGAGTTGTTGGTCAGAGGTAGTGCAACGATGAGGATCATGCCGACCATGGCAGTGGTAAGACCGATCATGGATATGAGGAGGCGGTAGCCGTATTTGTCGCCTGCCCAGCCGCAGGCAATGAGGAAGACGACTTCGACGGCGCCGCCTGGGGTGCCGTAGAGGAGCGACTCTTCTGGCGTGTACCCGAAGCCGACGATGAGTTGAGAGAAGAAGTTTGAGATGCCGCCTTGGTGGGGTGTCAGCAGTTGTTCTGGTCCGGCTTGTGGATGTTGGCTTACCATTGGGAATATCAGCGATGAGCGCGTAGAAGAAGAATGCCCAGCTCAACGGATCGACCAACGCCTCCTTCAACTGATACCACTTGAAGTGCTTGTTACCCACACCCTGCGCGTTAATCCTAATACGCTCAATCGCCAAAACCCGATCCTCCTTACTCAACCACCTACAGTTCAACTGGTTATCCGGCACTATCCACAGAAACGCGATACCAAGACACGTAGTAAGCAGTCCCGTAACCAAGAAAACAATCTTCCAAGGCTCCATGATAGTTCCGTACTTGCGACATCCCACAGCAATGCCATACGCAACGCAGCCGCCGAAGATCTGCGCAAAGCCGTTGAAACTGAACCAGATGGCTGTGCGTGAACCTTGCTCTTTCTTGGTGTACCACTGTGAGGTGAAGAGGGCGAAACCGGGGGTTACGGCTGCTTCGAAGACGCCGAGGAAGAAGCGGATGGCGATTGCTCCCGCGTAGTTTTCTACGGCTGCGAAACAGGACAGGACCAGGCCCCACATGATGATGTTAAAGGCCGCTTGGATATGTTAGCCCTATCGCAACACGCTGGAAAGCCAAAGCATGAAGTGGAAGGAGACGTACAGTATTTTCCCAAAGGCAAGACTTGCAGTAGACGCGTGGTAGGATACTCCCAAGCGATATATCCAAAGTAGAACATACTACCCAGCCACGAGTACTGGTCTCCAACGAGACCGATACCAGATTCTAGTATGTTGTCCGAAGGAGGGAGTTTCAGACCCATGATACTTGCGTAACTCAATGTGGTCTTGTCGAGGTAGTTGAGCCCGTAAACTATGCACATGATCTGTAAACATCGTTAGCTCGCTTCTAGTCATGCCAACGAACGAATCGATAATTTTCAGAACAGGGAAAAATGAACGTACGGGCATCATATGCATATCAATCTTCCTCAGCAGCGCTTTGCTCTTCTCTTCCGTCAACTCCACAACCTGACCCTCCATGCCCTCAAACGCCTTCATCGCCGCATCGGCATCGTGTGAATGCTTCAAGAGTTTCTCGTCGAGAACTTTCTTGAGGCCTTTGCCGTTGTCTTCGACAATCGGTTCTTTCTCGACATCCATGGGCGCGGGATGCGGTGAAGTAGGTGGGTGGTCGGTCGCTGACGCCATGACGTGATATCACGAGAGCGCTCGATCGCTTCAAATAGTCGACTCAACTAGAGAACAAAGATGCGCAACACTCAGTCGCAAAAGCCGTAGTCACAAACGATCCTATAAACCCACCCCAAAAGCCGACGCGACGTCAACGTCGACGCACAAACCTCCGTAAACGATAACCGACCTCCCCAACGCGCCATTGACGTCCGCCCATTCATAGTTGATAAGCCACCCCTGCATCTCCCTACACGCGATACGCTCACGCCCGCAAGTTGCCGTACCACTGCGGGGTATCTCTTGTGTTGATCCGCGGAACTACTCGAGATAGGGTCTGACACTACGTGATAGACAAGCGTACCTTCCGCAACAGGAAGCTGCGATGGGTGGCTAGTTCCGTTAAAATGGGGGTGATTGGGTAATTGCTGGGAGAGAAGCAGTGGAAGCTCAGCGGAGGCGTCAGACAAGGTATCGCAAGAGTCGCAAGAAGTCGGCTTGGTGATGATAGCGGGCTTGGCTTGTCTGCTGGACGGTGTGGGAGTTGATAGGGAGACAGGTGCGTGATGGTGATGATGTCAGTGCTGAAAGCTTATCGCTAGTCGCGATTAGACACGTTAAGCATAAAGCAACGTTAAAACTCTAAAGTGAACGTCAGGACAGTCACGGAGCGATCATATTCGAAAAGATTTGCATGCGATGGCGGTATGAAATTTTGTATTGCAGCAGCGACAAACATCATAGCTAGCGTGTCACGCATAACACTTCGTTGTATCAACAAAGTTGTGAAAAAGTACACCATGTAACTCCAGGCCCGATTATCGGCCGATGCTATGAACCGCGCATCTCCCCAGCCCCCAGGCTTATCATGATTTGGCCATGTAGCCGTGATACCCGAACGCCGCCCATATGCCGTTCGTAAATGCTGAAGACGACCACCCGTACTCAGAAAGAAAAGTGGGGAGTACAGATGTAGATGTGGAAGAAGAAGATCAAGAAGCCACTTGGCAGCGGCAGAAGAATAAGACACTAGTCGCGATGTCGCTATGATCGCACGAACACGCTGTTGAGCTTGTTCAACGCGCTGCTATCGGCAGCGGTGCTGTTTTTAGCAAGTCTCTCCGGTGCCAAGTCTCGGGGGAACCTCGTTGCAGTGTTAGGACTACGGCTACCAGAACGGCTGTTGTTCTGGTTGTCCTTATCTTGGGTTTCACCGTTGAGCAGCGACCCCAGTGTAGGAAGCGGTCTCGATGCTGCGGCTGCGGCGGTGCTATTTGACTCGGATGCCCGGGACTCGGACTTGTCGGAAGGCTCTGGTGTCGGTGGCTTGTTCGCACCTGCTGCGGCGGCCGTGCCGTTGATAGCTGGAAGTTGCGGACCTTGCTCGGGAATTGATGGTGTTGGTCCCGGGGGAGGCGCAGGAGCACTGGCACGTTGAAGGTGTTGCTGTTGAGCTTGCTCAGCTGTCGATGGTGTGCGAAGTGGTGGTGTCGCCATATATTGTTGAGCAGCGTGTGCGGCATGCGCTGCGTAAGCGGGGTGTTGCATCAGCATGGGATGGTGGCCTTGAGGAGCGTGAGGGTGGGCCATTGGCGGGCGGTCGAAAACGTGTTGTGGGTGGTATGGAGGCTGCGCGTAGACGACGCCCGGGTAGAAGTAAGGCTGGTGCGAGTAGTACATGGGAGGTGTACCGTTGGGTGGTGTGGGAGGATACATTGGTATCGCGTACATGGGTGCGACAGGGCCACCACGGGTATACGGCGAGGAAGGTGCCATGCTGTGTCCGGGTGCGTTGTATGGTGAGCCAGGCATGGGCCCGCGAGTGACGGCAGGCACAGTCTGGGTCTCGTTCACCGCCGACTCCGGGTACATGTTCTTTGGCGGGCGGATGTGCCGCAGTTGCGCATCGTTGGTTGGTTGTGGGAGGTTGTTGGAATTCGATCGCGAGTAGTAGCTGATGAGGTGGAGGTGCTGTCCGCTCTGGGTGGTGATGCTGAAGGACTGCTTCATGAGACCATCCGGCTTGTACCGGTAGCCGTCTGGTCCCTCGCCGTCCGATTCACCTGAGCCTGTGCCGTCTGGCGACTTTCCGCTCGCCCTCTTCGCTACTGGGGCTGTGGGAACTGCGCTGCCTCCCCGCTTGCCCTCCATCTCTCGGTACGTGAGGAAGCTGCCCGACACGCGACTGGCACTCCATGATTTTCCGTCGGTCCACCGCCTCATGCCGGCCTCGCGCTCGTCCCATACAAATACTGAGCCTGACTTGATCTGCTGGCGCTCCTTCTCGGACAGGCGGCGCTGTACCCGCGGTAGTATGCCGATGCGGCAGGCCTCAAACAGGATGATGGCATCGTTTGGCGTGCGAACGTGTCCGTGGTAGGTCTCCATTGCGAAGACGTGTGTGGGGGAAATATGTCGAAGATAGTGTGGAGGTGTCAAGACCTCATAGATGCTGTGTGGATCGCGTTAGTCCAAGCCATGGAACAAGCGCTTAAGGTTCAAGGCAATGCGACAGTTGCGGTAATCTTGGTATGCAGGGTTTCCGGCAAACTCGGAAATCGCGGTGCGCATAAATGTTGGAACATGGCAAACCAAGGAACGGCATGCCAGAGAGGGGGCAGGCAAAGCGGCACGGAGACACGAAACATAGATGGAGACTTACAATAGGGTGTGTGACTGTGACGGGGCGTGTCTGCAGAGCCGTCGCAACGTCTATATGGGGCAGTGCGATGAGGTCAAATGTGTCGAGGTCCGGTGACGTGAAACGGGCCGGCAATGAAACGGAGTCAGCGTCTGATAGGTGTGCGCGGCAGTGGTCCACTTGGTATAGGCGGCGTTAGGTGACGAAAGCTGGAAGTTGGGGAAGATGGGTCAGAGGGCGAAATCTTTGGAAAGCCATCAGCAGTCCTCCGCCCTCATGTACTTGCAGGCAGGCGGGCTTGGGACCCAGCAACGCTCCTTTGGCGTCTCTGGCCCTTTCTGGGCGCTGGGGTCGTCGTCTTGATCGCCCGCCGAGACGTGGAGTGGCGTCTGATAGCGAAATAAGGCGCACGACAAGCTTTATTTGGACCCCAGCTAGCTGCTCACTGGCCCTCCGTTCCAGCGGAGCCCCAGCAGCGTCTACCCACACACAGCCCCCAATATCTGCCATGCCGCCCTGTGCCACCAGCCAGCGTCCCCAGACGGCGTGAGAAACTGTTTGCAGCGACGAGCCCTCACCGCGGCTCCCACACGCCGGAGCCACGGCATGCCCAGCACCACCCAGCGCCTGGCGGCGTTGGCTCGCCCAGCCAAGCTTTGCGAGCCGGATAACTCTAAACGAATCTTTATTTTCGACAAGCCTTCGATCCCTTGGCAGCCCCACTCGGACCCCGGCGCTGACACCTCCCAAGACTTCGCGGTGTGGTCCATCAGTCCGTCAATCCGTCTTGTCCTGCTTGGCCCCCGCTAGCAGCAACACACCAAGCACAGCCAAGGCGTTCCAAAAGTCCGTGTCGTCCCAAAACCAACCCACGCTCGCGTCGCCCTCAGATTGTGGCAGGCCATGGCATGCTTGGCCTCGGTCCCCTAAGAAATCTCCACCTGTCGTGCTCTCGGCGCCCTTGGAAGCGGACAAACAACTGACCTGCGCGACAAAGGAGCCTGCCTAGTCCCGAAGGATGCCCTACACGCTCCGGCTAAGTGCAGAGTTTCTGTGCCGTCTGCTCACGCAAGTAGACGGCCGCCCGCAAACTTGTGGCATACGTGGAAACTGTACCCGCCAACCAAGCAGATTCTACACTCCGCTCATGGATCAGACATCCGCTCCGATCCACACCAACGTAATCCGGCGCTTGCAACTTCTCAGCTCATTCGCTTAAAGGCTCGGCCAGCACTTTGATTAAGCTTGGTGCCTGCGGTTTAAGCTTACCACCGTGCCACGAGGATCCGACTTACCCACACTGGCGGTATCACAGGGCCGTCGCTTCTCCGCTTCCAGAACAGAAGAGCTGAGCATCGGAGCTATGAGACTTCCCGCCCCTTGACTGTCATCGTGGCAGTGTTGCGCCATGACGAGATCCGACTTTGCGTAAAATCCTGCGGCCTACCAAGTGGACAGCGCAGCACCTTGTTCACCAGACCGTCTTTCTTCGTCAAGACTCATCCAAGCCCGTAGACTGCGGACGAGCACTTGTGCAAGATGCCATGGAACATGGCGTCTCAGCTGCCCGAGAGAGGTAAACCTCCGGGTGGAACCATTGGATCAGTCGCACTCAAGCCTGCCAAGTAGCAAACAGGATTGTTATTTCGATGGATGGCCAAGCCCGCCCTTCTCCACGTTCATACAACGCCCGCTGCTTGTCTTATCAGCTCACACCGTCGAAGCCGCGTCATCCGACTTGTCAAGCCTGCCCAGCGTTGGCTTCTCCACATACCGGATATTTACATCATGGATTCGCGATTGCAGGCAGCTACGTCGTGTCAATCACCAAGCACGAGTCTCAGGGAAAGCCTTCGTATGTCTTTACGGGCCGACATCTTTACTTCAAGATTACTGTGAGCATGAATAAACGGCGATCTGCGTGCGCTCAGTAATCTGTCTTTCGCTTACAGCTGCAAGGTTGCAGATAAGGTTGGCGCAGACTTAAGCATAATTTCCTTGCCGCTGCTATCCCCGGTGTTGGGTTGGTCCTCGCCAAAGACACCCCTCACAGCGATGAGTTGCAGCGCCCCATCGGCCGTTTGCCCGTATTCTCAATCCTTTCAGATCAGCTTCCACACGCAACGTGTCCACTAGCTATCTTCACATGCTGCTGCACCTGCCGAATGCGAAGCACTGGAGCGACTGCAAGCCCACGTGCTCTGAGCCGCAAGTCCAGAACTGCGCCATCGGAGCGTCGTACCGTATAGTGGCAGCCCCTAGCCCACGATTTGAGGGGTCGTCCGGAACCGGTGGAAAATTAAGGTAGGCCAAGCAATCGTTGGTCCGATAGCGCCCGATGATTCCCCCAGGTCCCCAAACCTTTCCTCGACGACCGGCGCTCTGACGGCCTGTGTTTATCCGTGCAGGGCCGGCATGCCTTACAGCGCCTCACCACCGCGCGTCGAGCCGCTCTTGATGGAGGGAATTCGTTGCGAGTCCGAGAACCCGGTTTCGTGGTGCCATTATGCAAGTTGCTCAATCTATTGTTGCCTGCTCATTTGCTTCGTCTGTGCCACAGCGCCATACCAAGCACTCAACCGCGCCAAGGAGCCTATAGTGTATCGATATTTGCCCGCGACATGGAACCGCGGGCCTGCTCTTCTGGAAGCCATCTCCATCTATTTCCGCATCCAAATGATGCATGAGCAATATGACCGTCACTTCGAGTTTGTTGGACGTGATACAAAGCCGGTGGCAGCAGCCGCCTCGCTTCTGCAGTCCACAACTCCACTATGAACAGCGTACATACTCCACCTCACGTACCTAAGCGATGTGTTGGAATAGCGGACTTGCTTACGACAAGCCTTGGTGTGTGAGATCCATACGTCGCCCGCCATCCTGGTACCAACGCATCATCTCACCTCAGACGCTACACTCCACGACGACCTCTCATCCCAGATCGCTGCCCTGATTACTGATGCCCAGGCATACCGAATCTCAAACATACTTTGCAGGTGCTTGCTGCATACACACACCGGTTCGTGCCTCTCCATTGAGTTCCCCGCTCGAACATGCGTTCTGAAACAGAACGTGTTTGGCCGGACAAAGAGTTGTGGAAGAGATCATCCGTGGACCTCGTTTGATAGTCCCGAGTTATCCGCGACGGCATGAAGGATCGCAGCCTAAGGATGCGTGGCGTTGCATCCTACGGCTTGGCTTGGGGCTTGGTAAGTGCTGGGGTGTTGGGTGGCGCACATGGACGAATGCTCGAAATTGTCGATTTCACTCGCATTGCCAGGGACTGACGCATTTACGGGAGCTTTAGAAGACAACAGTCGTGAGGTTGAAGGGTGCAAAAGCTTCATCATGTCGCCCCAGTCTTGCGGCTACACACCGATTGCGGTTTATTGATAAATACCATACTGACCGCACTCAAAGAACATCTCCCTAGCAATCATCTGTGACCATGTATCGTTCTCCATCAAACTCGGCGTCTCACTCTCTCCCACCTCCTGTCTCACAGACGTTAGCCGCCATGATCCCATCCCAACCAACACCTCCAGAACAACGCTAGACCAGACCACAAATCTCCATCACTGTAGCGCCTTATACAAGGGAAAAGCTAAACACCCTAGAGCCTACATTAAGATAAAAACATGCAAAGTGGGTAGGCTAACGTCAACGTAGGCTCTAGGGTATTTAGCTTTTCCCTTCTATGATGTGGTAGTCACAATATGCTGTAATACCACGCCCCTCTCCACACCACCTCATCCCCCCTAGAAATCACAGAACACACTCGGAGCAAAGAACTGATCCCTCCCACACTTCATCGCCCCAACCTCCATATTTTTCTTCGAATCCTCGCGACAACCAATCTCCCTCTGCGGGCAGAACAACCTCCCTAGATTATTCCCGTCACACTTGTATGTGCACGCCTCACCCTCAATATCCAGCTTGGAAATCCCCCCAGGGAACGGCGCCTTGCTATCGGGACCGGGACGAGGCGTCTCATCGGTATCCGCAACGATTTCCTTGCCGTCAGTCTCACCGCAACTGCCCACGGCTTTGCCGACGCTGGTGGTGTAGAACTTCCACTCGTGGTTGACGCTGACAGATGTGCCGTGGCCGGAGTAATGTGTGACCATGGCGATGGATAGAGACCTGCCTTTGCTGGGCTTTGTACTGGCCGGGCCTACTGAACAAGAACCGCGTCATAGCAGGGAGGTATGTCTGAATCTTCAACCGCTTCTTCGTCTGTACCATGTCGAATGGTGCGTC
The DNA here is from genome assembly GCF_023758085.1 of Alternaria hordeiaustralica. Taxonomy (NCBI): domain Eukaryota; kingdom Fungi; phylum Ascomycota; class Dothideomycetes; order Pleosporales; family Pleosporaceae; genus Alternaria; species Alternaria hordeiaustralica. Next base: position 193,933 of record NW_026056794.1, on the reverse strand, counting down.
GAAGTGTCGCTGGAGGAGTTCTTCGTTCCGTACCAGGGCATCGCCTTTGACCATACACCACGATGATACCCCGCTACACGACGCGCTGTTCACGCCATATGCTTTCGTATACGACACTGGCATCGTTGCGTGGCTCTGATCCGGGCTTGGGGTATTTTTTCGGGACGAGCGGCTGCGCACGCCAGCTCCAGTCAGCGGAAAATCAAAATCCGCCCGACCCGCCGCAGCGTTTTGGGCGCGCGAAGATCGCTAGGAGTACATGGGTTGTGACGGAGGCATCTGTCTTGCTTGGTGTTTTTGTTGGGTTCAGGTACGTCGCATTCCGTGCCATCGGATGCGCACACGTCGTAGGTGCCAGAAGCGTTCGAGTCACCCTCTTTGAAGTCATTCTTCCAAGTCAGCTTCCCATCTGCGTCTTCTGTGGCCATGACCTGGATCATGTTACTCGACTGGAAAGTATGTGTTGAAGTTGACGGCTGGGAAGGAGCTGGACCACTTCCACATCGGTGTCTATACTCACGAAGTCATTCAATTTTGGATCATGTGCAAAAAACTTCGTAGAGAACATACTGTATGTTGGCCTTCTTACCCAACAGGCGCAGACGTCATATTCGGGCGGAAGGATCCGTATATGGCTGCCGTCCTACTAAACTTGGAGCGGACAGATCGTTGAAGTAGGCCCCTCACTCAGCCTTGCGCTCAACGCCCGACTACTTGAGGACCATCGGCAACAAGCAGTCCACAATCTCTTCTTTCTACAGCATATTGGTGTAGCTAGTCAAGTTGTATGTATGCAGATCAAGGTCCACATGGGGGCTACTTAGGTACCTTTGTTTACGCCCGCGCGCTAGACCCCACCTTCTAAGTGCGGCTGCCTAACACAGGTTAGAACTTCACGTTCACCTGTGTCGCACCTGCACCGTTGTCTTCATCACTGAAAGACACGATACTCGAAGTTTTTGATGGCGTTGACATGAAATAAATTTACGCAAGCTCTCGCCTGCCTGCGGACACTTCATCTCCTCGGCACCACACTCTCGCAACCACACTCCTCTCTCAGCCCTTTTCCCCTCAGCCCTTTAGCTACCACAATCTAATATATAACTTAAATTATTAAGAACTTCTACTGCGTCCTAGCTACTTAACTTACACCCGCTACATTCACGCTTTCTGTCCCGTTTGCAGCTACTACAATCGCACTCACCACCTCTTCTCATCTCCTCGGTCTCCATCGGCACAACCACTACTATCTTCATCACCATCACCATTACCATTACCTCCATTACAAAGCAGCTATGGCGGAACCGACTATGGCAGATCTAAAGGACTTGCCCGCCGGCTACACCTCATCCAGAGATGTAGGCGATGTACTCGTAGGGCAGGACGACGCTCGCCGTCTCATTGAAACATGCTCGTCTGGCGACGACACAGCTTTATGGAGTCTGCTATCGCAGCCACAGCATATCGAGACGCTGCTCAGTAAGCCGCACACCATATATTATAAAGACCCCTCCCGTGGGAAGGTCATGGCAAGACCAATCCCGAATCTTGAGCGGACCTTGATGGTAGCGGCTCAGAATGGCCACGCTGCTGTTGTGACCGCACTACTTGCCTTCGCCACAGAGCTTAGCATACCCCTATCCGATATCGTAACGAGAGACGTCGTCAACAAGGCCATCGATGGTGGCCACGCCGCTGCCATCGAGGCACTGGGCGCCGCCTACCCGAAGGTCACTGAGATCCGCATCGGCCACGGCCACGAGCGGCCACTCTACGAGGCCGTGAGGCGAAGGAAACCAGATGTAGCTGCCGCGTTGCTCGAGCTTGGGGCAGATCCATTGCATCCCGTTGCGCCGGGCTACAAGAAACTCGGAAACTTTCGCTCGTCTCTGATGTCTTTCGCTGCCATGATTGAGGGTCCGCGCACGACTGAGATGCTGTTGGAGCGCGGTACGCCTATAGCGGGTACTGCTGCGTTGCATACCGCTGCAAGCTTCGGTCAGCTCGATACTATGCGACTGCTGATAAAGCATGGCGCAGATGTGGAGGAGGTTGTTCCGGGCTGGAAGGGTAGGACGCCGATGCATTTCGCCGCTTGGACTGGCAAAGTCGATGCCATGAAACTGCTAGAGGAACATGGCGCACGCATAAACTCGAAGGACGAGGATGGAAAGACGCCTAAGCAACTGTTGGGCGCGCGGCATGCTGCTTAGTAGTAGCACACATGGACGATGGGAGCGCGAAATCTGCTTGCCATCATAACTACTGTCCGTCTCCTCCAACTCGTGAGAGTTCATTTTTGAGAATGCACGCTGTGAAACGGGTGATCGGAGTTTTTCGTGAGGGAAGGATAGCTTCCAGGACAAAATGCGAATTCTCGACGAGGAGTACCATTTCCTGGGTCTTGACTTTAGCGATGGCGCTGTGTTGAGCTCAATCAAAAATGACTACAGCAATAGTGCCGGCATCCTTTCGCGTGTGTATACTACGCATTAATTGTTCCGTGTTGCGGCTCAAAGTCCTAGACTGAGTCCCGAAGTAGCTGCGTGAGGTCTTGAGAAGCAACCACGCAGGTCCGTCATGTGTGTGCGCCGCATCCGCATGTGCGAAAGCTTACTCGATCGTCATCTTGTCATCTTCTCTTCGTCTTCAAGGGTTTCCGCGCGCATCTCATTCCAATCGATATCCTATCATCCGGTCAGATTCGCTAACAAGTATTGAGGCCATGAGCATGTCGCTTAGGTTATTTCCACCATCTGGGCAGCTGCAGACAGGATGCTCTACTTCTTTGAGCCGTGATGTCAACGCCACCAACCTTCCGTTGTGCGCAAACCCGTCACATCTCAGGCGCCCTGCATACTCCCGGTCGTAAGAGCACGGCGCCCGCCGGCTTGGATTGGCTCGAGTACATACGCCATGTATGGAGTGTGCAATGTTGGCCGAGTTGACATCTGATCTGCGAACCCTGGGTGTGCCGAGAGCCGGACTGCGCACCGTTGCCCGCTATTTGCTTTCCATGTAGGCAAGGAAAGATGGAACTCGAATCTTGTGGTGATGCGTGGTACAGTTGCGCTCGCAACAGTGGGTGGGAATTCGTTTTTCGAGCTACTGATTCAGCATATGCGCTTGTGGCACTGGTGCCGAATCAGTACGAAAGCAACCTCGGAACGGGTCATGTGCATCATGAACATTGAAAGAACGGCTATGGAATACGGCTGGTACGACCCAATGTATTGGGCCGTTTGCGCTGATCAATCTTTGTACCGGTCCCTTGTTCTTCGCAGACTTATGCAAAAGATCGTGTACTGGCATGTTCAGCAGTACTGACTGCGTGGCATCGAGATACCCAGGCGCGGAGGGGCACGCCCATAGCAATCGCGTTGTTACGCGCACCATGTGCTGAAGCGACTCCAAGTACTACACTGCACGACGATAGCTCAACTCATGTAGAATAAGTTTTCCTCAAGCGAACCAGTCCGACAGATGTCAGTCACCAAGTCGGAACGTGGAAGCCACGCAGCATACCCGCCAAACTGTGCCGCTGCGTCGGAGACGTCGAGCGCGCCTGTCAATTCCCAAGGTCCTGGCTCCAGGTCTAACAGCAGCATCATCACGCAGTCCCAAGCAACGTACCCACCTTCCCTTGCCTCGGTCACATCCCCCCGCGCTGCAGCGAAATATGCGCAAGGACCCAAGATCAGTCATCCATCAGATAAACCACGGTACCTATCCCATTTACCTCGTGCGGTTCTTCACGTGTCAAGTACTAGCGGTGGTAGTAGCGGCCATCTGCGCACATGCGGCGGCTCCGCGTCAGCGGACGTTTTCAAGACTTATTAGCATCACGCCACGGCTAGCTCGTAGAGGAAGACACCAGGCTCAACTCTGCAATCCGCCCGCCTGCACCGGCAGAGTTCCGTATCTGGGGTTAAATGAGTGCGGTGTTCTCGGGCTATCACTACCGCGACGTAATTCAATACCGCTCCCACAGCTCCCCATGGGGCGGGAAGGAAGAGTGGCGGGATGAACAGCGCCATTGGACACGAAGTGGAGGTCCTAAAGAGTAGAGGCATATCCGATACTCATGGTAGCGAGATCTAACGGGGTGGTCAGACGGCTCATATCAGTGGAACTCGCAGATGCCGTGTAACTCAGACCCTTCGTGCTCACCCCAGCCCCCCAGCGTGGAGAAAACGAGTGGAGAGACCCAAAAATTTCCTGGAGCAACAGGGCAACCCATCTGGGGAGCCCACGGATAAATAACGGGTCTACTCCAGTTAACAAGCGTACAAGCCTGTCGCGGTGCGGGGATATTAGCGCGCGTATTTTAGCACCGGAACAAAGCTTTGCATCGACAGTTCTGATAGGTGACGAGCAACCAGCAATACGAAGTCTAGAGCAGACAAGAAACAGCCACCTGCAAACCAACACGCAGCGCTATGGATACATCTGGTGAGCGGTCCGCTGCTAGGCCAGCGTAGCGACACAGCACGACTCTGTCGTGACAGCCGCCTCGCACGGCTTGGAGGCCCTTGCGCAGACGGCGCAAGGAACCAGCTTGATAGCCAGAAGCCGTGATTGATGGAATCTGTCTCGTGCATTCCTTCCATGTGCACATAGCGCTGACGGCGGACCCACCAGTCGCCAGCGACGGATTTTCCATCTTTCTGGGGAATTAGACAATGCACGCTCGGAGATGTGGAGGGGTGGGTGGATGGTTCAAGCGCGCCCCGGGGGTGACTACTGTACACCAGATGGCTAACCATGCCTAAATGCCGTTGCTGCAAGGTCACATTTAAGCCGCCCCGCGTTGAGTGTGCGCACCCCGTGCTGTTTATAAGGTGGAGACGTTTCCCCGGTTTATCCTTTTGTCTTCTTTGCCAGCCCAGAGTTCCTTTCTCTGATCTGATACCCTTTGCCTTTTTTTTCTTGTTATACCCCGGCAAGAGCCCTTTCGCAAAGATGGGTGACGTCCCCAAGGAATATGGCGGCGATGTGCACGTCGAGAAGGCCATCTCGCATGTCGACGACTCGGTTGCGCTTGACGAGAAGGCTCAGGCTGCTATGTTCAAGACGCAGGCTATGGACGCTGAGACTGCTGAGCATGACATGGGTGTTGTACAGGCTGTTAAGGCGTACCCCATGGCTGCTCTCTGGGCGTTCATCATGTCTTGCACTATTGTAAGCTCCTCGCTCAAATCCCTCATAATCAAGATGCGGTTGCTAACGAATGTCTCTAGATCATGGAGGCTTACTGTGTCTTCCTGATGGGTAACTTCATTGCTCTGCCCGCATTCGAGAAGGAATTCGGTATCCCGCTCACACACCCGGACCCCGACCGACCACACGGCAAGATTATCGCGGCTAGCTGGCAATCAGCGCTCCAGATGGGAGGACCCGTTGGTGCCATTATCGGTGTCTGCCTGGCTGGTCCTCTTACCAGCCGCATCGGATACCGATGGGCGACCATTTCCGGTCTGATGCTTCTCAACTGCTTCATCTTCGTTTTCTACTTCGCCAACTCGCTCCCAATCATGTTCGTCTCCCAGCTTCTCGAGGGTGTCCCGTGGGGTATCTTCATTGCCAACGCTCCCGCGTACTGCTCTGAGATTACACCTATCCAGCTCCGTGCCCCGGCTACTCAGATGCTGCAAATGTTCTGGGCTATCGGTGCTATCATCGTCAACGGTGTTGCGTACTACTACAACCCCAAGCCCGACGCAAGCGCCTACAGAATCCCCATTGCGCTTCAATGGATGTTCCCCACTCCTCTCGCTATCCTCATCTACCTGGCGCCAGAGTCTCCCTGGTGGTTGGTACGCAAGGGCAAGCTTGAGCAAGCTGAGAAGGCCGTCGGTCGTCTCGGACGCAAGGGTCAGCTAAACCTCAGCGAAGCCGTCGCTATGATGCGCCGTACCATCGATCTCGAGAAGTCCATCAAGGAGCCCAGTCTATTGGAGCTGTTCAAGGGCACCGACCGCTACCGTACTCTCATCGTCTGCGGTGTTTACGCTGCCCAGAATTTGACTGGTAACCTCATCGCCAACCAGGCCGTCTACTTCTTCCGTCAAGCCGGTATCTCGGTCAACACCGCTTTCGCCCTTGGTCTTATCACCTCCGCTCTCCAGATGATCTTCGTCATGCTTTCCTGGATTCTCACCACATACCTTGGCCGCCGCACTATCTACGTCTGGGGATCTCTCATCAACGTCGGTTTCCTCGTCGCTCTCGGTATCGCCGCTTCCGTCGGTGTCTCCAACGCAGCTTCTCTTGCCCAGGCTTCTCTTGGTCTGATTGTCTCCGTTCTGTTCACCCTCGGACCGGCGCCCGCTTCCTGGGTCATTATCGGAGAGACCTCGTCCATTCGTCTCAGGCCCCTCACTACCGGTATCGGACGTGGTGCTTACTACGTTGTCAACATTCCTTGCATTTTCCTCGCCAGTTACATGCTTAACCCCGACGTAAGTCCTAACCCTTCTAAACCGTATGACGAACTTTTGCTAACAATCATTCCAGGAGGCCAACCTTGGCGGCAAGTGCGGTTACGTCTGGGCCGGTACCGGTTTCTTCTGCTTCGTTGTCGCATATTTCTTCCTCCCCGAGATGAAGGGCCGCTCTTACCGCGAGATCGACATTCTGTTCAAGCGCAAGGTTCCCGCCCGCAAGTGGAAGAAGACCGTTGTCGACATTGGCGACGACTCGTAGATGGAGATGCGCCTGCTACGGCGAAGTTTTCGAGTCTGTGGAAGCAATGCGTTATTGTGCGCTTACTGTCTCCTGTTGTTCATGAAAGATGTAGTCGATGGAGTAATGCGTGCCCTCCATACCCTAGGGTCACGAGCAGAGACGACGAATGAATCATCTCAACACAACCTTTCGAAATTGCGTGACCGATCTGTATGATTACACGTGAATGGATGCGTCATGCTCTAAAATTGGAGAACACAAAATTAATATAGAAGTCGCGTTTTGTTGCAGATGATTGAGTGTAGCTCGACGTGCGTCCGAACCCGAGTTTGCGATACGCAAATGCCAAGCCACTAGAGCTCATCTAGCTAGCACCACACCGCTCACCCGTCCGTATCAGGCAACTTCCTGAAAACCGTCGATTGCGGGTGCCTGGAGAATTACCACGAGATTCTTGACCCATCTGAGTCCAGTCTCCATCCGTCACCACAACGCAATTAGGCTAGATCATCAGCACACTCCAAACTTTACACAAAGTGCTTCAACCAGTCCTCACCATAGCACACAAGCAACTGCACGTTCTCATGCAGTCTCAAAATATAAACATGAATTCCTATATACACAACCCCCTCACTCTTTCACCATGACCCTACGACGAGCAAGTAGCCAACATGCTAGTAAGCGCACTCTTCTCCGCACTCGTAATAGTAAGCGCATACACGCTCTTAACCTTGATCCACATCTTGCTGTACGTGCAGTAGTAGCTGGTTAGCGGGGGCTTCCACTCCTCAGGGCCCTTGTCACCCTTCGCTTGGTTGACGTTGTCGGTTACGGCGAGGAGTTGGGGGTTTGTGAGGTCGTTGGCGAAGGCTTGACGGCGGGCTGTGGTCCAGGATGCTGCGCCGGACTGAGTGGGAGTTAGTATGTGGAGTTTGGGAGAGGGGAGGATGGGAGGATGAGGGGATAGGAGAGGGAAACGCACCTTCCAGGCATTGCTCAATGGCACCATGTGGTCGATGTCGACGTCGCTGGCTGCAGTCCATGTAGCGCCGTCGTAGGGACTGAACCACGATCCAGAAGTTGCTGCGCATGCACTGCTGGTAACGACATTTGTGCCGTCGCGCTTGAGAACTTCCTCGCGTGTGTTGCAGGCTCCAGACTGAGTGATCCAGTGGGGGAAGAGATCACGGGAGTAACCAGTTTGTGGGCCTTGGGCGGCGACAGTGAGACCAGCGAGCTGTGTGGTAGCAGCGGATTTGCTGGGGATGTTGGGGGGAGCGCGAGCATCGAGGACGGCTGGTGTTGGGGCAGCGGAGACGAGGGCGGCTGAGGCCACGGCGACGAAGATGGAGGCCTTCATGGTGATGGGATGGAAGGGTGGCGGCTTTGCTATTGTGAGAGAGAGGAGGCTATGCTGCGAAGTAGAGCTGCTTGATGATCTGTGACTTATCCTTCGTTACAACACAGGTTCTCAGGCGGTTATATACTCTCCGTATTCCCAGCCGTAGTCGGCGCGTTATACTTCGGACATCGTCTCTTCCAATGATAAGCACCACGCGCCTCCCAAACCCCTTTGCCCTTGCTTTTGCACCGCTCACCCCGTCTTCGCATCACACAGCATACTATACCAATGCGCTACTCTTCTCACGACCCCGAAAGAGGCAGGTGGAGGTAACGGCCAAGTCACCGACACATCGCCCATCACCCACCCCATTGGGGATGTGTACCTGATCAGCCGTGCTTACAAGCCCGCTACACACAACGAGTGGTTTGCCTTCCTACTAAGGAGCGCGGCGCCGCCCTACCTGCATAGTAGCGTAGACCTGACTGGAAGGAGGTAAGATGACTTGTGTAGCAAGCAAAGTCACGGATGATCGCAGGTGCTCTTATCGCAGGGTGTGATAGGTGGCGGGGCGCATTGGCATGGGCGATGATCGTCATCTTGATTGGGGCTCGATATGAAACCTCCGACAACGTACCGGCGCTTCCTGCGGTTCGGCGCGTTATCCCTTTTGGGGTTGCGAGGGAGAGCGAATGGGTGATAAGGAATAGTAAACGTGAGGATGGAAGTGCAGAAGAGTTGAGATGGTTTGGGGGAGTGATTACTGAGTTTCGGTGTTCTGCGCCCCCTGTCTTGGCGGCCGGAACCCCTCGGATACACGTGATCCCAGCTGAGTACCCAGGTATCCAGAGAGCCCTATCCTCAAGCCAGACCGCTATGAAGGTACCTTATATTCGAACAAATACGTCCCAGATCCCACAGTCTCAACCTTCCCCTCTAACACCACCTCAGCCGTCGCACAAGGTGGAACCACAACCTCCAGCCTCACCACCCCCTTCTCCCCATCCACCCTCCAAGCACTCCTCGCAAACCCCAACGGCGTCTCCAGCGTCGCCTCAGCATGCTCTAACCCACCTCCAACTAGCGGCTCAACCCTAATCTTCCTATACCCAGGCTCAACAGCCTTCAACCCCGCCACACTCTCCTGCAACCACGACGCCACAGTGCCAAACGCATAGTGATTATGCGACATCTTCGCGTTGCCTTTGCCGTCGTAGCCTTCCCATGTCTCCCAGAGCGTTGTTGCGTCTTTTGTGATGGGGTAGAGCCATGAGGGCACTGTGTCTTGGAGCAGGACGCGGTATGCGATATCTGCTCTGCCGTATTGGGCGAGTACGGGGAGTAGCAACCCTGTGCTCATGAAGCCGGTTCTTAAGTGGTAGCCGGCTTGTACTATTAGTTCTACAAGGCGTTCGAGAGCCGCGGGCTTTTGCTCTGGTAAGATGAGGTCGAAGGCTAGGGCGCGGAGGTAGTCGTCTTGGTAGTCGGATGCGATGCGCGCACCGTTTTGTCGGACGAAAGCAGCGCGCCATGCTTCACATGTCTTTTCCGAGATGTTGAGATAACGTTCGGCGTCGTCCTGTTTGCCAAGGATTTTGCCGATGTTGGAGAGCAGACGAGATGAGTGGGCGAGGTAAGCGGTCGAAATAGCGGCGCTGGGAAACAAGACGTCTTTGATGATTGTGGGAACTCCGCTTCCGACTCGGAGCCATTCGCCATAGCTGAAGCCAGTGTCCAAGATGTACTGCTCGAGGTCACCGCATCCAGCACCGAGTTTGGCCCAGAACCATCTTCTCCAGCTCATTTTGTCTCGTGCTCGATGTGCCAAGCTATTCACCCAGCTCTTCATGCTGTCGTACTGGCGCGAGAGGACTACGTTGTCGTTGTAGTGTTGGTATAGAGCCCAAGGCACCATTGCAGAAGCATCGCCCCATCCAGTTGATCCTGACATCAGCTTCGTGGTGAGTGAAAGCTGGCTGCTGAACTGTGAACCAGCGCTGGGGATGTATGATGGGATGCTGCCGTCGGCAAGTTGTTCCGCACCCAGACAACGCATATACCGACGCAGGAAAGTCTGACAGTCGAACAGCATAGTCGCAGTAGGCGTGAACACCTGAATATCTCCAGTCCAACCCATTCGCTCTCGAGTCGGACAGTCAGTCGGTGTGTCTGTGAAGTTGCCACGGGTAGTCCAAACAATGTTCTGGTAGAGCTTGTTTAGGCGGGCGTCTGAGCAGGTGAAGGATCCTGTAACTGGGATGTTGGAAGCGATGACGATTCCTTGGACGTCAGAGGGGCTAAGGTCGTAGTCCAAGCCTCGGACTTCAGCGTAGCGGAATCCATGTATGGCGAACCATGGCTGGAATGTGGCTTCGTTGTCTCCAAGGGTTACAACGTCTTGTTGTACGATATGCGGCACTATGGGAAGCTTCAGGTAGTTGATATCAAGCTCTCCGTTGCTTGACAGGACTTCGCTATAGGTCATGGTGATTTTGGACCCCGCCCGGCCGCGCAGCTTGATTGCCATGATTCCGGCAAAGTTTTGTCCAAAGTCGACAACTTGTGCGTCTGACGGAGCACGAAGTACGGTCTTGGGTGGCAAGCGCGTGACTTCTTCGACGCGTTCGACTTCTTCTGCGATGAGCTTCTTCGTCAAAACCGAGACCTTTTCGGCACGATCCGAAGACTCAGTATGGCGTTTCTCCAGCCACTCGTCAGCGATCCGGAAGTCGGTATGTTCACCCCACACGGGGTCTGATCGAACGATGGAGCCCTTTGGACACCGCCATGTCTCGTCGGTACAGAATGTAACAGTTTCTCCGTCATCTGTATCCACCTCAAGCTGTACAAGCGCAGAAAGCCGGTCTCCGTAACGACAGCGCCCTTCGGTGACGCCGATCTGACCTCTGAATCGCCCATCCGCAACAACGACGCTGATCACATTCTCGCCAGCCTCCAGATACTTCGCAATATCGTAAGTCTGGTACTCGGTGAACTGATCAAAAGGCGTCCAGCGTGGTACCAACGCCGTGCCGGTGACGTTGTTTCCATTGACGAAAAGCTTGTACCATCCGCAAGCCGTGGCGTAAGCTCGTCCTCGGGCTGGCTCTCGTGCGAGCTGCAAGATGCTAGAGAGGTATATGACTCTGCCATCTTTTACTGAATTCCCGGTTGATGTCCTTACAGGAGCGCTGATCCAAGACGCTTTCCAGTCGGATGGCTCCAGAAGCCCTGTTTCAAACCATGCTTGCTCGGCCGTGTCCCAGGTCTCGTCGCTAGGCTCGTCGGATTGATCCCATACGCGGAGGCGCCAATGATACCGAGTGCGACTTTTCACACTGTCGCCCGCGTAGATGGCGGTGAATAATGGAATCTTGCTTGTGGCTGTCTTCCCGCTGTCCCAAACGATGTTCTCGGACTCGAAGGCTAGAGATGTAGAGACTTGAAGTTCATAGGACGACTGCGTGACATCATGAATGCCTTCCTTAGCTGCTAGCTGCCAACTAAATTCCACGGGAAAGACATCGATCCCAAGCGGACTAAATAGCCTGTTGGTGCGCAAATGGTACGGTCGTGCAGACATGAAGGGAGGTATGGTAAGGGAAGGTTAGATGTGCGAATTGATGCGATAGGTGGCCATTGATCTTATTTTTGTAGTAAAGCTCCTATATCTGTACCGGGTTACCCTACACTTCGACATTGGACGTTGCTGCCACGGCCTGGGCACGGTGTTCTTTTACGCTGCAACGTTTTTTCGACTGCGCCACGGAGCGAGCGCCTTCCGGAGCCCGGCCTCTTGAGCAGTCGCGAAGTTGGGAAATGAGTTTCAGCGGGGCTCGGCAGATTTTCCAGCGAGAGTGGGCACGGCTGTTCTTCGACGCCGGGTGCAGCTGCCCTCCGTACCCGAAACGCCGAGAAGAGCCAGACGCTAGCCTGTCTCAGCCGACACGTGAGGCCAAGCGTCGGTCTTGGCTGGAAGAAGAAAGCCGTTAGCCTCAAGAGGAAGTGCCAAGCCCAGAATGGTGAAGTGCTGTCTGAATGGCGTAAAACCTGGAAAACACGAGTTTGGATTCTCAAGCTGATGCTGCGAAGTGAAAGCTGTTCGATACAATGAAAGTTGCGTAAAGAGTGTCGACGAGCATGAGACATCTCGGCGGCTCGGGAATAAGCCTGGCGAGACCGGGGCTTGGTATGCCAATCTTTAGTGCTGTGTTGGACACCTTCCTGTCAGAACTGCCGTTTCGAGTATGTTCGCAGCGACGTCGGGCCTTGGAGACTTGGCTCATGAGTCGATCCCGAAGTGGAGGTTACGTGAGAACCACATTACTATCACAAAGGCCGTAAAACGCTCAGATGTACCCCGGTGTCTATATCCGTCATTGTCATGTTAATCGAGACTTATGCGTACAAATTCATGCTATTTGGGTACGATGGCAGAGGCGGGGGGTCAGAGCCCAAGTTGGTAGGCAGGATATAGCCAGAGTCTTCTCTCCTCCTCTTGGATGGCTCGTACTCGTAGGCGGAATGGTCGATGGGTGCCTGTGTGGTCGGTTCTGGGTTTAAGGGTAGAATGTGCAAGCCAGTTACTAAGGGTATCAAGCAGCGAAATCGAAATCCTTGAACGCTTCTTTGAACTTCTCAACATCCTGCTCTTCCTGGGCCTGTGTTTGCCCGCAGTTCTTCCAGTCAACGCGGTTGTCGAGCCTCAACAGTTTTGCCAATACCTCGCGTCCGAACTGGTTGTGGAAACGGATCTTCTCATCGAATCGCATGACGTAGCTTGTCTGCTTTTCAGGGTCATCTTTTGGGTTCCATACCAGGACTCTGAAGAAGTCGCTCGTTTCTTCGAATCCGTCTCCAACATCTTCCTTCTCAAACTTCGGCCAGTGTAGATTCTCTGCTAGGGCCTTGAAAGCAGCTTCAACAAGCCCTTTGCTGATGAGGTCCGCGCTCACTGGGAGATATTGCCAATGGGTATGTGGTAAGCTCGATTTACTGGCTTCCCATGTGACGGAGCCGTATTCGGTATCCGCGACAGACTTGAGCATGCTGTTCATGGCGCGTCGGTAGCGTTGCATCTCTGCGTATGTTGCGTGTCGTTCCTCCTCTTCCATGGAGCCAAGCGTTGGCTGATGTGTGAAGGGGATGATGAGCATGTGGCTGGGGAAGCCGAGTTTTGGGTATGTATGCGAGGTTGGGAGGGGACCCTTGGCCGTAGTCAGGTAAGAGTTCTCGCCGATTGAAGTCACTAGATGTGTTGCGATGTTCTCGTTTGCCAAACAAAAGAAACACTCTGAGGCTGTGATGGGCCCTCGGGATTCGCCCTTGCGCCTCTTGTTACCTCTCCGGCCGCGGTTCCCATCATCGTAGACAAGATGCTGTTCGCGATGCTCCGGTGCGACTCGCTTCTTCTCAGAGAGTGTCACAGGGCAAGCAGTAGAGCCAGCTGGCGGCGAGACTGGATGGCTGGCCGATGGCTCGAGAGAGAAGGCGTATATCCATTTCTGCTTGTTTGGGTTGCCAAACGAAGCCAGACTGATGAATCGGGTCACAGGGTAGAGGTTGTCGGTTTCGTCGCTAGGCGCATGGAAGAATGGTTCTCGCTCGTAGAAGTTGCCGCCCGATGTGGAGAAGTGGTATTTGGGCTTGAGTATTACGTCCAGGTCGGCGATACACTGTTGCGCTGTCGGTTTTACTTCAGGATTGAACTCGACTTTGGAACGCTTCTGAATGCCCTCTGGCCACTCGTTGGTGATGAGGATATCTGCTGTGGTTGCACCTCGTAATACCTTCGCATCCGTCTCGCTGTAGAAGGGCGGGTACTTGTCTTTAGATTGGCCGGCGACAATGTTGGGGTCAAGCTGTCCACCTAGGGAAACGATGCGAATGCCTTCCGATGTCTTCATAGTCGTCCGCTTGCCGAGGAAGAAGAGGTTGTGGCATAGCTCGTCACTTGATGATTCCAATTTCTGGACGACTGCTGGTGGGAGGGGATTGTTGCCAAGAGCAAAGTACGTCGGCAATGGTATGTCGATGTTGCCATCAATGAGCGCCTGCACATCGGCTGCGTCTGTGCCCTCAGCTTCGACTGACCCTGCGAAGAGATCGCCTGCGACAATGGCGAAAGCGAAGTTGTTCTTCGCGTGTAGAGCGCCCAGCTTCTGGAAGACAGTCTTGAATTGGCCGTTCACAGCGCCAACGACAACGCTGCACATGTTAGAACAGCCAAATATCATGATAGCGCATTTCACTTACATTTTGGAGGCCATTGCTGATGACGCAGCTAGGAAAGCAGCTGGTCGTCGAGGTGGTAGTAAAAGTGGCGACGATGAAAGGCGCACCTTGGCTACCTGACAAACTTGATATAGTCGCGTTATTTCCTGCAGCTGCTGTAGCCTGTTGCGATTGTTTTGATACGTTGATGTTGGCGACGCGTGGTGTTGAGTATGGGTGATTGGCGCGTCGGAGGCCTCGGTGGTGCCAGGGTCCAGCTTTTTTGTTAGCGCCAGGAAATTCTAGTGGAGCATCATCGAGTGAAGAAGGTGCAACCACGCCAGCCCTCACACCACTCCACCACACCATGGCCGCCATGTCGAGAGGCCAAACCGCGAAGCCGGCTGCAAAGCCCAAATCTAAGGTCGCCAAATCAGCGCGCCCCCAGAAGCGAGTCAAGGGCGGAACCGAATCGACGCGCAACCATGTCTTCAAAGGCTTCACCCAGCGCATTGCCCAGCTCAAGATCGAACCCATCCGCCGCGGTCGCAGCACCTTCCTCGACGATGCCGAACTCGAGTCCACCTTCTCCTACTTCCGCGACTCGTTCAATGAGTGGCGGGAGCTCAACATGTCCGAGGGCTTCACCACCTTCGCCCGCAAGGTCGCGCCACTATGCGACAGCCTCCCCCAGGTCCTCCACCACAGCGACCGCATATTCGAGCTGCTCGTAGAATACATCGAAAAGGGCGAGAAGTTCAGCCAGGAACCGCTGCTCAGTCTCACGGCGCATCTGGCACACGACATGGGCGAGAGGTTCGAGAAGTACTTTGAAAAGGCAGTCAAGACGGTGTCGCATCTGGCAGCTACACATGCTGATGTAGAGGTGATAGAGTGGGCTTTTGGCTGTCTTGCATGGCTGTTCAAGTACCTCTCGCGCCTCTTAGTCCCCAACCTGCGCCCGGTCTTCGATCTCATGTCGCCTCTGCTGGGCAAAGAGCGCCAGAAAGCCTTCGTCTCCCGTTTCGCTGCCGAATCGCTCAGCTTCCTCGTCCGCAAAGCCGGTGCCGGCTACCACCGCGACAAGATGCCTCTCAGGACGATCATCAAGCACATATCGGACCAGCTGAAGGACCAGCAAGAGTCGGGCAAGGACTACGCGTTCCAGCAGGGTCTCATGTACCTGTTGACCGACTCGCTCAAGGGCGTACAGCGCGGATTCCACTCCAGCGCGACGGCCATACTACAGGAGCTCCTAGCAGAGACATACAACGAAGAGCACGTCCAACTCCGGATCCCACCTCTGGAGCCCGTGGTGACTGGCGTCATCACCGCTGCTATCCATCATACCGACGCAGAAAACTTCGCGCCCCTCCTCGAAGTGATCCTCGCACAGATCGACAAGACATCTTCCGACACGCGTTACATGGGCCTTTCGTCTCGTCTGCTGCTAGTCGCTTGTGGTGTGCGACAAGGTGATCGTGTCGATGATTGGCAACCCGTGCTGAGCTTGGTCAGTCATTTGCTGGACTCAACCAAGGAATCATCCACTCTCGATTCCGTTGATGCGTGGGAGCTCTTGTCGGTCGTCTCTGTTGTGTTCCAATACTGTCCTCTTGGCGCAGCGACACCATACGGAAAGTTGCTCGAAGGGCTTACCCGCGGCCCCTGGGAATCATACTTCTTACCCTTCTGCAATCTCTTTGCTGACCTAGGGGTGGAGAGATTCAGGACGTTGCTACTTCCTTATTTCAAGAGGTTCATCGCGCAGAAGGCACACGAGCACGGATCACAATTTTGCGCTATTCTCCCTCGACTTTACTACAAGCGCGACAACAACGACAACAGCGCGCTGGCGAAAGTCGATCTACAGGCTTCTGATCAATGGCAAGTGATCGTACATGAACCGTTCGACAAGCTTCTTGAGTCTGTACGCGGCGATGTCGATTCAGATTACGAAACATTTTACTGCAATGCTTTGCTATTCGCTGTAGATACGCTGCGTCTAGGAAACGATAAGACCCACGGAATAATGACCGACCTTGCAGAGCTACTCAAGAACGCCTTAGACACCGACAGCGCAAAGCCCCGACAAACTGTAGACATATTTGCCACCGGCAACGGGTTTCAGGCCCTCATCAGTAAAGGCGACAGTGATGACTTGACGACAAGTTTATGGCCTGCGTTGTGTCAAGCATCTCCTGTATATGGCCATTCTCTAGCTTTCTGGCGCGCGTTCCTGCGCTTATTGGAGCGGGAAAACACCAAAGTCGACATTACCGGCTCTCACATGGAACCCCTGAAGCGAACACTAATGCACTGCTTGGGGTCTCTATCACATGACCTAAGATTCACAGCTATACAAGTCTTGAAGATCATTGCAGGGCAGAGCCAGGAACATCAGGACATACTGCATACCGCGATGCTGATCGAGCAGACACCACTGAATCTAGAGACTCAGAGATCCATTGCGATGCGCATAGGGCAAATCGCGAAACTGTACCCAGGTGTATGTTCTAATGAATGGATAGGGGAGGCCATACCCGCTTTCTGTCTAGGATTGCTACACGTCAAACTAGCTTCGGTCTGGAACGACAGTTGCGCAGCTTTGAAGGCCATTTGCCAGACAAAAGAGGGCGAGGGTTTCGTCACCCAACATGTTTTTGAATGGCTGAGTGCTTCCGATGCCAGCGAAAGTTTCACGAACGCATCTCAACCGGAATCCACACAGCGACCCTACGCCACAGACTTCGAGTGCACCAACCTCATGGAGCTGCAAGAGCGTGTGGCCAATGTACAGTCACAGGCTGACAGTACTGAGGAACAGCTGGAGACTTTATTCAAGGACAACCATGCCGAAGTACCTTTCCACAATCCTTTCAGCAGGACACAAGCTCTCCGAGTATTGGATTCCCTGCCACACATCGCGGAGAAGCGTTCTCGCCTTCTTGTCCCCGTGCTGCTAAACTGGGCACTGACCCAGGCCACACCGGAGCCTGAAGATGCGCCCAATCCCGAACAAGATACGGATGCCATTCTGCAGGATCGCTGGTCAAGAAAAGACCAGAAAGCAATGCTCTCAATCTTCGCCAAGTTCAATAACCCCAAGGTCCTGTACCGTACGGACGAGGTTCGCGAAGCTCTGCTTGCTTTACTAGGAAACGGAGACATCGAGATCCAGAAAGCCGCTCTGAAGGCACTTCTCACGTGGAAAGATCCAGTCATTGTCAAACACCAAGAACAACTGCTCAACTTGCTTGATGATGAGCGATTCCGTGACGAGCTACCCATCTTCCTCAGCGAAGGAAAGCTGCAGGATACCGACGTCGATCAAGTGCTTCCGATTGTTCTGCGACTCTTATACGGAAAAGTCATAGCTGGCAAGCGAGGTCTGGAGTCGAAGAGGAAGGCCGTTTTTGTCGGCCTGAAGACCAGATTCGGAGATGACGCTATACGCCAATTCTTGCAGATCGCGTTCGGGCCTTTAGGTCGCATCTCAATTCTCAAAGACTCCGCGGTCGATGAAGAGCTGCTGCAGAAAGAGCTTGTAGACCCGCGAAAGCAGGTGGGAATGTTGAACCTACTTGATGACTTGTTGAGTACGTTTGCAACTACATTCGCGCCCTTTGCCGGAATCGTCGTGGATCCCATTCTATACTCAGCCATCAAGGCATCGCGAGAACTGTCAAGACCAAGCGAAAGCGAAGATGACGAAGGTCGAGCGACAAAGACCTCCTTACTGAAGACTATCCGGCAGCGGGCGCTGCAGATTCTGGGTAGGCTGTTTGAAAACTGTCCGGACTTTGACTGGAAACCGTACGCAGGTGTTCTAGTCAAGGAGATGGTCGAGCCCAGGCTCGAGCAGCTGCCCATTGAGACAGCCCAGTCCGTCTCAGGTCTACTCCGATTGTTCGCGGCATGGTCTAAATCAAGCCGGACAGCTCCGTTCTTGGTAGAACTCAACCCTGCCATTCTGCACAAGATCATCGACTGCCTGGAGGTACCATCGGCTAAGGACGAGGTCAAGTGCTTTGTCTTGAACGACATCGTTCGAAGCATCGTTTCTCTTGTCACCGAAGAAGATGAGACACCGACGACAGAGTCGAAACTCCTCAGGAATCGTATCCATACCGATATCATCCAGCCATACTCAACTGCGATACTCCACCGAGTTGGTCAACTACTTCGCCAAAGCCCCGGTAAAGAAGTGCTCGAAGCCGGTGTACAAACGGTGGCAGACCTAGCGCCTCATGTAGTCGGTGCCACGGAATCCCGAAGCATGATCGAAATCGCAACTTTCTTGCTTCGCCAGCCTTCAAAGCGCGTCAACCCACGTACTAAGCTTGGCTTACTCAAGATCCTTCATGAATTTATCCAGCGATGTGATAGCCAGAGTTTGGTTGAGCTCTTTGACACAACCTACGATGCCATCTCTCCTATGTTCAGTTTCGTTCAGGATCGAACAGCCCGAAGCTTGCTTTGCGATGTTCTCCAGGATCTCTCCGACACCAACGGCGATCTCACAGTAATCGCAAAGCTGTGCCATGATCTGAATTCATTCGCTACTGGACGGCTCGATGAACCAGACTTTGAACGCCGCTCGCAAGCTTTCAATGCCATAAACGAAGAAAGCTATCGATCATACACGCTCACACAGTGGAAGCCTCTAGTTTACAACATGCTGTATCTCATCAAGGATAACGACGAGCTCAGCATTCGAGTCAATGCATCACTATCTCTACGTCGTTTCAGCGAGGTCGCGTCGAGCGAACAGTTCAAGGAATATGTGTCATCTGCAGTCCTACCTGGGATTCAGAATGGTATGCGGGAGAACTCGGAGCTTGTGCGGGTCGAATACCTTGCCGTCCTGGAACATCTGGTCAAGACACATTCAGACTGGACTCCCGTAGCCGATCTGCATGTCCTCCTCTCAGAAGATGACGAGGCATCGTTCTTTGGCAACATTTTGCACATCCAGGGTCATCGACGACTGCGAGCCTTGCGCCGTCTGGCCACCCACGCGTTCCACCTGCGAGGTACCAACATCTATCACATCCTGATACCACTCCTCGAGCACTTCGTCTTCAACAAGGGTGACGACGAGGCTGCAGACAGCCTTCTGGGAGAGACGATCAAGACACTCACATCTTTGACCGAGAGCCTTGAGTGGCCGCAGTTCCGTTCCCTACTCAAACGCTACATCGGCTACCTGACAAGCAAGGAAGACCTGCAAAAGCCTATCATCCGATTGATCGCAGGTCTCATGGACGGTTTGAACCAAGCAGGACGTGCCAAAGGTTACATTGCTAA
The DNA here is from genome assembly GCF_023758085.1 of Alternaria hordeiaustralica. Lineage (NCBI taxonomy): Eukaryota > Fungi > Ascomycota > Dothideomycetes > Pleosporales > Pleosporaceae > Alternaria > Alternaria hordeiaustralica. The sequence continues at coordinate 174,381 of NW_026056794.1, read as the reverse complement.
GCTCTCCTCTCAAGGCGCATCCGAGACCGAGGAAGCTGGGGACGCTATGGAAATTGACCAGCCCTTATCGACTTTGGCCAAGACGCTCCCACAACAGGACAAACTTAGCACCGACCTAATCAGCAACTTCCTGCCCGACTTGACCAACTTCCTACACAAGAAGGACGAGGCTACCGTCAGTTTACGAGTGCCGATTGCAACCGCGATTGCCAAGATTCTTTTGATTCTGCCGCCGCTCGAGATCGAGACACGCTTACCGGGCGTTCTTCTGGATATCTGCTACATCTTGAAGAGCCGCGCGCAAGAAGCACGCGACATGTCGAGAAACACCCTCAGTGATATCGCTACGATACTGGGTCCTGGCTACGTGGGCTTCATCCTGAAGGCTTTGCGGACTGCGCTTCAACGCGGTTACCAGCTCCACGTTCTGTCGTTCACTTTGCATACCATTCTGGTCAAGCTCGCCGACCAAACGAACCCAGGTGATCTTGATTACTGTTTGGTGGAGCTAGTCGATGTTGTAAGTATCCTAAAGGAATGTATCCACTTTGAGAACAAACTAACGTAGTATCTAGATCATGGACGACACTTTCGGCGCTGCAGGCCAGGAGAAGGATGCTGAAGAATATATATCTAAGATGAAGGAGGTGAAGAGCAGCAAATCTTTCGACTCCATGGACATCGTAGCACGGTGTGCCACCCCTGCGCATATCATCAAGCTCGTGCTTCCAATCAGGTCTCTTCTGATCGAGAAGCTCAATGCAAGGATGGTTCAAAAGATCGACGAGCTTTTGCGACGCATCGGACTCGGTGTTCTTCAGAACCCCACGGTGAACAACAGGGATATCTTGGTATTCTGCTATGAGCTCATCCAGGAGGCTTACGCTGCAACCACGACCACCGAGAAGAAGGCCAAGATCGACCCCAAGAACAAGCGTTATCTGATCAACAACCGTGGAGCGGCCAAGTCTGGCGCGAGACTTAGCACCAACTCTTATTTATTCAAGATGATCCGCTTCGGCATGGATATTCTTCGGACTGTGCTCCGCAAACACGAAGACCTCCAAACTCCCCAGAACTTGGCTGGCTTCCTTCCGATCATTGGCGATGCTATGGTGCAAGGACAAGAAGAAGTTCAGGTCTCGGCTGTGCGCCTTCTCTCCACCATCATCAAGGTACCAATGACAGAGCTGGACACCAACTGTCCCGTGTACATCGACGAAGCGATGCGCGCCATCAAGGGCGCACTGTCGTCCAACACGGAGCTTGCGCAAGCCTCATTGAAGCTAGTCTCAGCGGTGCTACGCGAGCGACCAAACGTGCCGATCAAGGAAAGAGATGTCGGTCATCTCCTCAAGCGCATGATTCCTGATCTGGACGAGCCAGATCGATCAGGTGTCACTTTTGGTTTCCTCAAGGCTGTCATGAACCGTCACATTGATGTTCCTGAGATGTACGAAGCCATGGACAGGGTGGCGGAAATGATGATCACCAACCAGACAAAATCCGCGCGCGACATCGCCCGTTCGCACTACTTCCAATTCTTGACCTCGTACACACAGAGCGAGAAGCGCTTCAAGAAGCAGATTGAGTTCCTCCTCAAGAACCTTCGGTACGAGCACATAGAAGGCAGGCAGTCAGTCATGGAGGCGCTCGACCTCATCATTGGAAAGGCGTTACCTCGCTTCCCCGAGAAGGCTCAGTACGAGTACCACGGTATCATGTTCCTCCCGTTGATCAACACTGTTGCGAATGACGACTCAAGCAAGTGCCGAGAAATGGCCAGCTTGCTCATCAAGAGACTGTTCCAACATGCCAGCGACAAGCGATTACAAAGTTTTGCGGCTGACCTCAAGAGCTGGTTGGAGCAGGACGATAATGTTGGCCTGAAGCGTCTTGGTATCCAGTGTTTCGGGTTCTACTTCGAAGCATTGGAGGAAGAGGAAGAACCAAAGGAGGTGGCATACGTTCTTGACCGGCTGGACGCAACGATCGATGAGTGCCTGACACGACGCGACGAAGACGACTGGGAGTTGTTGTACTACTCTCTCACCTTGCTCTCCAAGATCTGCAAGAAGTACACCGACACTATGTTTGCACCGAACAAGGATAGCCTATGGACCGCAGTGCAAGCTAGCGCAACCTACCCACACTTATGGGTTAAGCTCAAGGCTGCGGAGCTGTTGGGTACATACTTTGCCCATCTTGGTGTATCGAACAAGGACACTGGACTTGGCGCTCTGCCTCTGGAGGGGTCAGGGGGTCTGCAACTAGCAGAGCAGAGCATGACGCAGCTCTGCAACGCCTTCCTGAGGAACCTGCTCAACCCCGAGGTCTCAGAACAACTCTGTATGCAAAGCGTAAAGAACATTGCTTTCCTCGCGCGCTGCCTCGCCGTCAACAACGCAAAGTGGCACTGGCAGAAAACCGACGACGAGGAAGAGGCAGGAGAAGTCGCCGCCCCCACAAACGGCGCCGCATCAGCTGTAGACGACGAAGACGACTTCAGTGGCTTTTCACCTCCACCCGAAACGAAGAAGACGGAGAGAGCGGAAGAAACCCCACCAACAGCCATCCACCGCCTCATGATCCGCCTCTCAGGCATCGTCCGCAAAGACAAATCCACCATGAACGCCAAAACAACCATAATGTCCCTCTTCGACACCATCGCCGCAAAATTCCCTCTCGAACCTCTCTCATCATCCCTCCCCCACCTCCTAACCACACTCTCCACCCTAACATCCACCGACGCCACGTTCCCCAAAGCAAGTGCCGCGCTCGCTCCCACTTCCAACAACAACCCGCCTACAGACCCATACAAAGCGCTATCGGATAAGGCGCGCGAAGTCATGAATACGTTGCAGAAACGGCTGGGTACGCAAGAGTACCTTAATGTTATGGCTGAAGTGCAGCGCGGCGTTAGGGAAAGGAGGGAGGAGAGGAGGCGCAAGAGGAAGGTGGATGCTGTTTTGGATCCTGAGAAGGTGATGAAGGAGAAGAGGAGGAGGCATGATGTTAAGAGGGTTAATAAGAAGGCGAGGAGTGCTGGGGAGAAGGGGAGGAGGCAGGGGTGGTAGTGTGATGGCATGTGTGCATTTTCATGGCGTTTTTGGGATGGGAAATGGGGCAAAGAAAAGTTCAGCATTGCATGAGACATGGACAGCATAGTTGATGGTGATGTTAGATTGTGAATGACATGTGATACCCTTCATTACAACACCCCTTCTCTTGTGTATTTTTCTGGATCTGCTGCGATAGCGACAGCCTAGTGAAGCGCCTGCCGTTGGCCTTACAGCTCAGCAGTATGCAGCCTGTGTCTTGCATCCTGTCTTCAACCGTCCTGCTAGGCGTCTGCAGTACTTGATGCGTCACGTTCAGCGCTGTTATCCCCATCGAAGGCAACATTCTCCAATGAACATGTGTTCTGCGTCGAATTTCGTACTGGCGTCTCGAACGATACTAAGGAGAGCATCAGCCGTCGGTCGCAGCTTGCGGTCGCGTTGTAACATTTGTCGTATCCATTCGCTCGGTAAGTTGTCCGACGGTGGGCCGGGAAGTGCTTCCATGCGTGCGATCCAAGCCTCAAAATCGATGTCTGGTGAACTGTAGCCCGTTTCCTCGACCGCGCATGCTTCCAGATCATTCATACTTCCTCCTCTCAGCACTGTCCACATCTCCAGATACACGCAACCTAGCGACCAGATGTCTAAAGACGAGTCTCGTTTCTCCCACGCTATTACTTCTGGTGCTGCATAGGCTCGTGTGAGCGAATCAGGCCGTCCCTCAGTCTCGTTGCCATCGCTGTCGGACCTGTCGGACCAGTCGGAACAGGATTCAAAATGGGTGATGAATACATCATGACCCCGCACCATTATATTATCAGGCTTTATGTCGTTGTGCCAAATTCTGCTTTTGTGGAGGAAGCTATAAGTTGCATGTGATCAGTAGTGCTTTCCAACATAACGAATACGGTTGAACAATACGCTTACCTTAGCGCAGAGATCAGACAGCCAAAATGTGGGCGTAAGCGCCACCGTTCTTCATCAGTTTCTGAATTATCGAGACGTTTCGAAAGGAACTGATCTGCTACAGGAGACATAATCATGGCCAGTGACTCGGGACTGGTGTAACCTGTTCAAGAACAATCAGTCTACTTGACGAATGATAATGGTGGACAAATATCCTTACTTGCTACAAGATTGACAATGTGGTGGTGACCTTCCCATATACGTTTCATGATGCGGAGTTCCATTTCGAAATATCGTATAGCATTATGGTTATTCCTGGGTATGTGCAGAGGTCTTCCAATGGTTTTTAAGGTATACTCTTTATGATCGATCGTGCTAGAGACACGATCAATTGTCCCAGAGAAAGTACGTCCCAGGCTACCGATGAATCTCAATGGTATATCGCTCTCGTTGTTGAAGTGGCCATGGGACGCTTCTCCCCGTTCGATGGACAACGCATTTAGAGCTTGAGTGTTGAAGACAACTTCTTGGACCTCGAGAAATAGCGTCTGAGCAATCTCCCCTGTGAGCAGCTTCGTTAAGCTACGTATATGGAATGGAAACCAGATATCGGTGATTTCTTCCTCGATGAACTTCTCGATAGCATCTAATTGGCCGATCAATCGAAGAACAATGTATATCCTGGGTATGCGACCCCATGCATCCTTCGAACACCACCGTAAAAGGTCCTCGATTTTCTGTATATCCTCTTCCGTGAAGCGCACACCCTTGGTCTGAGGCAATGTGTCTGGAAAACATTGGTCCAGGAGGCTCTCCGGCGAAGCATCAGGCTCTCTGTCGTTCTTCCGAGCCTTAGAGAGTTGGGTGGTGATAGCGCCCCAATTGACATCTTCAGAATCTGGAACATGATTATCAGGTACATCTGACGGCATTTCCCCATCCTTGACGGGGGCAGGCGCGGGTTCAGCATCAGAATCAGATGCTTTACTCGTTGACTGCGAAACGCTGACTTCGTCGCCAGACTCATACTTCGCTGATGCTGAGAGGCTTCCGTCATGACTGAGTAAGGCCTCCAAGGACTGTGCGTTCTGTGCCAACTTCAAGTCTGCGTCGTTCTCAGACAATCGCGGTAGCGCGAACAAGGCGATTCGTTCCAGATGGCGAGCGACGTGATTGCAAAGATCTTTAGATTCCCTGAAGCACAAATTGCATCCTCCAGTAGAGTTGTGGACGGCACGACGAAACATGGGTGCTAGGTCTGTCGTTTGCTCCCGAGAAAGCTTGGTACTATGACTCTGCGAGATATGGTCCAGGAAAAGCTCTTGCGTATTGTATGTGCTATGCCCTTCTACGTTGCAGTGCCATGAAAAGCGGTGCTCCTGAGTCTCGTGCAAGTACCATGCGTTTTGGTTCTCGAAGAAATGGTCCTGCAACCCGCAACCGGAAAACGTACAGACGTAAGGTCGAAGATCGCGTAGGACGTGTTTCTTCCATGATTTCTCCGTTTGTATGAACTGCATGATTCTGCAGTAGGGGCAGAGGAAGAAGGTATGTGGAACTCCGTCTGCATTCTTCGGTCTTGGAGGTATAGAGACGTCTATGCTGTTTATCGCGTAGCTAGACGCTTTGGAGTGGTGTGAAGATGTGATTGAAGGGGGGTATTCAAAGCTCTGTATCTCGGGACCATCCGGAGAATGTTCATACGTCGTAGCTTTTGAAGGACGTGAGATCTCAGATGCTTGTTCTGTGTGGGCCATTGTATAGTCCACCCCTGCCGCTTCTTGATGTGTGTCTACAGTGAGCCTGGATGAGAGGCCATATCTTGTCGACTTTGGTTGCAGCTTCTGGTTGTGTCTTTCTTGGTAAGCCAAGATCTGCCGTCGAAGAGACACGAGCTGCCCAAGCCGAGCGGCTATAGCAGTATCAAGCTCGGGGTGTAAATCCCGTACAAATTGTATATCCGATTGCTGATATGGCGCAAATTGTGACGTTAGCCGATCTCTGATTCGTTCTACTGCAGCCGGGCGTCGTGTAGGCAGTTTGTATAGGGACTTGATGATGAGCTGTATTAATTGCAGTGTCTTTGGTAGCTCCAGGTCGTTACTTTTAGCGGAGGTGAGCACATCCAAAACTCGAGACTGCCGTTCAGCTTGTTCCTCATCCTGTTCTTCGCTGGTATCAGAATCTGTGTCAGGAATCCTGTCAAAATCCTCTGTGGAGTCAATAAACCCAACACCCAGATGTGCGTCTATCAGATCCTCAAAGGGCTTCGCTTCATTCTTGACGATCTGCGTTGCTAATAGGGTCAACGTCTAGCAGAGACAAAGGTGACGGATTCAGAATATACGTACCCCTTAAGAGCTATTGTATCATTTGGTAAGCTTGTGTGTTAACAATGAGAATCGACACTGATGACGGCCAAAGTTGATACAGGCAGTACAGAGCCCGTCGGACCGGAAGAAATTCGTGGCAATTCATATTGAGAGCGCCAAATAAGGTTTGAAGGGGAAAATGGGATGATACCTACATATTTGTTTAGGTTGTTGAGAAAGTCCATTACCTGTTCACGGTAAGCCTTGCCCTAGATCTTTGTCGAGGAAAACTATGGATAATAGGCATACCTTTTCTTTGTAAAAAGGCGACTTGCGCAAACGATAATCGAGAGATATCTCACAAGATTCTCCAGAGTAGATGGCGCCCACATTGTTTGACCAAAGGATGAATTTGTCCAGCTCCGATTCGATAATGCTGGGCGGCATCTGATCACCGATGTCACGATTTGGTGAGCGGACAGCGGATAACAGGGCCTGAAAAGAGCCGTAACACGAAGTGTAGAGAGTTGCGAGTCCAGAATCCATCTTGAAAAAGCGCAAAAACGATTGAACCGATTGATGAATCTAATCAGTTGAGGTGTTAGAAGCAGGAAGGCTGTGAGCTGAAGGCGGGGGCGAGAGAGGATTGGACTGCTTTAGTCTGCGTTAGGCCTAGGGCGATTACATTTAAATTAGCCTTGTGTAACACCCTTTTGAATGGCCAGCAGTCGCCCTTTATTGGAGGGCGGGTCCCGAGAGAATGTAGACCATGGCTACCAGCCCTTTTGGTCATTTCGAGGGCGAGCCTATGTGTCCGAACGTAGCTGCGAGGTATCTGCAACCATTGGTCATAGCGCTATATTAGACACTATTGATTGAAATATACCATCATTCTACAACTGTACAATGAGAAAGTTGGAAGTCTATTGACGACGTGGATAGGTGCCCGTAAGGAACGTACTTGTCAAACGGAACTCCTGATTGATTAATTGCACTGATATCCGCTAACCCTTCCCCTTGCTGAAGCTATCGCATCGTAATCCTCTTTCAAGGGGATGATAACTCGTTCAATGAACTTGGCCCGAAATTGATCGTCATCCAAGCTATGGTCATACGGATACCCAAACTCACAATGAACACATGATGCTGTCGCATGCGCATAATTACCGGGTTCATCATCTCTGATCTGCTTCAACAGTCTCACTGCGACAAGCATCTCGGTATTTGGTGTCTCATTACCCTGAGGGTCAAGCTCAGAAGACTTCGCCAAAGCCGGCAGTCGACCGTAGACCAGTTCCATGAGCGAAACACCAAGCGCATACACCAGCGGGTTTTTGCCTCTGATCCTTGCCTCTGATACTACAGGAGGCTCTACGCTCGCCACATTGGCGGTAATGAACGTTCGCGATACGTAGGCTGGCTCAAATAACGGTATTTCTGGCGCAGAGCCGTTTGTGGGGAAAAACAAATGACCAAGGCCGTAGTTGGAACTGATCCACGGCGTGCCGTGAAGTTGTAACACTGCCACTGCCAGTCTCAGCGCGACCGCTATCCTAGTAATAGTCAATGTGATGACTCCTGGCGACCATCAACTTCACGTACCTTTCCCCGCAGGTAACACCACTCTGTAGCCGTTTGTTCATTATTTCCCGTAGAGACATAATCTTGCGGATACTAGGCGATTGATGACGGTGTATCGATTCATGTATGTGGAATCTCCATGGGTCATCGTTCAAGTAGCCAATGCAAGGCCCTCTGTTTGACGGGCTCTTGAGCGTTTGACATATGTCCAGTATCTCTGGCGCAAGATAATTCTTCCGGGAGTTTGGTTTCGAAGATGGTGTGGGCGACGTGTTGGGAGCAGACGACGTGGACGCTGTAAAGCGTACTGATGGTGCACCCGATCTTACAGCCCGTACTTGTGGTCTAGTCTAAGCATAAGCGATCTGTTACCTCCTGGACACGGGTATGATTGTGTACTTACGAATCGACACGCTCAGGTTCTATTTCGATGCCACGCCACTTCCATGGGGGCACGAGGGTTGACCCAGGGTTCTTCTCAAGGGAAAGAATGCATTTGACCCTAAATTCGGTTTGAGAAGACTCGCTCTCGATGCGCAGCTGTAAGCTTGCTTGATGAAAGTGTTCGCAGGAGCATGGACATGTCAGCCGGGATTCAAGGCTCTTAAAGACACGCTTCGCGTGGTCACGAACAACCAACCAGTAATTGGAGTCGATTTGAGCCCGCCGTTCTCTTCGCGGAGCCTCTAGCTTAGTCGCGTTCTCAATAAAGCTACCAATTCTTTCTATTTCCTGGCTGATATCTTCAATAATGGCCTGGCAGCGCACGAGTCGGTATATCTCCTTCACACCTTTTCGACTGAAGAATTCCGTACGTTTCGTTTCGTCTTCAACGAGTTGGCTTCCTGATTTTTTGATCCAAGATGGCTGTTTCTTAGCGGCGTAAGAAGCAATGATCGATCAGCTTACCAGATATTCGTCGCTTAGCTTTAATCTCCTTTTCAGTTTTTCCACCTTTGACTGTACTATCTGCGTCGCCGCCAAATAGCTGTTATACCGCAGCCCCAACCTCTTCTTGAGTTCGATACGTAGATGTGGATCCTTCCACCTTGGCGAGTTCGGATGCTCAATTAGCTCTTCCTTTTCCCCGGGTGAGATCGCAAGTGGTGAGATCAACTGCTCGCAAGAAGCACGATACATCGTGTAAGCAATGTCGAACCTGATGCTCAGCTCCTCATACTGTAGCTTGTAGTTGATTATGGTCTTGACAAGTGAAGCCTAGGGTGTTGCTGTCAGTGGGTCTATCCTTGAAGATGGGCTGGAGCATTTACACTCGCGGAGTAACTTTTCAAAGCTTTGTCGATGAGCGGAAGCACCGCAAGTACGACGCCGGCCACCTCGAGTCCGGACATTGGACAGAATACAGTATCATGAGTGTGAAGATGCGGACATCAGGCCGTGTTCGCGGGGTAATCAGGCTGGGTGGCGGCTTATGAAGCTGGGCGACATACAGCCAATCCAGCCCGTTCTCAGCCACCTGCAGCCTCAGACTCGCGATTCGTCATCACCACGAACACCACAAATATAGTGACACCAGAACACAGCACGACAAGTAAGTGCTATCTTGTCAAGCAACCGTCAATATCCTCCCTCTAGAATCCAACGCCCAATTAGTCTCAAACCCCTCCTCATCCACCACCCTCTCCATAGCCCAGAACCTCTCTTCCATAACATGCACCCTCCTCCTACCCAGCTCCTCCAACAAATCCAAAAGACGCTTATCCACCCTCCCCAGCCAGATCCGCACAGCCTCTCCTTCGACCCTCGCACGACGCGTCACCCACCAAAGCGTGCCATCGCGACACATGCTAAACCACCAGCCTAGCAAAAACACGGCTTTGGGGTCTTTGTGTTCCAGCAGGGCTAGGAAATCGGGCGTGAGAAACGCGGTAAAGTATAGGAAATCCAATACGTTGGTATGCGATAGGCGTAGATGCTGGATGCGCGAGAGGATGAGGACGGGGAAGTGATAGACGTTATTCTCCTTATTAGACTCTTCCGTGATACCGAACATCAGTCTAACCTTTTCAGGCACGAGACTAGTGTCGTTGCTGATCATCCACTCAGGCGGCGTAGGACATGGGCCTGTCTTCTTCTTCAGGACGCGGTTGAACACGCTATCCTCTCTTGTTGGATCTGCGATACGCCAGAGATGGCGTTTTCCCTCTCCGATCTTCATCCACGCCAGGTCACCCGGCTCGGAGGATTTGAGAGGCCAGACGGCGTAAGGGTCATCGGATTCGAGGTACCAGAAAGATGCTGCGCCGAGGTGGACGCCGGTGGCCCAGATGGCATCGCGTTGCGACGGAGGGATGGGGCCGGAGAGAAGACGCTGGTACTGCGTTGTGGCGTGGGACCAGTGGCACAGGGATGCGTTTTGGAGAGAGATAGATTGGGTGGGAGAGTGGGCAAGAGCAGAGTCGTGCATCAGGGTTAGGCCAAGGATCATGTGCATTAGGAATGGGTGCTACACTACAAGTCAGTTCTGAACAGCTACAGGAAGAATGAGTTGGACGTTACGTTGAATGTGAGGCGGCATACTATGTCTCTGCATGCTGGGGCCATTCTCTCGCCTATGCGAATTCCGTCAGTCAGCCCGCATACTCAAAACGGTTCAATGTTATACCATACCTCCGACAGTCAGAGACGTCCTACTCTGAAATCTCGCAAGGATCTCAAGATGACTTTCCGAAAATTCCCAAGATGACTGTCCAGTAATCATGTTTGGATCCAGCGCCGACGCCCCAGATCGAAGAGAGTCTCCAATCATAGAAGTCACAACGCCGTTGGACGATATCGGGCTCCACAGCGTGCGAGTCGCTCCGTTATTCCCATGGTGCGGCGTAATCGTGGATAGCTCCCCAAAATCAACTGTCCCCACGCCCTCCACATGCACGTCCAACTCTCCCTCCTGACCCTCAAAGTCGCACGCCACGCCATAAGTCACGCATTTCGCGCACCGCGGCCTCGTCTCATCGCACTACCCAAGAAACATCAGCCCAACCAGCCTAAACCATAGATACACTCAAGACAACTAACCTTAACCCGTCTCAACTTGCAATTCTGACACCCACTCCTCGATTTCGCATTCCAGCGGCGTTTCCTTACACCCTTTTCAGCTGACAAAACGCTACGCTTGGGAACGAGAGCAGGCATAGCGTCGATTCAATTTGAGTTCCGTTCTTAATAAAGTGCCTGTGAGGTGTGCGGCAAGTCTGCAAACAGTGAGGGTATTGGAGGTGGGTAGATGCAGTCTAACCCGTGCTCGTATAAAGAGTCCATGCCGCCGTTATATACCCAGATATGCGTGTAAGACTGTACGAGACGGAAGAAACGCGGGGTTTAGCTGCTTCATCGCCGGTGGCAGCAGGGCGTAAGCGATGAGGTCGTGCTGCATACAGCGGCCGCGGGAAGGGTCCACGAGATTCTGCGCTAAGGAGCCAGTCTAACCCGCGTTCGTATACAGCAGTCACGGGCTGGTCTGATTGGTTGACTGAGGTAGCAACGACGGAGGCGTGGTGCGAGCATGATTCAATCGCTAGGATGGGGCAAAACTATTGAGGTATGAAGCGTGTAATATGCGTAAACTCCGAGAGAAGGTAGACGGATTTTGCGCGAGAATGAGATAGATGAGTAGGACGGGTTGGATGACATGGCATGATGAGTGCAACCAAGATGGTCATGAACAGGTATAAGTACGGAAAACCTGGCAGGTAGAATGCATGAAAGTTTATACAAACCTGGTTCTAAGCTATTTCCCATACCAACCTCTCACTCCACAAGACGTTGAAAATCGCTTTTATCCAAACATGTCCACCCCGACCCTCCCACCAACGATGAAAGCTCTCCTACAAGAAGAAAGGAACGGCCCCCTCATCCCCCAATCCATCCCAACACCCACCCCCGGCCCAGGCTCTGTCGTCGTAAAAATCCTCGCAAACCTCCTCCAACACCAGCTCCCAGGCATCCTCTCCGGCACTTCTGGCTTCACCTACCCCACGCCCATGATCCCCGGCGGACGAGCCGTAGGCCGAATCGCCGCTACAGGTCCCGACACGACAAGTCTCCCCGTCGGCCAACTCGTCTTACTCGAACCTTTCGTGCGAGCTCGAGACGACCCCGAGACGTGGATCATGTGGGGATCAATGCAAGGCACGACCGAAGGGAGCAAGAAGCTTTTTGCGCAGAATTGGCGGTACGCTACGTTTGCAGAGTATGTTTGTGCGCCGTTGGAGAACACCTGGGCGCTAGATGAAAAGAGGCTTTGTGGGGAACTGGGGTATACGATACCGGAGCTGGTGTGGTTGTGTGTTGATTTCGTTGCGTATAGTGGGCTCAAGGGGATTGGGTTAAGGGCTGGGGAGAGGCTGCTGGTCACGCCTGCTACGGGTCCGTTTTCTGGGGCGGCGGTCGGTATCGCTGTTGCGATGGGAGCGACTGTTTTGGTGACGGGGAGGAATGGGCGTGCGCTTCAACGCCTTGTAGATGCGCATCCGAAGATGGTTTCGGCCGTTCCGAGGACCAACGACATCGATACCGATAGGGAAAATCTGAAGAAGCATGGCCCCGTCGATGCGTTCCTAGAGATGACGCCCATGGGGGCGGAGGGAAGCACCCATGTTCGTGCTGCTTTCGGCGCGCTCAAGCAGTACGGACGAGCGGCTATCATGGGCTTTGGTGGCGGTGCTATGAAAGGTGTCGAAGTTCCGACCATGGAGCTGCTGCTCAAGAGCATCACGGTTCATGGTCATACTATGTACTGGGGTCAGGACGTGAGGGACGTAATTAAGATGGTCGAAGTGGGGGCTTTGAAGCTTGGAAAAGAGAGAGGTTTTGATGCGGTGACTGAATTCAAGATGGAGGACCTTGAAGATGGCTTCGACTGGGTTGGCAAAAACCACGAGTTCGGTCAAATGGCGGTTCTAGTCCCGTGATGCAGCCGAAAGTAGAAGGTGCGACGGACCAAGAGGTAGTTACCTTCAGAAATCAATGTTAGCATGTCACTGCGTAATACGTAATTGCTGGAACCAGAAGTCCTTGATTCCTAGTCGGATGAGTACCGACTGCCCGCTGTAGAGGAAGCCGGGGCCTGTTGCAGTCTGTTATAGCCCTATGCATCACCAGCTATCCTAAGTAAAGTCCCACTCCAAGAAAATGCAGCAATCTGTCATGGTTCGTGAACGTTTCATGACCTCTTAACGCCGTGTGCCGACTTGAATATACCCTTCAACGATCGTTTTACAGTACGCCAGTCGCAGCTACGGCAGGCGGGTGTAGTCGTCGGGGAAGGAGTGCCGGTCTTTTCCGCTAAAATCGAATCGGTCGTCGAGGTACGCGTGTCGCCGCCGCGGCTCGAAGAGCTTCTAGAGATTACGCTATCGGTCTTGAGGCCCTCAGGAGTTTTGTCTTTACTTCGCTCGCGCGATGTCACCTGTTCCTGAGTCCTCGCGCACCCCTAATCAATACCGTGTTGTTTTTTGAGCTTTTCTAAGTTCTCTTGGCGCTCGGCGAGATCGTTCGCGGCCTTGAGCATCTTATCTGGCTGGTGATATAATACTGCTGCTGTTAGTGATTGCTGTGTCGGAGAAGAGCCTGCTACGTACCGACGAGATACCGGTTCTGGAAGTTGAAGCCGTTGAGCTTGTCGCAGGCCGACTTTGCGTCCATTACGTCTTCATAGACGACGAAGGCTGTGCCCTTGGTGTTGTTGGCAATGCCCTGGCGAATTTGGCTGTGCTAACGTCAGTAACCTGGAGTGACGGTGAAGGCCAAGATGCGCCAGCGCATGAGGGAGACGACGTACCGCACTGGGCCGAACTTGCCAAAGAGGTCGAAGAGTTCCTCTGGGGTGACGTTGAAGCTGGCGGAGGATTAGCGTGTGGCAGATTACATACCTCGGGCATCTACTAACCTCAGGTTCTTTACGAAGAGAGCTCTGTAGACATGACATGTTAGCGCAGATGTCGTGTGAGTTGGTCGCATCGGCCTTGCGACTGGCACGCGATGCGGCATGGCGGACGTACCGGTTGACTTCCGGGGCCAATTTTCCTCCTCGACTCATACTTTGGCGACTGTGATGAACGGTAAAGAACGGGCTGCAGGGTTTGTAATGGGAGGCGGGTGGTGGGGAGGTTGTAGTGAGAAGTGAAGTTGGTGAACATGCGGGATCAATCGCGGATGGCGTGCACGTCCGAGCGCCGAGCTGCATCACGTGGCGGACGCATACCAAGAACAGCGACTCATGCAGCACCGAGATGACGATGCACATGCGCCGCAAACGAGAGGCTGTGAAATCGGGAATTTAGCATCTAGTGATTATGGACATGCACTGAATTGTAGATGCACGCCAACCTAGGGAAAAACTGAACAGCCTGGAGCCTACGTTGACTTTAGGTCACCTCCTTTGCAAGGTCTTGGGTTAATGTAGTCTGCAGACCTGTTCAGTTTCTCCCTTGTATGAGGTGGATGTCTCACCTGAAGGTGATATGGTGATGGGTGCACTCCTTGCTGTAGAATCGAGCGCTCGAATCGGAGACGCGGACTTGCAGCGAATGAAGCGGCTTGTCTGCTCCCCAGAGCTCCTGCAACGGCCAACCATCTGCACACGACAGACACATGCGCTTAAAGCTCTCTGTGAAGCCGCCGCATCCTCGCCTACCTATCGCGCCCTGAGTGTGTCGTCGGCGCTGGCGTGGCCGAGTCGTGGTTGGATTGTGCTGGTCGTGGTCGCAACATTCCCAATACAATCCCCGCCGACTTCTCCACCACCATCATTCTGCTCCCAAACCTCCCCCTACGCTCGTTCACCCGCGACCGCGCCCATCGTCGCCTCGCCGCAGGACATGCCCATGCCCGGCTCTTACTCCGCCCGTCTCTCCGCTGATAGTGCCGCTGCTCCATAGCCGCGCATCTGTCTGAGACGCCAGACCGGCGAGTACCTCGCACCTCCGAAGCCCCAGTCCATCCACCTCCGCACCCACGACCACCATGAGGCGCCTCTCGTCCTTCAAGGAGCAGTACAGGCGAGCTTCGGCGCGCGCCCCTACACCTCCGCCGCCCGCCTACGAGCCGCTGTCGCCCATCCTGCCGCCCACGGAGCCCTCGACGGCGCACCCCGCCGGCAATGCGAATATCCCAACCGCGTCGCTATCAGGCACAAGGCATATCAATGATGCTCCGCACAATGCTTTCATTCTCAGAGAGGGCGCGCGCGCGTCCGCAGAGCAGTCGTCGCCGGCGGTGACGTACGGGCACTCGTCGCGCTCCGCACCTCCGCCGCCGCAGTATTCTCTGGCGCAGACATCGCCCATTGAGGCCCTCGCAGATGTCGCTGTCACCAGGCAGCACACAAACTTGCCCTACGCTGACTTTTCGCGCCATGCTTCACACCCAGCGACGTCGCCCGCGACCCTCCCTTACCCGATCGGCGAGCGCGCCCCCGTACACGCCTCCCCTAGGGAGTCCATATATCCTTACGACGAGAGACCCGCGAAGAGAGCGCGCTCCGAGGTGTACGGCTCTCCACAGTACGGGCAGTCTCAGTCGAGACCGGCTACGAGCCACATCCCGGGCTGGTCCTATAGTGTCGAGCACATGGCCGACGACGGCAATGGCATGCATCAGATCAGCGCCGTGCCTGATGACCGACGTGCTGAAGCTGAGCTGCTGCTCGATTTCTTCACGGCAGCTACAACGCAGCTTGCGCAGTCTCCGCCCTCGACAGCAAAGCGGTTGGTCTTTTCACAATCAGCGCCGGCCGAGCAGCCTTCGCAACTTCTACAACATTCGCAACCAGTACAACAAATACAACATAAGCAAGCGCCCGAAAATCCTTTTCTAGCGCCTCCGCCGCCACCACCGTCATCCGACCACTACAGCCAACCTACGCAGGCACCCGTCGACCTGAAACACCCTTTAGACGCACCTTCCGACATAGCCCAGACCGCCTCGGCTGCGCAAACGCATACACCGCCTGAAGAAGCTCCTACTATCGTTACACAGCCTGAGATGCAAGATGCCGTTCCGCCAGAAGAGCCAAAGGCGAAAAAGGGACAGGGCTTGCCAAAAGGGAAGGCGCGCGCATCTCGTAGCACCCCTTCAGCCAGCAGCAAACGAAAAAAGTCGACTCCCAAGCCCAAAAGTGCGCCATCTACAACTACTTCTGGACCCCCGGATCAGCTTCAGTCGCCGCTGAGCCTGCCCGCCGACCAGTCTGCTGCGGTCCCAACGGACAGCTCCATTCCTACGGTACCTCTAGCCGAACCCGCCCAAACCTCACCCTCGCAAGCACGTCGTCATTCCTTCTCAATATCCGCTCCACCAATACCAGACGAGCCGCTCTCGACCTACTCACGAGCCAAATCACTACCTCTTGGGAACCAAGCAGTCGCCCCTGCTCCTGCTGCTACTGTCGCGCAGCCTGCGCCCGCTCCAGCCGAACCAGAACTTATCTGCGCCCATTGCAAATCGTCCGAATCACTTACCAAAATCGGCGACGGCGAGCAATGGATCGGCTGCGATGGCTGCAAAGAGTGGTATCACTACCCTTGCGCTGGTTTCAACAGCGAACGGGAGGTACGGGAGGTAAACAAATTCTACTGCGAACCGTGTAGACCCAAGTTTGGTGAAACAACGAGTAGGTCTACCGACGCACATTGGGCTTATAGTTCTAACATGGTCCAGAGGTTCGTAAATCCGTCCGAGCCCACACAACTGTTGACTACGCTGGTCTAAACGAGGGCGTTCTCAAGACCTCAGACGATAACCCGGAGCACCACTATATTTCAGCTTTCAAGAATGGCGACATCGAATTTACCCCCGAGACCTTTGCGCGTGTCCCGGCCCAGCTCATCACCGGCGACTTCCTCGAGAAGATGAACGGGTTCAAGGAGCCGATTGTGATTCCTGGCGACATGAACCCTCCGGCGGTGTCAACAGAGGAAGATGTTGTCATGGGAAATACTGAGGTGCAAGGAGATGGGTCAGGATCACACGTTGGGTACGATACAGTCGTCGACGACGGTCAAGACAGTTTGGATATGGTCATACCCAAAGGCCTGACGGTTCGCCGCGTGGCGGAACTGTACGGTCCAAACGAACCCGTCCCCGTAATCGACGTTAAAGCACAAGAAGGCGAAGGCAAGAAGTGGACCATGGGGAAGTGGGCCGACTACTACGAGCAACAAGGAGAAAAGCCAGTACGGAATGTCATCAGTCTGGAGGTATCTCGAAGCAGGCTCGGGAAGCTCATACGGCGGCCCAAGGCTGTTCGAGACATGGACCTTCAAGATTCCGTATGGCGGGAGGATGATAAGTCTGCGCCGCCCCCAGTGCAGTTCTACTGCCTTATGTCTGTCGCAGACTGCTTCACCGACTTCCACATCGACTTTGGCGGTTCATCCGTCTACTATCACATCGTCAAGGGAAAGAAGGTCTTCTTCTTCATCCCACCAACAAAGCAAAACCTCAAGAAATACGAAGACTGGTGTCTTTCTCCAAATCAAGGACACGACTGGCTTGGCAAACAGGTCAAGGAATGTTACCGAGTAGATCTGTACCCTGGAGATACCATGTTGATTCCTTCTGGCTGGATCCACGCAGTCTGGACTCCCGAGGACAGCCTCGTCATCGGCGGTAACTTCCTGACCCGCATCCATTACGGCATGCAGATTAAGATTCTGGAAATCGAGAAGAACACCAAGGTGGCTTTGCAATTTCGGTATCCGTTCTTCCAGAAGATCATGTGGTTGACCGCCATCAAATATCTGGAAGAAGATCCCATTCCTGGTCCAGTTCAAGAGCTTCTGCAAAGTGGCGAGCAGTTCACACGAGACACACCCATCTACTGCGAGCCGGACAGGTTCGGTCACAACTCGCACCTCGGCGCACAGAACTACAACAAACGATACTACTCCAAGCACGAACTTGAAGGACTGAGCGATCTTCTGAATTACATTTGGAGAACTGTCTTGATTACCGAAGGAAAAATTGATGTGCCTCAAAAGACCAAAAGTGCTGTCAACAAGTCGATCCCCAAGGGCCATGGCGAGCCGCTTGTGCTAGCCCGACGCTTTGCAATGTGGATCGCATGGAAACGGGGGAACGAGACCATACCATCTTGGGCCTTCTCTGATGCTGTTCTTCCCGAAGTGATGGAGACCACAGAGAAGAAGCTCAGTGCTGCTCAGGTTAAGAGACTGGAGCGTGAGACGCTCCATGAAGCCTTACGAGCAACCGCAGAGAGGTCTTCGGCACGCATTAAAGCCTCTGATATGATTCCCGAGCCTTCACCGCCTGTTGAAGTGGAGAACTACAATTACGAGATGGTGCCTGTGACGTCTGGACCATTGACTGGTTTCCTACGACCATCGGCAAACAACCCGCACATTACAACACCCAAAACATCTCAGCTCGGACCAAAACGTGTTGCATGCGATGCATGTAGGAAGCGCCGTATCCGATGCAAACACAAAGACGAGCTTATTGATACATCGAAGCCGGGTATGCACACCATCGACCTCTCTGGCTCATACGGCATATCTGTCAAACGCCGGCTTAGCGATCACTCTGTTGCAGATAGCTTGTCAAACGCCGCCAATGGGCCAGTGAATGGCGGCCCAATCATGGCTGATGTGAACGGCGACCCTTATGCACTCAAGTCTGGCAGAGTCAAGGCGTGTGCGGACTGTAGGAAGAGCAAGCGTCGATGCATACACGATGAATATGGGAACGTCGATCCTGTCAAGGCCAACGAGATCCCCATTCCGCGGGGTTCAGCGTCAAAGAAACGAAGAGTCAGCGATGAGGACTCGGGATCAACAGCGAAGCGGATGAGACATGAATCTTCATACGACGACGAATATCTGAACGGAGACATGCACGCGCGACATTCTCTACCGAATCAGTTCAGTGGCGGTTCGTCTTTCCTCCAAGAGATGGCTTATTCCGCCCAGCAGGCGCTGGATCAAAGTCCCGAGAACGACGATCTAGTGCCCGTTGATCCTGCCCTCCAAGCATATACGAACGGCGACTACAGCCACGACGTAGCGAACTCGTACCACCCAAACGGCGATACGGTCATGTCGTCGGTTGAGTATCAGCCAACCGATCCGATGCTCATGGATGGAATGGAACCAACTGGCCGCAACGGCGAAGTCCATGGTCCTAGCATAGAGCCGCTCACGCCTGGTCCGCCACCACACAACGATACTGCGCAAACGCACACGAACGGCTTCACATCAAAGCCCGGATCAGAACACCATGCTGTTCGCAACCCGTCATCACCTGTTTCGCCCAGACACGTCTCCGCTGCTTCGCCCACAGCGACCAACAACAACCACACTTATAACCCATACATCACCTCCCCGGCCACAAACAACTACAACAACTTCACCACAAACTCCGACTTCCCTCCCCCACCCGTCACGCCCACACTCAACAACTCATACAAAGCCCGCACCCAGAACTCCTCTGGCCGCAAAGCCAGTCAAACGCCCTCTCGCGCTGGCCGCAACAGCAAAACACCCAAGTCCACACCCAGCAAACGGCAAGAAAACGGCAATGGTAACGGCATCAAATTGGAGCACGGCATGAGTATGGGAACCGGCATCGGCATCGGCGTCGGCATGAACGGAGGCATGAACGTCGGCATGAACGTCCCCATGAGCAGCATGATCAACATGATCGATCCCAATCTCGACCAAGCGAGTTTCGATCTCATCAAGCAGCTACAACAGGAGGATTTGGGATTACGGAGGCGGAGTCGTTAAGCACATCGTACAACACCACACCATTTCTTGGCACTACTTCACTATCATTGCAGATGTTCTCCTCCCTTTTCCTTGATTTTTCCACATCATTTTCTGTTTTGTCTTGTCTTGCATCATTTCGGTCAACGGCGTTCGAACATGTCCAACGTATGGGGACAACGGGACTTGCGCGGCGTTTACTACTTCCTTGTTAGGAGGCTTTTGCTTATACCCAACTATCTGACACTGGGATAGTGTACATTGCACGTCATTTCTTTCTTGTTTTCTGTGTTACGTAGTCGATGGAGGGGAGAGGGGGAGGGGAGAGTCAAGGCGTTTTTTGACACCCAGTCAGCCAGCATGGATTGCGGCTCTTTCCTTTTTTCAGTTGTTAGGCGAGGTCTTGGGGGGTTGCATGCATGGTATCATAGATAATGGTGACTAGTCGCGTATGATTTGGTAATGCAAATGCACACCTATTCACAGAATGTTCTCCCTGCCTAGTTGGTGAACGAAATGCTGTGATGTGCCGTTATTTCATTGGACATGTCTAAGTCGTGATTTGAGTGACCTGCTACACTATAGCATTCATGGGCCAGTTGAGACCTACTCCACGTAATATCCGCATGCCAGGTCTCCTCTGCTGCTCTCCTTCGCCACACTACTCCAACGCACTAGTAACATTCGAGAACTCGCCCTTCTTCAGCTTCGTCTCCCAGAAAATCGGATTCGTGTCATTGAAGCCGTGCTTGACCCAGCCGTCCTCCTTGACATGGTACAAGTTGATGAAACCACCAGAGTACGCGTCGCGATGGGTAGCAGCGAGAATACTCCTCCTGCCCAGCTCGAGCGCCTCGTCGTCTTCGAGTTCGTACTTGTACTGTGCGTCGAGCACACCGTAGGCGAAGGTCTGTCCGGAACCGACACAGAAGAGGTTGCCGGCGAGGCGCGTGCCGTCGCTGTCGATGTAGTAGAGGGCGGGGCCTTCTTGCGGGGTTACGCCTGCGCACATTGTTCCCTGGGAGAGAGTGTTAGATGGGGAGGGAGAGAGGATGGCTGTGAGGGGGGAAGACGTACCATACTCAGACCCATGCCCTTGTATGAGTAGACGAGGTTGGCGAGGATCTTGGAGGCTGCGGCGACGGAGATACGGCGCTTGTGGCGGAGCTCGTGGAGGCGACATTGCATTCCGAGGTATGCGAGCCAGTATTGGCAGTCCTGTTGTATGTCAATACTTAGCCCTCCATACTGACGCTCCCCTCATCATTGTCCTGTACGTACAGCAGCGCCACCAGCCATAGTTCCCAACAAGCAGTTGTTGATCTCAATGACCTTCTTGACCGTCTGACTGGCTATCCAGTTTCCGGCCGTCGCACGCGAGTCGGTGGCTACGATGATGCCGCCCTTGAAGCGGAAGGCAAGGGTTGTGGTTCCGTGGGCGATCTTGATGGGGCAGTTGGGGTTGGAGTAGTCGTCCGTCATTGCGCGGAGCCATGACGCTGACTATGAGGCTGTTAGTACATTCCGCTCCTCATATGCTATAGTAAAGGAATAGCGCACCTGAGCTACTGGTGGTAGGGCAAACTTGAGAGACAGCTCTGGGGTGCCGCTGTAGAGCTGCAACTGCTCCTCCTCGGACGGGCCTTCCTCTGTATACGCCGGTTGGCTGTACTGCGATACTAATGAATCCATGACAGCGACGGTGTGTATTGGCGGGATTTAGAGGGTATCGGAAACGTGATCGAGTGGTTGGGGTGGGGTTGTTTGATTGTTTGACGTGGTGATGTGAGCTCGAAGCTCCGGCGTTGTCGGTAATGCCAAGACACAGCCGCGTCTAGCTGTTGCCTTCACCAGTCCGGTGGATCAGCGCCGATGACCTACACTACAACCTGCGCACTCTCGAGCTATCTTTGCACCTAGACTCTGCTATGGGCGATGAGCACTATCGCTTGCTTTGTTCCTTGCCATGTCCACGTCTTCCTCTCTAGTACTAACCTCGCAGTGATCGCCACTCATACGAGCAGCGATGCTGAGTACCGCGCGCCTGGCGTGCGTCATCGCCGTTTATCGCAATAGCATCTACTCCATTTAATTAAAGAGAAGGAATGCGATCATGCTCACAGGCATGCGCATGCGCAAAGAGTGTAGAGATATCTGCAGTCATGTCGTTACACACAGCGACGGATCAGCGTGGCGCAGGCGCATCGCAAGAGAGGGAAATGCCTTCGGAAGGACTATTGCACGACCTTACTACACCTCTACATACGTCATCAGGTACTACAAGTTCTCGCATCGCGCAAGTCAGGAACGGGCGTTGGGGCTCAAGCGTCACATGCCGCTCGTTGAGACTTGAGGTCAGGCAAGACATGGCGCCGACCCACGCGCGCATCTCGCACCCATGTCAGCCTCAGTCACTCGCCCAGCGGACTTGAACACATGTTTGCATTGCCTATATGCAGGCACCAGCAACAATCATGCAGGCACCGTTTTCACTCACTCTGTCTCATTTGTCCTCTCACGTATAAGCATACGTGCGGCCCGCGTGCAGGTCCGGCGCAGCGTGCGTGATGGTAGCAAATGATCGTCGAGGGCAACAGTATATACATAGGTGGCCGCCATCAAGAGAAGGAGTGCGGAAGGATCTGATCATATGTACATTGTGTGTCAGCCATAGGATAAAGTACCGCCTTCACCCCATTGTCTGCTCTTCTTTCAAGTCTTCTGAATGCCCCGTTACGACACTACACCTTATTCGTACTATCAACCTTCGCGACCACCTTCAACTTACTCCCCATCTTTTTCACACACTGCTTACCATCGTATTGCCCCGCCCACACGACTCCACCCCTTGCCCGCGCGCATCGATTCCGGCGTTGATCTCTCCTCGCCGCGCACCAGAAATGTGCTGGTTCACCCTCACACCAGCCAAAGGCAAAAAGCAACAGCGCCCTTCTACCGACTCTTCATGTGCGGAGGAACTCGTTCGCGTTCGACGTAGTCCCGCGTCGCCTCGTTTCAGCGACGTCCGCGTCAGAGTACCGAGTATGAGCCTCGAGGTGGAGGAAGGGGGTGGTCAAGATCACGTGCACTTCGATGCGCACCTGAACCACCACCACAGACACCCTCATCTGCATCCACTACTCATGCATCCAATTCATGGTCACAGCCACCACCACCACGGACTCGGCATAGTCGATATCAAAGAAGGCCACCTCCGCGGCTCTGGCAGGAAACGCAGCATCTCATCTCCTTGCCCTCCACCCCCAACCCGCGAGCCATCACGTTGCCCACCACCGTCCCGCCCCCGCGAACCAACTTATCACACCCAAATCGTCGAGCCTAGGGCATCAACAACGACAGTCCGGGACAACACCCGCACAGCCCTCCGCAACGTCCAGCAAGAGCGGACCCGAGGAACTTTACGCAGAGTAGCCGGTTACGAAGCCTTGAGCAAGAGCATGCCGTGGGATTGGGATTGCGTGAGCAGTACTGTGGGAAGTAGTGCGAGTGGGGGAGGGAGGTGGATGAGGAGGAGGAAACCGAGTGGGTTGAAGTATCCGCCGTTTGGGAGTATGGATCGTTGGCTTTGACGCCTTTTCTTATGTCTGGGTCTGGTACTGGAGTTTTAGGTTGGAGCGAGTGGCTTTCATTATTATGACGTGTTATATACCCGAAATGTTATACCCTCTTCTCGATGGATACGGGCCATGAGTGTGGAACGACTGTGAAGTAGGCGTTCCACTGCCAATCTTGTGTTGGATCTACTTGCTTGATTGTGTAGTCCCTGACTAACGTTGCTGCGATCTTCGCGAGTTCAATCTTAGCGATGTTTTGGCCTGGACAGCCGCCATAACCTGCTCCAAACTACAGAGATCAGTCAGCATGTACACAAAGATGCTCTTGTGCAATCAGTATGGGGACAGAGGTCACTTACAGGTATAAAGTACCTCTCCTTCGCAGCGATATCCCCTGCTAACCAGCGATCTGGGTTGAAGACGTGCGCATCAGCACCCCAGATCTCTTTTGAGTAGTGCATCACCCATGCTGTATTTGAAGATGGCAAAATCAGCTGAGCCACCAGACAACATCTATGGGGAGTAGTGACTCACGGTTGATTGACACAATAGTACCCTCAGGTATGATGCGATCTCCAATTACCAATCCTCCTTTGGGCGCTATGCGCGGAAGACCCATGGGCACGGGACCAAAGATGCGAAGCGCTTCCTTCACACAGGCTTGCACAAAACTACTAAATGTCAGTCCTGCATATTCTTCCAAGCTGATGCAAAGAAATCGTCCCCTCACCTAAGTTGCTGCGCATCAGCATAAGACACCACCCGACCCCCACACAACCCCTTCTCTACTGCTTTGTTGACCTCCTCATGCGCTCGCTCCCACGCATCCTCATGCCGAATCATATAATAAACAAAAGACTGCATCCCCGCAGCCACCGTATCTGACCCCGCACCCACAGCCGCAAGCGCCTGCGTACCAATCTCCCGTTTGGTAAACTTATCCGGATGCTTCTCATGTTGTTTAAACCAGTACTGCACTGCATCATACCTCACATTCTCATTTTTTTCTCGGTCTACCAACACAGACGTAACAGTGTCGAAGAGGTGACCCATTGGTAAGATGGACAACCATGTCATGATTGGATTGGCTAGCAGGGCGATGTTGATCCAGCGGAAGTAACCGGCTACGGCGATATACGCGTTCAGAGCGAGGGAATTTGAGATGGAGTTACCGATGTCTTTACCTTGGGCGAGGAAGCCGAAGGGTTTGGAGAAGACGATTTCGCCGATTACGTCGAAGGTTAGGTAGGAGATGTAAGTGTTGAGATGTATTGGTTTCTTCGCGGATGCGTATTCGTCCATCCAGTCGAGGAAGATTTCGAAGGTACGGTCAATGTGCTCTTCGGAGCGGAGGAGGTTGGAGACGGTATATGCTGCGGCTATGTATTTTGATTTGTCGATCTTCTTTTTGGGGTCGGTAGTGCTCATAGGTGATTGAAAGCGATAGTCTGGTAAAGCGTGGATCTTGTACCAGTTTGCCTTGTATTCATGTTAATCGTCTACTAGATCGGTGTGCCTTTCGAAGTAGTACCTTGTGGAGAGGAGCTACGAGGATCTTTGCAATGGCATCTGGATGGCTAACGCTGACTTCGTCGTATGAGATACGAACGAAGTGACCTAGGGAGATTGTGAGCGAGCCATCGATAACAAGCGCTGCTGCATATCTTTTACACTTACCATGTTGTTCATGTAAGCGTATGAGTTCGAGGTTTTGATTGCCTTTTAAAATCCGATGCATATGCCAAAGACGAGTAAAAGAAGCAGCAAACGGACCTGGTATACCGCTGATTGCGGAAAAGTACCGACGCCATGTAAGTAGAGTCAAGAGACTGAGGCCTGCAATTGAAGTGACCAAAAGCCAGTACATTTTGATTCAGTCGAGATGACTGATGTCAGCATGAGCTTGATCTGCATAGTCGGAAGATATGCGGCGTGGCACATAAGTGGGATGGAAGGATTTGGGACTTGCATACTTCTGGAGTAGCGGGATGCGGCTTTAACCCAATCAGGCTTTTAGCGAGATGAAGTCGAGGTGGCATAGATTACGAACCGTTAGCGAGGGTGAGGACGGGATCCCAAAGTTTTGCCTCTAATAGACGGCTTAGTACATTACAACACTGAGCAATGCAAGAGTGAATCGCTATGCCGAGCTAAGTGGGCTAAATATCAACTTGACTCTACCGCAAGCTCCTCGGGCGTATCTCTGATAGCCGCTATATCCTCGGTGTATGTCGCACATCCAGTTCAGTCGTCACAATAATCGAATTCTGCCGGGAAGACTTTACAGAGTTGGAATGCGACTCACCAAATCCGAAAATCGGTGGACCTGGTTGTTTGTGTATCCCTTCCACAAGCTCTACTTGCGACTCGTTGTCAGTCAGCCCCTGCTCTAGCCTCGTTATAGTTCCCATAGAAGCGCGCTTATTTCGGAGTCCTCGGCGCATCGATGAGAGATGGTATGGCTTTTCGTTCGATCGCTCATAACTGCCCGCAGAGCTGTATTTGCCTCTGACCTTACCCCAAAGTGCTTTCATTGCTGGCAAATTCGCCGCAACGATCGCACATTGGACCTCGAACGATGCCACAATTATCATCTTTCCAACGTCTATTGATAGATCTGTCTTCATCGAGGATACCGATATGAGGATGGGTAGGCGGATGATTGCGACTGTGACGGAGATGATGCCGAAGGCGAGGACGGAGACGACGGTGACTTTACGACGTAGATTCATTTGGAGGGTCAAAACAGAGGGTATCGGGAGACAGATGATGTAGAGGTCCATGAAGATGTTCTAAAAGCGACACGTGTCAGTATGCGCGCAAAGTGTGGTGGCTGAGTGTAGGTAGCCAATACGTACAAGGATAGGTGGAGTGAGCATCATGATACGCATATCGATGCATTTAACCTCTGGATGCAACATGGGGTTGAGAATCTTCTCAAACGGTATACATTGTAGGACTGTCATGAGCCTAGATGTCGTCAGTCTGCGGCCATATGAATTGCGGATACCAGTCAACTTACAAGCTAGAGAGGAAAATCGAAAACGCCAGTGCGAATCCAATATATACGAAGCCGCGGAACGTTTGACCAACAGAAAGCCGGAGATAGAACAAGAGAAAGGTCATCTTGATGACGGAGTGTTCGCCATAGATCACGATCTCTTCGATGAATGATATCTGCGTGCTTCCTTAGTCCTTCTATCTCTCACGAGAACGCTGATGGAGAGCTTACCCGAAGAAGATCGAGGGATTGGAAACTGCAGTCTATATTGCCCGGTCTGTTGGAGTCGATAGTAAGTCTTCGCACAATTTCAGCAGATCACCCCCGAACTTACTTGCCACAGCCCAGGTTCAGGAACAGCTGCAGAACAACTTGATGAACAATACTGACGACCTGAGAGAATAAGCAACGGTGAAGACATCGCAAAGCTGGTCATATTTTACCAGCACAAGACACGAAGCTGTATCATCCCAACCCCATGATCTCAAGACCAATGCGCGAGAGTAGAATCGGGCGACCGAGGACAGCAAGCCAATTACGAACGTGAAGTAGGCGACAACATACGCCCACTCGAAGAGGCTGAGCACCATACTGAAGCTGTAGGGTGGGAACTACTGCTGGAGGAGAAGGATGAACGAGCAACTCCACAAAGCAGAAACAAAGGAGATGCATCTCAGGTCCAACTGCACGAAGATCAAACCTCCACCCTACACGATGCCCGAAACAGGCTTCACGCATCGACACGATGCAAGAAATCTCTATCGCGTCTCTTCTGGCTCGCTGATTTGCCTGACACACCGCGAATGCGCGCCACGGCACAACATGCGGCGCAATTAAACCCGGACCTGGTAAAGCCATGTGTATTGCACCCCATCTCAGGGGAGACGAGTGTTGATCTTATGTCGTTATGGCGGCAATCTAGATGGCGTGCGTGCTCAGGACGCGAAGAGGTACAGGCTGAGGAGCGCGGTTGAGGCCGCGAGGGGGTGACGAGCTATTCAACGGTCCTGCCGCCTTGGCAAAGTACACGCCAGGTGGTACTATCGTCGGGTAACTTGTTCATGATCGCGAATTGGGTGATTTGGGGGGTTTAGGAGATTTGCAGGAGAATTGGAGATGTTGGAGGGTGAGGTGTGGAGGTGTGGCTAGTCAGCAAACGTCGGAAGGGTCCAAGCAATGACTACGACTAGGGAGGCACGTCATCGCGACGCATTGGCATCGACCACTTAGTAATAGCGACGGCACGTAAAGGTACCGAGGTATCGACATGCCGCAACACAAAATTTTGCGAAAACCATCGACACGATGCGAACGATTATCGCCCAAAAGACTAGATTACGGATACACACTTCCTCGATTACACATCCTTCACAAACCCAACCTCAATAACCTTATCCATAGGAACGTCCAAACTCGCAATCTTCGTTCTCGAGTTGTCCCGAATAAACAAGAAAGCCTTGAGGAAGAATCGTCGAACGATGTTCGTGCCGACCTTGACCTTCATCTGCTCTTTACCAATAATGTACAGCACCTCACGGTTGTACGCACGCTCAAGAGCTTCCAGACGTGCAGAAGTAGTCGAGTTGCGCGTTGGAGTCGATATGCCACTCCCAGCAACAGTTTCGGTAACCATGGTCTTCTCCGGCTGGGCGCCGGTAGCCTTAGCTGATATCTCACCGTCGCGTTCGAGGGCCCGTGCGACGATGTGGTTGCGGACTTTCTCGTAGATTAGAGATGCTAGGTCTGGGGTAATGACTTCGTCCATGTAGCCGTGGCGGACTACTAGGCGGTAGCAGTTGGGGACGGCGAGTCGCGAAACACTGTATCGGTTTTCCGGGGCGACGAAAGGTACTTCTAGCGGCCGGAGGTGGAAGAAGACGATGACCTCGGGGATGGTGACTAGTTTGCGGATGAACTGACTGAAGACGATAGGAGTTGTCTCGCCGGCTTTGTCGAAGAAGATGCCGAAACCTTCCATGATTCCGACAGACTTGCTGCCATACTGCTCGGTCAGCTCTAGGCGGCCGTCTGGTAGTGTCTTTACGAAGTGTGTCGTTGGGAAGCGATCGCTAGCTTCCGCACCCCATTGTTGCTCTTTGCCAAACCGCCAGAGGATGAAGATGGACCCAAGGAGGCAGGCCAGAAGAATAGTGAACCAAGCGCCGTCTGGAACTTTGGTGAGTGCCGATGACAGGTATGCACCGTCCAAACAAGCGATGGTGAGCCAAGGAAGGAGCACAAAGTATGGCTTGATGCGCCACACTAAGATCGCAACAAGTGTAACCATGCATGTGTCGAAGAACGTGACGAACATGACGCATACACCGTAGGCGTTACCTAAGGATGTTGTGTTGTTGTAGATGGCAGCGACAAGTACAGTTCCGATCATCAGCAGCCAGTTGATGCTGGGGATATACAGCTGCCCATGATACGTTGTCGAAGTGTGCACGACCTTGATCTGTGGAAAGTACGAGAGCTTCATGATCTGGGTCAGGAGTTGAAACGTCGCCGTGATCATGGCCTGCGACGCTACGATAGCAGCGGCGATGGCTACGATGAGCGAAAAGATGAGCCATCCTGGTGGGGCACAGTTGTAGAAGGGGTTAGAGTATGCCTCCGGGTGCACACTGATGTAGGCAGCTTGGCCACTGTAAGCGAGCAGTAAACACGGGTAGGCGTATCCGAGCCAACTGATCTGTACTGCACGGCGACTGAAGGCACCGATATCTGCGAACAGAGCTTCAACGCCTGTAAAGGCCAGGAGTATACCGCCGAGACTGCGCCAGCCTTCGTATTTGTTCCGTATCAGGTAATCGAATGCGTAGAAAGGATTGAAAGCTTTTAGGATCGCGTAGTCATAGCTGTAGTCGTTAGTCAAGAGTACTTCGGAAGTAACAAGAACACATACTTGGCAAGGTTGTATATTCCAAACCCAGCGTTCAAGGCCAGCCATACAATGACGATTGGCGAGAAGACAAACGTCAGTTTTGTGACACCAAGCGGCTGCACGACGAATAGCAGAACGAGGATGGCGCATGTGACGCCGATGATGGTGGACTTCTCGATATCAGGCTTCACGACGTTGAGACCCTGGACGGCACCCAAGACGGATTGAGCTGGAGTCAGAACACCATCAGCCATAACCATCGACACGGCTAGTACACCGATGACTTGCAGTAGGCCGCGAAAGAACTTGGACTTTTCGATGGTTGAGCGGATATTCCTTGTGGATCGGCCCAGAGTATCGGTATTGTGTCTCTCCATCCCTGCATGATAGTCAGTATAGGGAGACCTATGGCAGGATGCACACTCACGTATTAGGGTTGCTTCGCGTGGATCTCTGTTCGCGATGTTTGCCTGCACCCGTTGGTGACTGAAGATCTTACGCAGATTGTTTGACGTACATATTTAGACAGAAGAGAGTATGTGCTGAACGTTCCGCCCTCTCCATCGTTGTCGGCGCGTAGGATGATCAAGACGTACTTGACGGTGACCATCAAGGTGACAGACCATAGTATGAGCGACAGAGCACCAAGCAGATTGATGCGACTAGGCGCCTCTGTGAACGTTGAAGAGTAAACATAGAGCGGCGATGTTCCAATGTCGCCATAGATGACACCGGTGGATTGGTATGCAAGGACGAGGATCTGTGTCAGACTGAAGACCTGTGTCGCGTCAGTGTGCTGGATCACACCGCGCCATGTGCTTCCTTACCTGGCTGCGCTTAAAATCGCGCTCATCGCGCAGACCTGCATCTTCGTCTTCCGCGTCTTCCAGTTCGCTGATCTTCGCATCAACCGAAGTCCGATTCGCATGCGACTTCGTACGCGAGCGCATAGGATACACTCCGCCCACAGACTGCGAAGATCGGACTGGATGCAGGTCTGCATCTGCAAAGTGTATTGAGGTATCCATACCAGGCTGTCGGTGTTGTACGCAATGACAGTAAAGCAGTCTCGCAGGACTTATACCATCCCGTTATCTGGCCGCAACTGTGACTGTCTGACAATCTCATCTGGTAACAAGCTCTACCGCTGACGAAAAGCTTTGGTTGGCTCTTAGCCTTGGTGCTTATCGTGAGAACGGAATGCCCACGTGTAGTTAGCTGCTTCATTGTTTAGGCAGGATGGCGCAGCACTGCGGGATTTTCTTGAGCGTCGGCGCGCGGGGATGTGACTTGCAGCGCTTGCTTTTCGGCGCCGCAACGCCCTTGATGCAATGTCGCGGGCTCGTAAATCGCGCATCCCGTGAAGACTTGCCAGGAGTAATGGCTAAAAGCAGGCTTTGGTCCTCAGCTCGTTGGGGAAGCACACAACACATAGGCACTCGAAAGAGTGCAGTGTGGTCGGTCACAGTGGTGACGAGCGATCATCAGCCGCCATCGTCAGATTTCGAGCTTTGCATCGTGCAGGCTTCATGCACGAGCACCAGCTGAAGTTTGGCGGGGTGTGGGATGTCTTTGTGTATTGGGCAACTGCACCCTGAGGGATGATTGCAGCTAAAATCGTCCTGAGCCAATCAGCGAGGGTCGCTAATGCCTGAGCGGGTCACCCCGCTAATGCTTGGTCTGACCTTCACAACACGCAGCCCGTGGGCCTCGACCATGCGTACGACCCTCATTGACAGACGGATCGGTGCCAGCTGTACCTCGTTTCTTGGTAGCACTACTTTGCAAGCGCCCGTCGCGGCTCGTGTCTATAAATTTCCTTCATGTCAAAGGCCCGAAAACGGGGATACGATCATGGCAGCGCATGGCCTAGCTGACGGTGCCGTTGGTCTAGCAAAGCGTACCTGCGTCTCGAAGCCGGTCATGTCGTTGGCACGGTGTGCCAATTATCAATTCGGGTGGACGCAACAGCCGCCGTATACGTGAACCCCATCATCATGAAAGCTTTCCAGTTTCTTCAGTCCGAATCCGAAGTGGAAATCGAGAGCCTCATGGGACGCGGCGGCTTTCTCGACTCAGATCCTCCAAGTTTGGGAAAGGGAGAAGAATACGGTACGCTATCAGCGTGCCTTACCACGTGATCGGCGCGTAGATTTCCCTCCTGCGGCATATAAAACGTTACATGCGTTCTCTCTCTTTCTCTTCACCTCACTTCCCAAAATTGATGAAGGATCCAAAACGAATTTCTCAAGATTGATGAAGTATTCAAAACAACTTGAGCCCTGTCATATGCTCCAAAAGCACAATGGAATTGGCTCATGTCTGCTCGTGCGCCTGATCTTTTGCTCAAAATACCAAAAAGCACACACAAGCCTCCCATGAGCTGCCGTCTGCCACTTCCACTTATACTTGATCCGCATTTGTTCCAAAACAACACACTAATATTTCATGTCGCTTTCTTCCTCCAAAATGCATCCAAACTGCTTACATGGAGAAGCACAATTCAAAGAACTAAAAACTTGTAACTAAAATAAGCTGTGGAATCTGCTATGTTTGAGTCTCTGAGCAAGTCAACCCATTCAAAAGACAAGTGGAAACTTTGATGGAGTTGTCGACAAAAACCCTTGTGTGCACGTTCATGTCCGCGCCTGGAAACAAAATGTCGCACGCAAGACACCATGGAAGTTCGAGCTTTTGTTGTGTTCTAAAACCGCCTTCTGACAGCGGAATGTCTCTGTTATCCTCGTTCCCACGATATATAAAATCCTCTCTTCGACCAGTTCTCAATTATCATCTTTCCACCACGATTCTCTTGCGCAGATTCCAAAAGGCATAGAGAAAGGAGCAATGTCTTCCAAAAAGATCAAGGCGACAGGATGATGTTCTGTTTCCGCTCTTTCTGGCTTCTCAGCACACTACAAAACTACAAAATACCAACGCATGTGAACCAAAACACCTCCCACGCTTTTTGGCTGTCTTCTGCGCTCCTGCCTTCTTACCTACTTCCTTCACTTCAACATCAAAACTCTGAGGCAAAGGCTGTATGTGGAAATCCTCGTTCTCAATCTCAGAACAAAACTAAAGCAGGCGATATTCATAGAGTCGCTCCTCCCTCCAGGTTGGAAACGCGAAATTGGTGAAAGAGAAATGTATGCAAGACTTCCAGTTCAAAAGCCTAAGCTGCCTCTGTCATGAGTCAGCGGAGAGTTTCCAAAAGTCTGGTTTCAAGGATCTCATGTGTTCTGCTTTTCGGTTGTGGGCCAAAAATAAAGCACCTACAACCTATGCCTCCAACCTTCTACGAAACTCCCCCTTTAAAAGTGATCTCGCTCTTCGAAATGCCCTACAACACAACCGATGGTTTCGAGAGTAAGATTGGAGAACTGAGTGATCGCACGGCACGCACCTGTCGATGGTCATGATCATCATCGTCACTGACACATGTATCCCCATTAAACCAGCACATAGTGTATTCATCCATTGTTCTAGTATATATCCCTAACAAAAGCCGCTCTATATGCCAAAGCAACACAGCCCAAAGCCTGAACCGACTCCCCAACTCCACATCATCACCGGGTATACCACGCTCAATTCATACAAGCACTGAACATATCTTTTCATCCCAGCATCTTCTTCCACACACGCCCTATACGCCGTGCATACACCGAAGACATCCACTTCAGAATGCCGTCCTACAACTCGTCGTGCGCATCCGGCTCCGGCATCTGGATCGGCTCCGTCGGCCTACCAAGTTCCTCATCAATGCTAACACCCTTCTTGGAGCGGTACTTTTCCCACACGCTCCAGAACTCCTTCTCCATGCTTTTCTCCATTTGGTCGGGGAGAACGACTACGTACTCGACGTGCAGGTCGCCGTATTGCAGTCCCTCGTGGGTTTCGAGTTGTTGGGCCCATACAGGCATGCCCTCTTCCTTGACGATTTCAACCATGTTGGGCTGAACGACTTCGCCGCGTTTGCGCGAGAGTTGGACAATGTGGCCGTCCAGGTGGGTGATGTTGCGTGTCCAGCCGCCCATCCATGCCTCGCGGAGGGAAAGCACTTCGCGCCAGAAGAGATCCTTGCCCCGTCTCCGGAAGAAGGTTCCGTCTGTGCGCTCGTGGTTTTGTTCTCCCATGGCAGGTTCGGCCTCGACGAGGTGGACAATGAGGTCGCCGGCGACGTAGTCGGGGCTTTCGTCTGCTTCGTTCTCGTAGGTGATGCGTACGCCCTTTGGCATGCCCTTCTCAATTTCGAGATCGTGTGATTCGGCTTCGCGGATGACTCTGCTACCGTGGCAGACCGGGCAAGGCTTCTTGATCGTCTTTCCTTTGCCGTGACATTGGTCGCAATGGACCTGCACTTGCTGGAATAGGCCGGGCGCGAGTTGCTGTCGCTGGATCCTGATACCACGCCCGCCGCATGTACCACAAGTCTCCACGTGTCCATCTTCCGAGCCTGAACCCTCGCAGGCTGAGCAAATCGCTTGCTTCTCGATTGTGAACTCCGTCTTTCGGCCGTTGTAGAAGTCGCGCAGGGGCAGTGCGACCCGTACTTCCATGTTCGGTCCGCGTCGTTCTCCGCCCTGGTGTCCAAAGTGTCCTGAGCCGCCGAAGAAGCGCGAGAAGAGATCGAAGGGATCGTGCTGGCGTGGACCACCGCCTTCCTTGTGTTGCTTGATGCCATCGTGGCCGTACTGGTCGTAGATCTTACGCATCTCTTTCTTGCTAAGGACCTCGTAGGCTTCGGCTATCTCGACAAACTTCCCACTTGCCTCATCGTCGCCACTGTTGAACGTTAGAGATGTGAGCTGATGTGATGGGTTTACGAACGTACGGGTTCTTGTCTGGGTGGAACTTCTTGCTGAGAGTTCGATAGGCTTTCTTGATCTCGCGCTCTGAGGCATCTTTCTTAATGCCAAGTAGCTACAGTATCATGTTAGCAAGTGC
Source organism: Alternaria hordeiaustralica (assembly GCF_023758085.1). Lineage (NCBI taxonomy): Eukaryota > Fungi > Ascomycota > Dothideomycetes > Pleosporales > Pleosporaceae > Alternaria > Alternaria hordeiaustralica. Next base: position 140,363 of record NW_026056794.1, on the reverse strand, counting down.
ACTTCAACTTGCAACTGAGGCGAAAGTACAGATGTGTACAGATAACGCTTTTACATACCTTGTAGTAATCCTCTGCACCAGCAACAATCAGCGCCAAGAAGGCGACCAAAAAGAACAGCGCTAACCGTGGGAGCATTTTGTCCTATGAGTTGCGCCAACAGCGGTGTTGGAGTTGCGAAAGTGAGTGGACGGAATAAAAGTATCCGAGATAAATGCAGGAGCAAACTTCTACATGGGGTTCGCGTGTTAAACTCAGGTACGAGCGACCCCGAAAAGAAAGAATTGGGAGAGTGAAAGCGGAAGGGCGACTTGGAATGTGAAAGTGGATGTTGCGAATGGGACACGATAGCAGTAACGTAGATTATGCGGCCAATCGGAGTTACGCCTTGGCATTACCGACTTCACTTTTCATGCGAGGCATTTCCCACGCGACGACGGTGAATCGAGGCTACACCACCCCACACGCCTCCGACACGCAATAGCATACAGTAGAAGGACGCATTGAGTTGCCGTCTCCATATACGCACCCTCAGGTCGACCTTGGCGTGCGCAGCCCGCGCTAGCAAACCTCCGCAAGACCTCCGCAACCACCGCACACCAACCACGCCTCGACTCGACACCCACCACCACCCGCCATGGCGTCGATAGCGACCAAGGCGATAGCCGGAAAACCAATTCTCCCACCATGTTTCACAAGCCAGAAAGTCGGCGTCGTAGTTTCAGCAGGCAAGATGGCGAGAGCAGTACGAGTGCGCGTCGCAGAGCACGAATGGAATAAGAAGTTCAGGAAGGTGTGTTGGCACGACAATCGCACATGTGCCCATAGCAGTGCTGACGAATAAACCAGCACTTCCCAGCCCCAAAAACATACATAGCCCGCGACCCCAACAACTCCGTCGTCGAAGGAGACATTGTGCGCATAACATCCGGCTACCGCACCTCCAAAGTAATCCGCCACGTCGTAACCTCCATCGTCGCGCCCTTTGGCGAGCCCGTCGAAAACCGACCCCCAGTTCTCACCCAAGCACAACTCGACGAACAGCGCATCAAAGAGCGGTTATTGAAGGACGTACGGTCAGCGGAGCGGGGCAGGCAAGCGAGTATCCAAAGACTGGCGCTGGCGCGGAAACAAGGCTTAACAATACCCACATTGGCCGAGGCTATGGAGGGCATGAGGATACATACTGAGGCGGAAAAGGCACGGGCTGAGGCGCATGGTGGGCAGGCTGGACAGCAGAAGACGGCCAAGGAGAGGCGGTTGGAGCAGGGCAAGAAGACGAAGGCGGAGGTTAAGGCGGAGAGTAAGGTTAAGAATGCGAGGAAGCAGACTGCCTGAGGTAGTTGTGAGGTGGGAATTGTAAAACATATTGTGTATACATCAGACGCATTCAGGGACCGCCTGCATGGTGAGTTGTGGCAGCGCATGGCATACGCTTCACGATGTCACTGATGCTCAGCATTACTACAGTGATGACTATACTAATCAAGCAGCATTCACATCCATCTTACAGCGTCTTCTCCTTCTCCATGGGTATATAACGGGATATCTTCTGTTTCGTAGCTCAGCCCAACACCGAACTAACACTCAAGCCAAAAATCCAGCTCCCACAGCCAGGAAAGCTACCGCCCATCCCACCAGCCTCAAAGAAACTCCATCTCCACTCGCCTTACCTAACACCAGTCAGTCAATCAAACATTCCACACGCATCTCATCAAGTCCCAACATACCTTCCCCATCCCCCGTCTGCACCGCACCCCCCACACTCGTCCTACTCTGCGCCACCTCGGGCGCCCTCGTCCCATTCGGCCCCTCTATATACTCCAACCCCCTCCCCTCCAATCCATAGCACACCTGCACAACCTCAAAATGCGGATCCGTCTTCGCCTGCGGATAAATCTCCTCGACACACTCCCTCCACTCGTCGGCCTGCTTCGACGAAGTCTCGCAGTAAAGCATGCAGTCCTGCCACATTTTCACCTCAGCCCCCGGTTTGCAGCACGAGGCGAGGTAGGGGATCGTTTTGTTGCTGCTGCCGGCGGCGATGTTGTACGTGCAATACTTGCCGGAGACGTCGCTGAAGAACATTTCTCGTGATACGGAGGGGTGGCAGGTCAGGGGTGTGGCGAGGGGGGTGCCGGATATTATCATTTGTGTGCCCGAGGGGGCGAGGGAGGAGGTTGGTGTGGGGAATAGGAAGGTGTCGAGGGAGGTGAGGGAAGACATGGTTGTGAAATGGTGCTGTACGAGTAAGGATGTGCCGCTGTATTGTTGACAAAGAGATGTTTTCGCAGATCCGAAGTCGTGCGGGAGATATGTGGAACTCCGTCTGTGTTAAATCATACCCAAGTTACTTTTACCTTTCCCTTATACTCATCCCATCCACCGGCACCAGCGGCACTTTACCCACTTTTCTTCTTTTACTACCGTACTCAAGCAATGCCCATCCCGAGGCACTCATCTAACACCTATACCAACCATGCCACCAGAAGACTTTTTCCCCACTTCACCGACGCCTGGGCCCCTATTAACTTTCAATCTTCCTCGCGTAGGTGTAGTCGTACGAAGAGCCTCACCGCGCGTAACCCGTTCCAGTCAGGCGCCCGGTACGCCAAGAGCTTTTGGCAGGAAGCTAGGACAGAATAGGGAAGATCCAGGGCAGTAAGGCGTGCCAATTTAGACATACGGGAGATTTTCTGGACGGCTAACGGGAGGGAATACGAGGATTGACGCGCTGTGGCTGTGTTCTGGGGCACTGCATTTTGTACATTGGTAGAATAACGAACATCCATAGAACCATGTCTACTAAGTATAACCATCCTCCCGACCCTCAACACCCCCCTCACACAAACGGCAAAACAACATGACTACCAAAGTCTCCACCCACATGCACCACATGCGTCCCCTTATTCCTCTCCTCAAGCTCCTCCTTCTTCCTCGGACCAAACTCCTGCACTAGAGGATACTCACCACTAACCTGCACGCTAATTCCCTCTCCAGCCTCAAAATCAACACCCATAGCCCATAGCCCTATCTCCAGCTTCACCACCTCCCCCGCCGGTATCTTTTGCACTTCGTCGTGCGTATGAAATGGGTATTGCGGGTGGATAGACTGCGAGGGATCGGTTTTACGGTGGGAGGCGCGGAGGACGCCTGTGGGGCCGTAGTAAACCATCAAGTTTGAGTAATCGGACTCTGGGATTTCGGCGGCAGATTTGTAAGGCGCGGCGGACCAGGGAATGTTTATGGCGATCATGGGCTTGCCGTTTTTGTCGAGTTTGCGGATCAGGACGTAGACGATCATGTCGTTGAAGTCGGGGCAGGACATGTATAAGACGGCTTTGGGGAGGCCCATTAAGCGGGTAGGCTTGTCGAAGGTCATTGTGAAGGCTGCGTGGGAGACAGGGGAAGTGTTGCTTTCGGAGTTGTAGGTTAAGGTGCCGGCCGTGCTTGGTGCATTGGCTTCAAGCTTGTTATCGGCGGAGAGGTAGAGGGTGCGGTAGTCTGTTCGTGGAATGGGGAAGTCTTCTTCGACGATGGGGTAGATGGCTTCTTTGTCGCCGTAGTTGAGCGACGACATGCGTACGCGTGGTGTGTTTTCCCAATCGTTCTTCTCGCCCTTTAGGTACCGGTCGAAGAAGGATGCGAGCTCGTCGATGGATTCTTGGACGGCCCATAGGTCGTACCACTCTTGATATGGGTCCCATCTCAACCACTTATCTTTCGTATCGACTTGCATCCAGCCGCGTATCGAGCCCATGGTATGCACGAAACTGGAGTAGGATGCGACGATGTATGTTGGGATCTTTATGCTGGCAATGTCGGCGCGCTTGTCTGCCCAGTAGGGGTTCATGGTTGAGGAGCGACGGTACATCACTTTGAAGTCTTCGAGTCCGTTCTTGCCCCGGATTACGTGCTCGGTGATGAAGTCGAAGAGGCCATTGTCCCAAGCTCCGCCGCGGACGAATTGTTCGCGGTAAAGATCACCACAGGCTTCCCAGGGTGCGATGGCTTTAAGCGAGGGAGGTTGTGTGGCGGCAATGAACCATTGGACGATTCCGAGATGTGAGTTGCCTGCCAGTCCGATCGAGCCGTTGCACCTGTATCATCGTTAGATCGGTGTTATCCGGAAGACTAGTGCGAATCTTACCAGTCCATCTTTGCGAGCTCTTCGATCACGTCGTGCCCATCCTCGCCTTCTTGCTTTCCCATAATGACAATGTCTCCATCTGAGTCTCCCGCACCTCTCGCATCTACGTTGACAACCGCATACCCCCGAGGAACGTATTCTGCCGGATCGGGTCCTTCGAAGCGCTCGAGACCGCTGAGGCAGCCTTTCGGCACACCGCAACCCCATTTGACCTGGATGATGTTAGTCTTTCCTCATTCTGAATCTTTATTCTGTACGGTGAATACGAACCTTTGACATCATATCAATACCCGTATGTTTCTTGCCAAAAGGACTCCAGGCCACAATCGCAGGCACTTTCTCGCTCCCATCGCTACCGACTGGCCGGTAGATATCGCAGTACAAAGTACACCCATCTCTGACTTTGACAGCGACATCGTGCTCAGCAATCATGTCTCCAGAAAGTGCGCGAGCGCCATCCCGACTTTGGTACCCCTTGCGAAGAGTCTCTTTGCGCGGATTGAAGCCTTGGTAGCCATTTTCACCCACCTTGGGCGGCTTGACAGCCAGATTGGCGACCTGAAAAGCGAGAGGCATGATTGCAGTATGAAAAGAGCGGGCAAAGAAGTTGTTGCGAGTGACTTGCAGCAACATGGGAAGGAGGAGGCCGCATCGTGGTTTTGAAAAGAGCGTATTGTTGCCGGTGGACTCCGTGGAGACCGCCCGACCGTTCTCGGCCGCGACACTTCTATCGAGTGACCTGCCTTTGTAAATCTACACACGGCTCTCGAGGTGTAGCGTCGGCATGTGGAGCGTTTCGAGATGCACATGCACGCTAAGGCTCGCCCGATCTCGACCGTGATGCAGTGAGCCGCAGGGTCCGCCCCACAACGAAGCTTGTCTGTCCCCGCAGGGAGCGGCCGTGGACGGGCGAGCCGGGGTAATGTGACCGAGAGGATTGTAGAGGGGTGTGGAGTATATCAGTGGAGGAATATCTTGTGCCATCACCTCCGAATCTATTACTCCATTTCAAACTCATCAACTCATTGTATTGCGACTATGGCGCCCTTCCTTGACGACAACGAGAACACGAGCACTGCTCAGCAAAAGTACGGCGACTGGCGAGATGACTTCTACGAGAAGGGCTATGTCGTTCTCAAGGGCGTTGTGCCCAAGGAGCGTGCTCTGAAGTACCGCAACAAAATGATGGACTGGCTCGGTACTTTCCCCAACGACTTCGATATCAACAAGCCAGAGACATGGACCAAAGAGAATCTACCCCAAAGCTTCAAGAACGGCATGTACCTCAACTACTGCGCTGCACACGAGAAGTATGTTTGGGAGGCAAGACAGTGAGTACCCCTCTTCGCAAATGACGCGCCACTCTCGGTGACTGACGCTTTTGCGAATAGAGAACCAGGCGTTCTAGCTGCGTTTGAGAAGCTGTGGAACACAAACGAGCTCATTGTGTCATACGATACCATCAACCTCACACTGCCGAATGCTGGCAAGATGGCTGGCAGCAAACCATGGCCGCACGTCGACCAGGCACCCGAGCGACAAGGCCTGTCGTGCGTCCAGGGTATCATCAACCGTACGTCAAGACTCCTTTCTTCGAACCATTCTTAAGCACCCTGCTAACACCCCCTCAGTCTCCGAGGCCGGTCCCAAAGATGGCGGACTCGTCGTAATGGAAGGCTCAGCCAAGCTCTTCGACAAATTCTTCAAGCAACACCCTCCGGACCGAACCAAGGGCCCCCTCGCCGCTCTCCATTACGACTTCTACCCCTTCCAAGACACCGACGTAAAGTGGTACGAAGACCAAGGCTGCAAGATGGTCAAGGTCTGCGCCGAGCCTGGCGATCTCATCCTGTGGGATTCGCGACAGATGCACTACGCTGTGTACCCCGAGACAGACAACATCCGCACGATTATCTATGCTTGTTACACACCGGCAGCCATGGCGTCCAAGGAGGATCTGGAGAAGAAGAAGGAGATCTTCGAGAAGTGGGAGGCGACTACACATTGGCCGCATATCAATATCCATTCGCAAGGGAAGGCCAAGGTGGATGGAGAGATTGATCCATGGGAGCGGACGGAGCCGCTTGAGAAGCCGGAGTTGACGGATAAGCTGCTTAAGCTGGCGGGTGTGAAGCCGTACTGAGGAAGACATAATGTATGACTTTCTTAGGCAGAGGCGAATTTTTATAGCGTTGTATAGAAATCATTCACATTTGAGCAAATACTTCGTCCCAGTCGTCGAAACCGTATGTTGCATTGAGTGTGCTGCCAATGCCATCGAACATGTCAATGTTCTCGTAGTTGCCGTGGTGGGCAAAGCCGTCCATTGGAGGCGCCGAGTTGGATAAGTCGTTGGTGTTGCTGTGATCAGCCATCGACAGCTGCTGCAGTAGTTCGTGTATCGTACGTGACGTTCCAGGAAGCTCAGTGTCGTGTCGTTCCAGCACAGGCAAAAGTCCCTCAAGTACAGCCGAGCCTTTTGCTGCATGGACAGCAACGGCAGAGTGCTTTCTCAGCTCAGTAAATGCCATTCTTAGGAGATTGATGATTCGAAGTTTTGCGTCACCTCGATAGTCATGCGGGTTGGCAAGCATGTCTAAGGATACGTATATAGCAGCTGCGACTGTTGACGCAGATATAACCCAAACTAACCTGTAAACCCTAGGAACAGGCTTCGCGTAGTAGCTCAGAAGATTGTTCGCCGACTGGAGGGCCAGCTGTCTGAAGTTTGGGTCATCATCTGGATGCTCCGGTGACAATACACGAGCGATGGTCAGCAATAAGAAGTCAATAACGAAGTGGATCTGATAGCGCTGGAATGGTATCCAAGGGTACTCTAACTCCCATATCCGGTCGTCTTCGTTGGCTGGAAAGTTTGACGATAGATGCAGGGGCAGGTCTCGTCGAACAGTCTGAACCTCCTCGATGGCTTTGATAAATTTCAAATTCGTCTGGTGTGTGTTGGCTTTGATGTAGATGTAGACTATGTAAGAGACACGGCACATGATTGAATGGTAATGAGCCGGTGAAGGAGTAGCGAGATTTCCAGACTCGAAAGAAGCAGGACTATCAGCCATGGGTGTTCTGGGTAGTATGTAGTCGTCCTGGCTGGTGATGGTCGATACATGGCAGCAAAAGCTGGCGGGGGAAATTGATGGCGGTCGAGACCAACTTCCAAGCCTAGAAAGAGTCAGTCAGATCGATTGGGCCAAAGTGCACGTGGCCAGTACTTACCAGTCCCGGATAACGCAAGCCCACCACAACCGACGCCCCATTTCTCGCTGAGAAGGGGACGACCACTCCGGTCTTTTGCACAGGTCTTTGGAGATGTTGACTTCATTCCCCAGCTTGTGCATATCAAGGCATCTAGCCATGTTTGTCGCAAAGCCGGTGATAAGCCACTCTCGCTGGTGTTCACCAAAGTTGGAGTGACATAGTGTCAGCACCGACAGAGCCTGAACAACAGGGAGAGAAGGTGAGCCTGCAAACCCATACCTCTCTAACTCTTTCAGCGCAGCCTCATACCAGAGACGAGACGTATGTACTGCAATAGAAACAGGATTGTCCAATGGCATTCCAAGTTGAGGTAGTTGGTTGACATCGGGTATTTCGTCTGGGTTGGAATAGAGTATGCCCACAGCAAGGACAGCAAGGTAGACAACCAGCCAGGGTCTCCGTGCGCGATCGATGCCAGCACCGAGCTGCGTACTCTGCCAGAACTCTTCGTGTTCTCCGAAGAACACATCAGCATCCACGGCGCAGTGCAGCCAACCCAGCGTTTGGAGCGAGAAGGTAACGAGTTGGATACTAGCGTCTTTACTGGGAAGAAGCAGATAGATGGGATCCGCAGCAGGTTCGTAAAGTCTATCTATGAGATCCTTCTCGCCACCCTCGCGCGCAGCATTGGTCGTGATACCGATATCGAACTGTTCAAACGCCGGGATCAGGTCCTCCAGGGAAGCCGACGGTGCAGAATAGTCCGTAGACTCGCTGGTGCGGCTATGAGCACACGGCTTCGACAGCGCAAGAGCGGTCTCAAGTTCAGCAATCTGGGCGCGCAGGGCGCCTCGTTCGCGCAGGAGGTCCTCGAGTTGCACATCCTCCGCGCTGCCAGCCTCGGAGTCGGCGTAGACGGTTAGCTGTCCCCTGACGCGGACGATCGGCCGGCGGCAGGAGTTTCCGGCATTGCGGCGCACGCAGGGCGCGCAGGGGGATTTCTTGTCGCAGCGGATTTTGCGACGGCTGCACTCGACGCACGAGCGGCTCACGCGCTGCGATGTCTTGATGCCGGCTTCGCTCATGGTGCGTGAAGGTGACGTACGTGGTGTGGGTGGTGAACATTTGCCGAGGAGCTTGAGGCTCAAAATCTCCCAGGCCTGTAAGTACACGGTACGCGCGTACCCCGCATGTCTCGTCTCGTGTCCCCCATGTCGTTCCCAGCTTTTCCCCCTGCCTGGACCGGGCTATCCCCACACCTGGAATCGGCTTAGCCCGCGCTCCCTCCACAATCCGTTCGCATACTTATTGGGCTGCGCGGCCCAGTGCGGGCGAGGTCCGGGGTTGCACTGCGCTGAGAGTCGTGTTCCAAGTCACGACGCAGATGCCATGGCGCTGGTAGCTGCGTCCACTTCGGACCTGGAGGTGTACAAAATCTGGGGAATGCCTCTCTGTTTCGAGGCATCAGCGGATGTCCATCATGGCGCTTCACGACTCCAAGAACGAAGCCAGCGCTCACATTGAGATAGTCGATGCGCATAAGAAAGCTGCCAGGCCGGTGGTTGGCACCATCAGGCTGTACGACGAGGATGGCATTGTGCTGATCCCAACACCAAGCAGAGATCCCAATGGTAGCTCCAATCCATCAAAACCATCAAGACGAGGATCGCTAACGAACATAGATCCTCTGAACCTTCCGAAATGGCAAAAGTACATTATCTTGATCATCGTCGGCCTCTACGCTGCCACCGGAAACCTGATGGCCAGTGGCATCACCGCCATCCTACCCATCGTACAAGCCTCGTACGGCGGCGACCCAAAGACCAGCGACCTCGCAACCTGGCCAGCTTTCTACATGGGCGTTGGTAACCTCCTCGCGATCCCTGTAGCCCATGCCATCGGCCGAAGGCCCGTCTATCTCATGTCGACCATCGTGCTCTCCTTCGGATGTCTCTGGTGCGCGTACAGTGGAAGTCTGGAGTCGCACATCGCAGGCAGAGATGTCATGTCGATTGCTGCCGGCCAAGCTGAAGCGCTGTGCCCCATCATCGTACAGGAGATTTTCTACCTGCACGAGAGAGGCCATGTCATTGCGTGGTTCTGCGCGCTGCAGACGCTTGGTACTGCTGCGCTCATTGTAGCGAGTTCGTATCTCGCGAACGATCTGGGCTGGAGATGGTGGTACGGCGTGTTTGGATGTCTGAGCGGCGCCATTGCAGTCCTCAGCATCATTTTCGTCGCGGAGACTAAGTATGAGCGCACGCTTGAGGCACTGAGTAAGTCGACCTACACCACATAGTCCAGCACATATACTAACCCCCCTCAGACGGCCAAGGTATCGACGAAGACGGCACCCTCGTCCCCGTAACAACAAACACCAAGCGGCCCCTCGACACCATCAACTACGCACCCCGCAGCTTCGTCAAAGACATGCTCCCCTGGAAAGGCCACGCCCACTGGTCTGAAGCCATATCCTGCTGGAAGCAAATGTTCCAAATCATCTGGTTCCCCAACATCCTGTGGCTCATCCTGATAAACTCCGCCGCGCTCGGTATCTACGTCCTCATGTCCGCCCTCTTCGCCGGCGTCCTCGTCCAACCGCCCTACCTCTGGAACTTCGATATGTTGGGCTATGTCTTTGCGGGACAGGTCGCGACAGCCGTTGCAGTCCCGCTCTTCTGCGGTTCCCTGAGCGATTTGATCGTCAAGACGATGAGTAAGAGGAATGATGGTGTGAGTCAGCCGGAATACCGTCTCCTCGCTCTTATCATCCCGCTGGTGTCTATCCTCATCTCGACCATCATCTACGGCATGACCGCACAGAATCCCAACAACTGGAGCTGGGCTGGCATCGCCGTCACGCTAAACGTCGAGTACTTTGGTTTCGTCGGTATTGTCGTTTCCAGTTTCGTGTACTGCATGGATGCTTATCCTCAGCGCATCGATGCTGCGCTCGTTCTCATCTGCTCGCTCAGAGGCTTCATTGGCTTTGGAATCTCGTTCGGGTCGATCGCTTTCGTTGAGAAGGCTGGGTATGAGGGTGCGTTCAATATCTGCGGCGGCATTGTGGCTGCACTGATGTTCTTGGGCATCTTTGTTTATCTGTTTGGCGAGAAGATCCGCAGTATAACGCAGAAGTGTGCTCAGGATGAGTAGATGGCGGATTGCGACGATCGAGTAGAGGATACAGCCACCTTGAACGTATTAGTGTTCCTGAGTTGAACAGCGCTGCTTCTTTAGTTATGAGAAATGAGAATGAATCTGCATTTAACCCAATGACATCGCTCTATGCTTCCGTTAGCAGTCAACCATGCGGGATCAGACTGACTCAAATGTATCATAATGTACGATCGTTATTGAGCAAAAGTATATTGAACATGCTCTTGACCGTACGGAAGGGTATCGCAATAACTCATTGAGTCGCCGCTCTGTAAATGGCCAAAACTCCTGTACTATGCCCATGCCGTTATACGCCTTCCATGCTATTACTCATACATCGTCATCATAGACGTGATTGATGGCGTTAATCCTCTACAAACTCCTCTTTCATGTCATCGTCCCCCTCATGTTCTTCGTAAGCGTTCACTAGGAAAGGGTGGTGGAGCGCTTCTTCTGCTGTGATGCGCTTCGCAGGATTGCATTCCAGAAGGCGGTGCAAGAACTGGACAGCCTCTTTCTCATCCTCATCCAGCTCCCTCTTTGGTTGTGTCTTGTCGCCTGTGCGGCCTGTGCACCAGAGTATGATCTTCTCCAGGCTGTGCCCACCCTCGCTATAGCTGGGTACATTGGTCTCGAATACCTGGCCGTGCAGGAGGGCTGTCTCTCGCATCTTCTTTCGTCCGAAGATGGTCGTGATCTCGAGGAGCGCATCGATGTCGTCTGCACTGTGGAAGAATGGGAACCGCTTCGAGAGCATGGTGAGCAGGATGACACCGACACTCCAGACGTCGATTGAGCAGGTCTGCTGGGTGCACTTGAGCAGTACCTCAGGCGCACGGAAACCACGAGTACCTGCACGGTTGGCACGGCGGCTGTTGCGTGTATCATTCTTAGGGTATGCGGAAGCGGTGTGGCCTGCTGACTGTGTCTGCGCGTAGACACTGTGTGATATCCTGTATCGACGGTCCTCCTCCGACATGTGGCAGGCGCAGTTGTGCCAGTCTGTGCCCTCTCGCTCGGCGAGACCAAAGTCGACAAGGACTCCGCGCGACTGCGAGGTATTGTAGAGGAAATTGGTGGGTTTGACGTCGCGGTGAATGATGCCTTTCTTGTGTACGGCTGCGAGTGCAGTGAACAGGCTCTTGAAGTAACAGCGCATGTCGGAAATGCCCATGTCGCGGTAGTAATCGCGGAAGTCGCGGTGCTGGTAGTAGGGCAACACAGCGACGACCTGGTCTTGGTGGCGGAAGGCGGTGATGAGCGGACATACTGAATCCGCGTCCCTCAAATCAAACAGCAACTCGAGCTCGTTGAAGATGCGTATCGGACTGCTCGTGACGTAGATCTTCTTGATCGCGACGTAGCGGGGCTTTCTGGCGGGTTGTCTCTTGTGTGCTGGGAGCGATTTAGCCTCCTCGCGCTCGTCGATGTCCCAATCGTTGTTGTACTTGGTGTATTCGAGGTCCTCAGCCTTGTAGACGGTGGAGAAGGTTCCTGTGGAAAGCGTAAGTCCAGCCCGCTACCCTGCATGCTGCAAGCCAATGATGTAGGACATACCCTCTCCAATGCGGTTAATCAGTCGGAACCGCTTGCTGATTCCGACAAATGTCTCCTCGAAGCGTGCCATATCTTCCTGAACGGAATCTTCGACTTCTTCGTCGCTGCTGTCGGCAGTGCGCCCGCTTTCGTCGAGCGGGTTCATGCTTTCGTCCTGTGTCTCTTCGGCCTGGTCCTCTCCCATATCGTCCTCGTGGACGTCGATTGCCTCTGCATGACTCAGTGAAGTGCGTGCCTTTGCCATTGTGCGCGTGGCTTGTGATGTTGTGTTGAACGATGCGTGAATCTTTCTTCGCGGTATGGCGGCCGACGCGTTGGACCCTGTTTGGCTAGGCCGAAAGGGGAAGACTGATGGCAGACGCTCGGACCACCAACAAACAGCTGCAACGCGCCTTCCTGGGTCGGTGCATGTGCGACGGTTGCGGCCGCATCTTAACTTTCACGGCGCAAACACCCCCACCCTGGCCCCGACGCTCGTTTCGTCGCTTCTTGTTTCTGATTTCTGATTTCCTCAAGCGACTCTGATCATCATGGACGCCCGGGTGGATTTTGACATCAATGAGGCGGTTAAGCTGTTCGACAGCGATCCGTCCGCGATACCCACCCCCGAGGCCCCGCAGGCGCTGCAAGACTGCGAAGATGAGCCCGAATCGCTGTCGTCGCCCGGATTGATCAACAGCGAGCTGAATCCTGTGGTCGATGCCGTGGCGGAGAGTCCAGATGCGATTACTCGCAGCTCTGTGTTTGACACGCTGCAGTTTCTCTTGAAGTGCGTCCCCGCATATCCAAAGGATGCAAAACAATATGACACGGAACCTAATTCTAAACTGTTCCGACTATCTAGGCACTCGTCGCAAATACCGCCAGCCATCCTCAGCAAGATCCTCGACCTCATCTCCTCGGCGCTGTCCACGCAAACCGACATCATCCACGCCGACCTCGAAGCCGAAGACCAAGATGCGATACCACACCACAAGAACCTGCTGGAGATGTATGGCTTCCTTCTCCGATGGACCATCTCTGCCGTCGAGACCAGAGCGCTTGAGAAGTCTGCCTCTGCACCAGCAGCGCGGGGGCGGGGTAAGGCCACAAAGACGAAAGCGGGAGGCGGCAAAGACGTCGTCTGGGATGCCTCAGCGCAACTAGAGACGGCTCTCGACCGCATGAGCAAGGTGCTGAGGCTCAAGCTGGGCCGAATCTTCGTTACCACCTCGGAGCGAGACACCTTCATCGGCCTCTTCACCAAGCCAGTATACCACATCCTCGAGAACGAGGCCAGAGTCAAGAGCAACGCCATACGGAGTCACTGCTTCAGGGTTCTGTGTTTTGCCGTCAAGTCTCATGGGCATGCATACAGTAGGTAGAGGAAGACTCAAAGAAGTGCCCATACTAACACCCATGACAGCCGCCCAGACGTCCATCAACCAGAGCTTGACATACTTCGAGCATCTGTCAGAGCCCATGGCCGAATTTCTCTTCACACTAGCCGATGCTTTCGACTATCCACAGCTTACCGAAGACGTCTTGAAGGACATCAGCAGCAAAGAATTTAGTTCTACCGATCTGAAGGGGCCCAAGTCCATCTCGACCTTTCTCACCAAAATCTCCGAGCTCACGCCACATCTTGTCATTCGCCAAATGACGTTGCTCGCCAACCTACTGGACAGCGAGTCATATACCCTCCGTTGCGCCCTTATTGAGGTGTGCGGAAACTTGATCATCATGCTTAGCAAGCTGAGCCAGGACGACCGCAGCGAGCAACACAAGCAGCAGATTCGCATCTTCTTCGACGTACTCCAGGATCGCTTCCTGGATATCAATCCCTACTGTCGTGCTCGTGTGATGCAAGTCTACACCAAACTTTTGGATCTAGAGCAGAAATACCCTAAACGCAGGCAGAAGGTCGCCGAACTCGCTGCACGTAGTCTGGAAGACAAGAGCAGTAATGTACGTCGTAACGCAGTCAAGCTGCTCGCCAAGCTCATCTCAACCCATCCTTTCACTACCTTTGATGGTGGATTGTTATCGACGAAGGACTGGGAACAGAGGTTGGCCGATGTCGACGCTCAGATCGACGCCTTACAACCCCCGGAAGAGCTACGCGAGCGTGCCCCTGGTGAACAGACTGTAGACGAGACTTTATTGCAAGACGCAACCCAGGCCGATAACGATGAAGCACCCCAACATCCATCCGAGATGTCCGAGGAAGAGAGAGCTGCTGTAATTGCAAAGGCACAGAGGGACGCTGCGACCGCGCAAGAACTGGAGAAGTTCCAGGCAGTACGTAAGTATCTGATGGAAGCGCTCAAGTTCATCGAAGTCCTCAACGACGCCGCTGAGGTGGTTACTCAACTGCTGTCATCCAAGAATAAGAGCGAAGTCATCGAGGCCATGGACTTCTTTGTGACGATCGACGCGTACAAGATCGCGAATGCTAAGCTCGGTATCCGGAGGATGTTGCGTCTTATCTGGACCAAGGGCAACAGCGACGAAGGCAAGGGCGTTCAGACGCATCTGTTGGAGTGCTACAAGGGCCTCTTCTTCGACGCGCCACCTGGCTTTGATGCCAATGCAGTTGCTAACTACATCTCGAAGAACATGATCAGTCTGACATTTGGCACAACCCCCGCTGAACTCACATCACTCGAGCAGCTCCTCAGCACCATGATGAAGCAGGGGCTAGTCAACGCATTGGTTATTCAGAAGCTTTGGCAAATATATGGATACCAGAAGAAAGACATTTCCAAGAACCAGCGCCGTGGAGCAATCATCGTTCTGGGTATGCTCGCACTCTCGGCTCCACAGATCATTGTCGAGGAGATGGAAGTATGTCTGCGCATTGGTCTCGGGGAGCTCGGCCGACGCGATTTGGGCCTGGCTCGATACACCTGTATAGCTCTGCGCCGCATGAGTCCACCACCTGGAAGGCAGGCCTCGAACGACAAGCCAGTACAGACCGTCAAGCTTCCAAACGATCACGCAGTTCTTGTCAGACTGGCCGCCATCACAGAG
Source organism: Alternaria hordeiaustralica (assembly GCF_023758085.1). Classification (NCBI taxonomy): domain Eukaryota; kingdom Fungi; phylum Ascomycota; class Dothideomycetes; order Pleosporales; family Pleosporaceae; genus Alternaria; species Alternaria hordeiaustralica. The sequence continues at coordinate 125,271 of NW_026056794.1, read as the reverse complement.
ATGCCATCCGATAGCAAGGAATGGTTTGGCGTTGCAGAACAAGCCATCAGTGCTATATACGTCCTCTCGAAACATCCTGACGTTTTGTGCTCCGAGATCATTCGCAAAGTTACAAAGCGTGTGTTTGCGGGACAAACCAAAACTGAGTCACGGCCGACGTCGAGTTCCAGTGCTGCAGAACCAATGGACGTCGATCAGGGAGATGAGGAAATGCCCGACGCGCCTGCAGCTGAGGAACCACAACAGAAGAAGCAGAACTCGGCGCTTGCATTATCGCAACTGCTTTTTGTTGTCGGACACATTGCCATTAAACAAATCGTTCACTTGGAGCTTTGTGAGCTTGAATTCAAGCGTCGCAAGGCTGAGAAGGACAAGATGGCACCAACACCTCGAAAATCCATGTCTTCGTCGGGACCCACACCACTCAAGAAGGGGCGGAAGCGGGGTTCGACCAAAGAACCAACGCCAGCGCCTGAAGAAGACGATCTAGAGCTCATGGCGGGTACGAACGAAGATGACTTCACAGAAGCTATTGCACACGTTCGTGAACGCGAACTTCTATATGGTCCACAATCCCTCCTCGCAAATTTCGGACCCCTCGTAGCAGATATTTGCGCCAACAACACGTCGTATAACCACCCGACGCTACAAGCACAATCAGCACTGTGCTTGGCTAAGCTCATGTGTGTCAGCTCAGAGTACTGTGAGACGAACCTCGGTCTGTTACTCACCATCCTCGAACGAAGCCAGGACGCTGTTGTGCGCAGTAACCTTGTCGTCGCACTCGGCGACATGGCTGTATGCTTCAACCATCTCATCGACGAGAACACCGACTTCCTCTACCGCCGTCTGAACGACGGCGACCCAAGCGTCAAGCGAACATGTCTCATGACCCTAACCTTCCTGATCTTAGCCGGCCAAGTCAAGGTCAAGGGCCAGCTAGGCGAAATGGCGAAATGTCTCGAAGACAGCGACAAGAAGATTGCAGACATGGCACGCATGTTTTTCACCGAGCTGTCCACTAAGGACAATGCCGTGTACAACCAGTTCATCGACATGTTCAGTGTACTCAGCGCCGATTCTGGACTGAGCGAGGATGCTCTGAAGAGGATCGTCAAGTTCCTGGCTGGGTTCATTGAAAAGGTACGTTTGAACAATCTGACCGTGTTGATGACTCTGTACTTACTTTCATTAGGATAAACATGCCAAACAGCTAGCAGCCAAACTTGCGTCCAGGCTACCGAGAGCAGAGAACGAGAGGCAGTGGAACGATGTCGCGTATGCATTGAATCAGCTTCAGCACAAGGACGAGGATATTCAGAAAATGGTCTCGGATGGTTTCAAGGTTGTGCAGGCAAATGCTTGATTAAGCTGCGTCTTCGTCTTTACCCTTTCTTGTCGTGTCGAATTTGTTTATGACTGTATGAAAGCGATGATACCCTGGGTTGGGTTGCATTGGATCCGGGGCCGTAGATAAGTTTTGGCGTTTGGACTCACATAGGACATTTATGCAAGTTTTACATCACCGCAACGACGAGAAAGTACACATGAAGCGTATTGTTTGGATTCGTGCGACATACTCTACACTCGTCCATCTCGTGCACCAAGAACGCCCGTAGATGCTGCTAAAAGCCAACTTTTGGACCGACATCATAAAAACCAAAGTTACGCCGATGAAAATGCGTAAAACAAACGTCCTCTCATGTCGTTGATCCCTTCTCACCCCAGCAATTGTACTTCCCTCCCTTCCTTTACGGACCAACATTGAACTTCAGCCTCACACCCATACTAGCCAGCTCAATGTCCAAAAACTTGAGCACACCAGGCACCGCCACAACCGCCACATCCTCACCACCACTATACCGCATCCCCTGGGCATCCATCCACAAATCCGCTTTACTGCTATTCGCATCCGCCAAGACAGCACACCTCCTGCAGCGGATCGTGAGATCCTTGCCGCTCCTGTCCTTCTTACGGCCGTACTCAGCGACAGTAGGTGTAGTACTGAGGAAGGAGCCGCAAGTACGACATATGGAAGCTTTCGTGTAGTCGGAACAGTTCATCAGACGGTCTTGCAGTAGGAAGGCTGTGCCGTGGGCAAGCAGGGAGTCGCGCTCCATTTCTCCGACACGGATACCACCGCCCTTGCTACGTCCTTTGATGGGTTGGCCGGTTGTGGAGACAACGGGGCCGGTGGTTCTGGCTTGGAACTTATCGTTGACCACTGTGGGGCGTTGTTAGTGTATGTGCGTGAACAATTGTGATATGGAGATACTTACTGTGACGGAGACGTTGGTAGTAGACCACACCGATGTAGATGTCTGCGTGGAGTTCTTGACCTGTGATGCCAGAGTACATGGGCTCGTTGCCGTAGTAGTTGTAGCCTGCTTTTTTAAGCTGGTGGCCGAAGTAGTCGACGGCTGTGTTTTGCTCGTCGAAACGGAAAGGCGTTGAATCTTGGGCCATGCCGTGGAGTGCTCCGGACTTTCCGGCTAGCGACTCGACGAACATACCGATTGTCATACGCGAGGGGAAAGCGTGAGGGTTGATGATGACGTCGGGCTGCATACCGCTCTCGGAGAAGGGCATGTCTGGTGTGGGGAACTTTTGACTGACGACACCCTTCTGTCCGTGACGGGAAGAGAACTTGTCACCGACGACGGGAGAACGGGGAATGCGCAGCTTGATACTGAGCTTTTGGCAGGGTTGTGTTCCGTCCTCGGCTCCGATGATGCGGACCTCTTCCACGAAGGCGAGTTCATCGTCCTTGTATTTGAAGAACTGAGTCTGGCCGTCGCGGTTGACGTATTCGCCGGTAGCAGCGTCATACGAAACAATGTGCCATGCGGCAATAACGTCGCCGTGACGCAGCATAGTGCCAACACGTGGAAGACCATCTTCGTCAAGGGTTTCCTTGGATGCGGCCTTGACCAAGCCCTCAGGGGCAAATCCGAACAACTTGGTCACTGACCTCGCGGCTCGGCTCTTTCGGTTGCCTTCCTCGAGGTCGCAGATCTTCGTCTTGTATACGGTTCCGTGACCGAAACCGCGCTCGTGTGAAGATTTATTCAAGATCATAGCGTCGTCCATGTCGTATCCGGTATAGGAGATGACAGCAACGACGGCGTTCATTCCGTTGGGAAAGTTGTCCATGCCGTATTCATTGTGCAACGGGGCTCTCGCAATCGGAGTTTGACCGGTTTGTAGGCGGTAGGTCTTGTTGTCGGTTCGATATGCTGTAGCAGTTCCTGGTGTACCCATCGATTGTTTACCCATCTGACACTGGTACATGTTACGGGGCGATTGGTTGAAATCCGAGAAAGGCGTTTGGTTGGCGATGATACTGAAGATGTTGGTTGGGTCAAACTCAACATGCGTCGAATCGCCAGAAACGATCTCGGCATCCGTGCAGGCGATGGACATGTATGGTTGCTCAAACGGTCCTACGTAGTCGAGCTTGCCGAGAGGCAGGTACTTGACAGGTCGGTACATTCGAGAGCTTTGTGAGAAGAGGTAGACACCGGGATATTGACCGCCATTGGATCCGGGAATGAAACCAATCTCCATCTCTAATGGCACGTTGTGCGAGCCTTCAACCTTCCAGTAACGGAGTGTATCGGCAATGGTCTTGGCCTGCTTGGGCGAGCAGAAGCCTAAGACACGGCCATCCAGTTGTACGACCACACTCGCTTCAAGAGAGGCGGCTGACTTGCTGGATACGCCTAGTTGCGCCACAAGGTTGGGAATCGTGGAGACATCGACGTTGGAAGTGGCAATCTTGCACTTGTGCGCGAAATGGTTGAGAAGTCCACAGGGCGATCCATCAGGAGTGTGTACAGGGCACATGAATCCCCACGCCTCAGGAAGTAACTTTCGGACAGTTGTTGTCTTCAGTTGTGCGAAGAAGGCACCTCGATGCACCATTCTGAAATGTGAAATGAAACGAGGGAAGTTGAGTTTCTCAGCGACCACGACGTATCCAGAAGTTTGCTGCAGATCCAGACCCGTTGGACTGACGAGATTACCAGTACTGAGGAAGTACTCCAGAGCTTGTCCCAGGTTCATGTTTGTTCGTCGGAGGATCTTGGAGTTCCAGTCCTTGGTAAAGTCTTGGGATGTGAAAGGCTTGTACTCGTTCTTCCTTCCCCACTCCCTCAGCACAAGTTGGAAGCTGTTGAGCCACTCTTCTAGCTTCTCTTTCAAAATCATGCCGTAGAGTTGTCCGCCTAGTAGGATCTCTTGGAATTGTACAGCATCGGGGTTGTCGACAGCGCAGTCGCCTTCGACCAAAGCGTAGAGTTTCCTGGTCATGAAGAGAAGCATCCTGAACTTGTCGGCATCCTGAGCTGGTGTGACGTTGACGCAGCCTAGATGGGGTAATACTATCTTACGGAGGAATTCCGTACCGGCCTCCTCGTCGGCGACGTCGGCGGGCAGACCAAGTACAATCTTGAACTTTCCACCCAGATATGCCCGTGTCTTCGCCTTGGAGTGTAGCCCGTAGACCTTGTATGTGCGGAGTAGCAGCTCTACTCGGTCGGTGACGAACTGCTTCTCTTCAAGACCTTCGGAACCGGCTGCACCGACCAGACCCTCGAAAATTTCGCGGTCATTCGTCTCGACCAGAGCCTTCATCACCATGACGATGGGAACCAGGTATTCTGACTTGCGCCATGAGAAACGGAAGTTGACGTTGCCGTCGCTGAGGTAGTGCAGGGCGTTCGATTGCGAGGTCTGGTCGGGTCGCATCGATCTGAGGGTGATACCGAACTGGGTGTAGCCGGCGCCACGGTTGGTGAAGGCGCCGCGCTTGATGGCCATGGGGTAGTTGCGACGGTTGACCTGGAGGAGACGAATGATCTTCTCGATGCCGTTAACGATGAAGTATCCACCCAGCTCGTCGGACTCTTCTTTCGCCTTGACCAACTGCGCTGGCGACATGCCTTCCAGCTGGCAGCGGTTCGATCTCAGCATGACGGGTATGCCGCCGAGATCCACGACGTCCTCGTTCCAATCTCCGTTGTTGACCCTCCACTCCAGCCGTGCGCGCATCTTGCCGCGGTATGAAGCATGTCGTTCGCGGGCCTCGGCGGGATAGATGTTGCGGTTCTTGAGCGCGACCTTGTTCGAAGGCGGTAGGACGGGCTTGTCGAGGAAGACTTCTGATATGCGCAGGTAGAGACGGTTCCTCTGGCCTGCATCTTCGGGGGCTGCGTATGGGTCGCCATCGACAAAGATCTTGGTGCCAATGTCTTTTATACCCTGGTCGAGTTGGCCGCCGCGGGTGAAGATAGTGTTGAACGAGTTGATGTGGGGGTCGACGGCAGCCGCGAGCATAGGGTATGCCGTCTTGTCCTTGGGCGGGTTGCGGAACAGGTCATGCCGCCTGAGGGTATCAAACTGGATATGTTAGCCTGGCATAGTTGTGTCGAAAGTGCTCTCTTGCCTTGGTCGACCATTCCTGAGGGCTGTCGGCCCGTGCGGCAGGCGCCATGATTCCGTATGCGGCTTGAACGGTGAATATATAATTAAGGCGCAATCTGGAGCGGCATGCGCAGTATAGTATTAAAGAATGTGAGGTCGCAAGCTGCAGCGCGACTGAAGATGCGACGCTGCGCTCGAACTTTTTTACTAGACTAGTCGGATCCATGGTTGGGCCACCCCTGCTAGCGCGCTGGCCAAAGTCACACGCCGCGGCGGCTCCATCACTCTGCTGCAGCGTGAACCACTCCGGGCTTTCCTTAGGGCGGCACAGCTCTGCTCTCTACTTCCTCACGGCATTGCCTGCGCTCTTTGCCCCCCGAAGCATCAAAGGAGACGTTGTCCATTTGCCTGTTGCTGCCAATAAGACTACGGCGATCGCGCCTACTACATGCCCCGCAGCAAGGATCAAGGTTCCCAGACTTCCCTCCGTCGCCCGTACATCACCACTCCTCCCGACCAGACGACAACTCCACCGAGTCAGCCCCTGCCCTGACGACGGCCATGGCGAACCTCTTCCGCCGCATCTACGACTGGCTGCTCCGCCTGTTCTGGTATGCCTACCTGTCCTTTCCTACTGACCCCAATGCCCACCTGGCTGCCTGATGCGCCATTTGATACTCGCCCAACTGCTCAGCTTCCGCCCAAGAAAAAGCAAACTCACCGGCGACGATAACATGGCGCTCCTGCTAACCTGCGATACCATCCAGGGCGACTGAGATGGACATTACCATGATCGGGTTGCAAAACGCTGGCAAGACTTCGCTGTTGAGAGTTCTGGCGGTGAGTATCTTCCTGATGCGGAAAGACCCTCCTGCGTCAACATCATCAACTTTGATGAATGCGAGCTGACCCATCCGTTCTAGGGAGGAGAGTTTACTGTCGAGTAGGTCTACATCCGTCCCGAGTTGCGCAAGCCGGCGGCGACGTTGTTTCATCCGTGTCCCGATGCTACTGCTTTGCGCAACCTCGGGCGCCATCGTAGTCGGGCCCTGCGCTGACTGGCTCTAGCTCCATCCCGACGGTTGGCTTCAATATGAAGCGTGTCCAGAAAGGTCATGTAACCTTGAAGTGGTGAGTGCCCTCCATCTTCTCCCTGGTCACGCATGTCCGGCTCTTGCAGCGCCAAGCCCAGCCTTGCGGGGTGCAGCGCAATCTACTAGCCTCGAGGCGCACCTGCTGACCAGCGGCAACAGTTGGGATCTCGGAGGCCAACCTAGGTTCCGTTCCATGTGGGAGCGATACTGCCGCGGTGTGAACGCTATCGTGTACGTCTCCTCTCATGTGATGGTGGGGTGTCGCTTATCGTCATAGGTTCATCGTCGACTCCGCCGACAAGGAGGCTCTACCCGTCGCTGGCGAGGAACTGAAGCTCCTACTAGAGAAGCCTGCGCTGGAGGGCATTCCTCTTCTCGTCTTGGGCAACAAGTCCGACTTGCCCAACAAGCTTTCCGTCGACGAGCTGATCGAGGCGCTCGACCTCAAATCAGTGTCGCACCGGGAAGTGAGCTGCTACGGCATCAGCGCAAAGGAGGAAACCAACCTCGATGCCGTTCTCCAGTGGTTGATTGCCCGAGCCAGCAAGTGAGGTATTGTGTTGTTCGTATTCGGTCGACGTAACGTGACCGCGACGGTCAGGTGCCGCTCGCGACGCATTCGATTGGGTTTGGTGTTTTCGCAACTTCACGACGCCGACGTGCCTACGTTCTTACGAATTACGGTCGTCAGCTTTACATGACATCTTTAATGATTCTTACGACTTGATGGAAGAAAAGACGGGCAGATCGCTCTGCAGGCTAGCGATGGCCATTCCAGTTCCCCAGCTCGACACATTTACTTCTTCTCATATCATTATGATGGCGACTGCCCCTTCTTCATCCTGTATCATCCTCTTTGTTTCGATTTCCAGCGAAGACGTAGCGGCTAAGAAAAGACGGAAGATTTTGGTCCAGGTATGATTGACATGTATGGTTGCGCGCGCTTCGTCTCTTGTTCGGCTCCATGAGGAGTGACCTGAGTTATAGCGAAATAATGGTATCCTCGTCTCTGTCATGTGTCGCCCAATGCTGTCTCCGTGCTCGTGACTATCGCATGCGTCGTGTGCAGGTGCGCGGCATCTGGTTTGGTATTGACAAATCGTTTGGACGAATGTTTGTCGAGGGTTCCAGCGCAATTGCGTGCGCAAATTCGTGGTGACTCCTCTCACCAGCGGCCTGGCCTTCCAAATCCCGTGTTGCACGCAGCTCAATGACTCCGGTACATGGTAGCGCCGCGGAAGCAGCACCTCACGCCAAACATTGCAACGAAAAGAACGAACAAGTCCGGAGGGGAAGGTAGAGAGGATCAATGCATCGAAAGCAAAGAAGAGAACAAACAACTAAATTATTCGCACAACTCACGCCCGCTGGCAGAAAAACGGGGTGGGACCCAAGCAAAATCCATGGCCATGAACAATTGAACAACTCATCCTGCATTAGCGCCTCCCAGGGAATCTTGAGCAGAGCCCGCCTGATTGGTCAGACGGCGGCGACATCAATGCGAACCCTTGTCGCAGAGCTGGGAGTGGAATGGCAGGATGGATTGGCAGCCGATGAGCTGGAGGGGTGCACGGGGAAGTGGGTGGGATGTTGCGATGGGGATGGGGACGGTGTGCATTGAGGGTTTGTGGCGTTGGGGACGGTGGGTGTGGCGCTGAGGGTGAGGGGTGGGTTGGAGTGGGGTTAGGGTTGATGGGGTTGAGGTACAGTACTCGATGCTACGTTTGTGAGGGAGTTTGCACGGAACGCCAATTGTGAGAGGATTGCGTTGCGAAGCACTACATGTTGAAGCATCCGGCAATATGTAATGTGGTTGTTGATAGTTAATTCTGTCTGGAAGGCTAACGCGGCATTATCATCACAGAAGACACAAGTAGCAAAGGTTCTTGTCAGACAGCTTTGGTGATACAAAGAACACACCACCCTCGAGTACATCCCACAAGTACCGTACAAGACGCGCAATGCACCCATCTCACGATGTCAACGGCTGAGCGACCACGCAACGCAAAATCTCATGCGCACTGCTGACCCGAGCAAAGGGCAATGTCTCGGACCCACTGGAACCACGAAGAGGCTGAACTGCGTACCCTTGGCGCAGACTCGACACAACATTGCGAAAGCAACAGGCGCAGCAGCTCTCGTGATCCTCAAGAACCACCATCGGCCGACGAAACTCCCTCCAAAGTCTTACCCTACTAATCAAAACCACCCGAACAACATGCGCAGCACGACATTTTGCCGCACAATCCTCCCATCACGTCTTCTCGAACAAGCTAGAACCCGGATAGCCCATCATCCATCCCCACTGCGCCTCCTCACCCACAATCAGCAGTACCAAAAAGCCTTCCCAGCGCACCCAATAAGCCCAAAGCACACGTCGTAATCGTCACCAGCTTGGCCCTCTCGTCTCCGCTTTACCCGTTCAAAGCCTAGAATGCGGGCCCTAAGCCATACTCCGGGCAGCGTTCTTGGCTGAATTGTGGCTGAGCACCAACGCCCAAAGACACATCATGTCCGTGTTGAGCGGATATCGTCATAAGCAGTCAGCCAGAACCCTGTTCTTACTGCGGATTCGTTCCATCCCATCTCCGTCGCATCTTTCTGAACTTGTATTATTTCCAGCATTTGGAACAATCGTCGCATATTGCTATAACACACAGATTTGAATATCCATCATGGTAGACCTTGAGATCGCGCATCCCCACCATGTTCCCTATCGTACGAGACAGTACTACGGGCCAGATTATGGCGACAGGTACGTTTGATTCCATGCGCTCATCATCGTCATCCTCCATCTCTCCTTGTCCATCATTCGCTGCAAAGTGGCTGTGCGACACACTTTAGCTGTGCAGCGGCGCAGTTAGTCCATGAATTTTCTGGGGAAAAGGCACGCTTGGTGGATCAACCGGATCGGCTTGGTCCTGGCTTCGCGTTGGTGCAGACGGGTGTTTGCGACAGACGACGTCACAACGTCACTGCGCCCAGCCTGGCGCCCGCATCACTCGGCATCTGCGTACTGCTAGATGGCCTGCCTTGTGTGTGGCCCTTGCCACGGGTTTTTCTTGGACATAATACGCTGCTTTCGTTCTTCTCTTACTTTTGCTCTTCAACCATTCGAACACACTACGCCTCTCACCACTCCGCTTTTTGCGCTTTTGTACCAAGGACACTTGCGCATCGCGTTACTGTCAATTGATCGAGAGATATTGGAGTCGCGACACACAAACCCACGAATATCGCTTCTAACACGCCATGGCTAGGACGTGCTATAGCAACAGCCGGGGCTACTACCGCTGCAACTCAGCATGGAATAACTGGGTTCGATGGGTCGTCCTCGTAGTCGTCGTCTTGGGCTTCCTACTCCTCTTCGTACTATGCTCGTAAGTCCCCCGTCCATCCTTCCCCCAACCCTCCCTCCCTTCCCTTTTCCAATCGCCATCCCCAACCCCCTTCCACCCAGCACACCACTAACACCCCCCAGCTGCCTAACCGCCCGTCGCCGCCGCAAAGCCGGCCGACAGCCCTTCTACGGCACAGGCTGGGCCGCGCGCCCAGGCAACAACAACGCATACGGCCAAAACACCACCGCACCCTACTACAACAACCAACACAACCCCGCGCCGCCTTACTCCGCCGCTACCAATAACAACAACGGAAGTTACTACGGCGGCGGAGGCGCAAACCAGGGCTACTACGGTCAGCAAAACGGCGTCGAGCTGCAGAGTCCGCAGCCAACATACGGAGGCGGGTATGCGCCGCCACCGGGCCCGCCGCCGACAAAGGGTTAAGCGTTGTACGGTAGATGATGGGAAGGCGCCTCGGAGATTGAGATGGGGTTGCATGGCGTTACGGAGATTGCGAGAATTGGACTGCGTTATGATATGAGATGAACTCGTGAGGAAGGACAGGATGATTTCCTTTGCAGTTGAACACGCTTGATACCTCTTTTACGCTTTAATGCTATTATCTCTCTTCCGTGTATATGCGGAAGATGTAATCTACTATTATACGTTTCACCAAAACAGCACACAGCATAACCTGCTTAGAAGACCTGTTTCGTGCACATGTCTTGCTCGTTATGGAATACACGGATGGACATTTCAGCTAGCCCAGTACGGCACTGCATCATTAATTATTGATCGCGGGTGTTCAAGTATAAAAGCTGCATGTATTCCATCCATTCATATTACTCTTGGTCTCCCATTTTCAATACTCTGCGTAGTCCCGTCAACTAACTCACAGGCAACACCAGACCTTCGTAAAAAGAGCATATGAACACGCTAAGCATACACCTTTTCAAACGATTCCTGCAATGCTACCTATTCTCCAAGCCCTGATCTCTCACTTCCAACCAATCTAACCCACCAACCTCAAACCACTAGCGGGCGCACCGATCTGTGTGATGCCGTCGATCCTGCACACAGTGCCCTTGTATCTGGCGTGGTACTTGGCACCGCTGTATGGGCTGGTAACCGAAGGCATGCCGCTGTAGATAGGTGTGAAGCTAGCAGCGCAAATGTCAAAGTCGGCGAATTGATCAAAGTCAATCTCGATGACGTCGCTGGGGTTTCTCTCGGCGACCGTCTTGACGCGGTTAGCTTGCTCCTTCATCTTGGCGTTGCCGGTGCGGTCGAGCAAAGCGTTGGCAAAGTTCAGCGCCGTGTTGAGCTGCTTGTTCTTGTGGGCAAACATCATGGCTGCTGAGAGCGGGATCGAGTTGTGGGGACCCTCTAGGTCGGGGACCGTGAAGTAGGCAGAGAGTTCGAGGGCGCGCTTCTTGTCCGCGTCGGAGAGGGCGGAGATGTCGGTAGCGCCGTTGAGCAGTTTGCGACGCTCTAATTCGATGGACATGGCAAGAATGTATTGCGTCGCCGTGTTGATTGCCTTCTTAGCCTACATTGATGTTAGTGTGCGTTGGCTGGATGTATGTCTGTAAAACTTACATCAGAAAACTCAGCTTGGGATGAGACGACGTTGACCATGATGAGCTGCAATAGGCTCTTGAGGACTGCGACACCCTCCTCCAATTTGTTCTTTTGCAAGAACTGCTTGCCAGCGGTCAAGTCTGCCGATAATGACGACTCCAGATCGCGTGGGATGATGGGCAGGATCTTGCGCGAATCGGTCTCGTCTACTGTTCTCCGTACGTAGTTGACCAGCGAAGGCATGTTTGGTGTCGCTGGCAAATAAGTTCGGGTGGCTTGGTAGATCTCCTGGAAGCGCTCTTCAAGGGGAGCGAAATTGACAGCACCAACCTGTCGGTTTAGCAATTGCATGGCAGTATCGAATGATCCTGCAGCAATGTGATCTGCCGCCAAAGGTGAGTTGCGTGCCCAGAAATCAGCTTCGCTGCTTCCTGCACCAGCATCAGCACCCTCAACCTCAACGAAGTCGTCGTCTGCCTCCACATCGCCATCATCACCCATGTCCCAGCCACCGATATCGTCGTCCTCGCCACCTCCAAGTTCAGCAGCCGCACCTTTAGGCTCGGTGTCGCCCATAAGATCCTCGTCGCCAAAGCCGTTTGCTGTTGGCTCTTCGGATCCGATGCCTTCGACTTCGCCTTGAAGAGCCTTTTCGAATACAGTTGAAGAAGCTGCGCGCGTTGGCCAGTTTGCTTTGTGAGTGGGCACGATAGGTTTGGCAGGTGCCGAAGGAGCACCTATTGAAGGAAGGTTAATCTGCTCCTCCGATACACCGGCAGCTTCAAGTATTGACTGTGCCTGTTCGTCGAGACCTTGTGCCTTGGCAGTGGCATATGCGAGGGGGTATAGATCGAGCTCCTGGAACATCTCTATCCGGTTTTGTACGTCGCCCAGGTAGAGTGCGTTCTGGAATCGTGCCGTCATGTCACCGCGGTGCTCCGCGATCTTAGCCATGCGCTTCAACTTGTCCTGATCTCCGGTAGTGAGGTACAGGAAGGATAGCTTGTCGAAGTTGCGCAGCTTCTGGTAGGTCATCTCTACGGTTTGGTGGTTGCCGTGTGCTAGAGCTTCGGTGCTCAGCCGTTGCCAGAGCTTTGGTCGGTCAAGCTGCTTAGCCATCTCAACTGCAACCTCCAGGTTGCCGCATTCGATAGCGAGCTCGAACCGTGTCTGAGGATCCTGCACGAATTGGAGAGCAATCTCGGGATAGCCCTTCTTCTGGAGGTAGGAGATGATGCTCTGTCCAACCAGACTTGAAGTCTTGATGATATTAAGCATCTCGTCGTAGTTGCGCTTGACAAGGGCGAGCTTGAATCGATATTCAGTGGGGTCGATTTGGAGAATCTTGGGCTTCGCAGCACGGTCCAGGCAGTATACGTTGCGACCCTTGACTCTTACAAGGTATACTGTTTGCTCCAATGTGCGTACTATACCATTGTCGCCGTTCATTAGACTGTACTTGATGTGGTTCAGCGTGGAATACAGAAGGACACCCGTGTCATCGAAGATGGCACTCTTGATCCGGATAGTCTCGTGCAGAGTGCTGACTTGCTCCAGGTTCTTGTTCGCAATGGTGACATTGTGTTTGCTCAGCAATGCGACGTGCAGTCCATCTGATGACCAGACAACGTACTTGACGCCGTTGACAGAGAGCTCAGCAAGGTTCTTCTTGGCCTGGATATCGTACAGAACAACCGAAGTAGGAGTGATCAAGAGCAAGTTACCGGTGCCGCCGAAGTAGATGTCGGTGGTTCCGTGCGGGGGCTTGATGGTCTTGGTAGTGGAGTTGCTGAGATCCTTAATGTCGATCTGTTGGTTAGACTGGTTGAAGACGGCAAATCGGTTCCTGGCCACGAATACAGCCGAGCTACCAGATCCGCGCTTGGTGTCGGTCGGTTCTACCGCTCCCGAAGCGTCGCGCGGAAGGCTGATCAGCTCGTATGTTCCGCTGTCGGCTGGAGATGTGACCAGTATAGAGCGTTCGGCAGGGTTGTAGGACAGTGTTCGTGGAGGTACCCAGGCGCTTCCCAGCTTCTTGAGAGACAGCATCGATGGGGACTCGATGTTCTTCTGGAAGTCGTAAGACCGTACGTGCTTCTCCTTCGTTATGTAGAAGAGGTTGTTCTGGTAGACGGCGGATGCGGGCCGCTCGCGTTCCAGCTTGAATACCATGACACCGTTGTCGTGACCGGCAGCGAACAGGTTGATCTCAGGATGAGCTGCGATGACCCAGAAGCGATCGTTTTCGCGTTTGAAGGACTGGACCGATGTACGCCTGTTGAGATCCCATACGCGAATCGTCTTGTCTTCTCCAACGGACAGGATCAAGTCCTGATGTGGGTGGAACAGACACGCCGACGCGTTCTGGAAGTGCCCTCGGCAGGTATCGACTTCCCATGCCTTTGTTTCCGACATCCTCCACAACTTCACGAGACGGTCGTCACCAGCGGAGACGATCAACGGGAGTGTAGGGTGGAATGCGACCCAGTTAACACCTCGGTCGTGGCCTTCGAGGACGAACTTGACAACAGCATCGGTGTTTCCGAACATATCCGCCTGGTTCTGGTTCGCGCGTGCCATCTGGTCCTCGAACGACAAGGCTTGTGGTGCCGAGTGCTTCTTCCTGAGCCCAGAGATATCCCAAACGCGAACCGACTGATCGAGCGAGGCGGAAACGATGAGGTCTTCCTTCGGGTGGAATTGCGCGCACATGGTGTAATGGTTGTGACCGGTCATAGTACATACTTCGGAGGGTCAGGTGTTTGTCTGCGAGGGAATGCGACGGACTTACTCAGTGATCCTATGAACGTTAGTTGTGTACCAAACAGCAGTTGAGGATGTTACTTACGGTTCTGCCAGTTCCATATACGAATGGTCTCTGGTATGTGTTAGCCATTGCCCATCCAACCCACAGCATGCGCTTACGGTCGTCGGAACTACTCAATATCCATGGCAGCTCGTGGTGGAAGAAGACGGTCCGGACATAGTCCAAGTGGCCGTTCAATGTGAAGAGACATCGCCGAGTCTGGTATGACCAGACCTTGATCTTGTAGTCGTCGCCACCAGACACGAATCTGTGCAGTCTCAGTATGTTGCTGGCGCTCCCAAGTTGTCCACGGGATGCTCACAATGGCTGGGTCTTGTGGAAGTCAACGCCGCGGACCGGCCCGTCGTGCTCTTCGAAGCGATCTATGAGGGTACCCATGCGGTAGTCCCATAGTTGGATGGTCGACGAGTGTAGCGACACAAGGATCCATGGCCTGGAAGCGGTCAGCGGGGAAGGGAGCCGCAAGGTGAAGGTATGAGCTACCTCTTGGGGTGGAAGGCAATGCCTTTCGCACGCGAAGACTTGGACTCAAACTGCCCGGGATTAGCTAGCTACACGGTCGCATAGATGGGAGCTGCTTGCCTTGGTCAACATCGAGGGAGAGGAGGCCATGGCGGAATTGGGGACGAAGCCGCAGCTTCACTGTCGTCTAGAGTGGCCTCAATGCAAGAGACAGCAGGCGCGAAGGGATACGGGTATAAGGTAAGGAGAAAGAAACACGGTGTTGACTATTATCTTTGGTATTGCTGCCTGCGTGAGCTGCTCTTGCTAATGTTCGATATGCCACGCAACATTCGGATTAACCGCCTAACCGTCCTGGTCTCTAGCGCGCTTTCCCCACCAAGGTCACGTGAGATCTGCCAGACATCGCCTCAACTCCGTCTGAAGCGCTCGGGGCCTGTTTCAATTTCAAGCGAACCTCGAGTTCCCACACTAGTTGCCGTAAGGCAGAGCCTCACTTCCTGACGCTGCCTCATCTCAATTTCGCCGCCGCTGCGTGGCTCGGCTCCCCTGGTCTGGCGTCCTGCAACGATGCCCCGCAGAACTCACCAATGCGACTCCGTGTGCCAGCTGGCATCGTAGTGCCAACCCTACCTACCCGCCCTGTGCAGGCCCTGTGCAGGACAATTTTGCTCGCTGACCTCATTGGGCATCCATCCTGTCTGACGCAAGGTAGATTGCCCGAGTCTCTGTTGCGACTAATCGTTCGCAAACACGCAGCATCGGAGTCATGGAGGAAACCGATGCAGCGCATGCAAAGGGCAGCAATGCTGCAGACCCGCTCCGTGGCCGGCCAGCTCATCGCTGAAACGCAGGTGATAATTGGCGACAGCCCGCACACATTTCTGTCTCTGCAGGGAATTCATACCTCCTCCAGTACTCTTCTTCCCCTTTAACGTTCCCATTCGATCACCACAGACGCATCGCATCCGAGCTGACCTGCACTTTGTGGCTGTTACCGATCTGCGAGCTACGCTACCTGCATTGCTGCCTATAGTACTCCAATTCTACCTGCACGATAAGCCAAGGCGTTGCAGGGTTCGACTTGTCAAAACTCTCCACCTCTCCGCTCGAGCTCGCCGCTCAGATATCCCAGTAAAACACTCCCGGGCCACCTCCAGAATGATACAGTCGACGCAACTCCTCTTCCGTATTTCAAAGATTAGACACGCCTGTCGGACTTTGATCCCTTAAGAAGTCAGCACAAATACCTGAAAACATCATCGATACGTACGCGATCGCAATTGGCTGCAAGCAAGCCTGACGCAACTTTCCCCGTCAAATCACCACGACACCCTCCTGGCCATGGCAACACACCACGAGATGCCAGCCGCCGCGCTCAACGGCCATCCGCAATCACCACCCATGACGCCTACTCCTCATACCATTAGTCGCTTCCCGCCGCCAAAATTCTCAACCTCTCCAATACATCGACGCGTAAGCAACTTCATCCAGACACCTCCACTGGAGTACATTGAACCGACCGGACACGACTATCACTTCAGCTTCACACGCCCGCAATCGTGCCCGGCATCTTCGCGTCTGTCGTCAGAGTCCGACAGAGCTTATCCGGCAACAACGTTGGAGGGATCTGAATACGAGACCGACTCTGAGGAGGAATGCGAATCGGATCAAGAAAGTGAACAAGAAGAGGAGATACCGATGCGTCGGGTAGAGAAAGCCCAATTCGTACTCGAAGAACTGGACAGCGATCCAGGCTACGACTGTGACGTAGAGGTAGTGCGACCAGACCATTGCGAAGATGCAAGGAGCGAAAGGAGCGGCACAAAGGCAGCGATATTCGCCAGAATGAACGAGCTACAGCTCGAAGAAGACACTTCAGAAGACGAGGAAAGGGAGCGGATCTACCTAAAGAAGAAGAAACGATGGAGCGCAGGCATTTTCAAGCGCAGCCACAGCCAGAGCGTGGAAGGAGACAGCAGTTACTCCGACGATGACCCTCTCGATGACAGGGACCAGAATGCTCGCCGACTGCGCCGCCGCGTCCGAGGGCCTAGAAGAGGCTCGCTTATCTTCGAAGACCGTGGCTTCTCGAACACGAATAACATTGCGGAGGTTGAGGAACCTGACGAAGGAAGGGTGCTACACTCCAAGGGACCGCCATCCATCCCTAGTGATGACGCCTTTACTCTAGACGAGCTGCCGTTCTGGGGAGGGCACAACATGATGGAGATGGAATTTGAGTCTGACCAGGTGTCAGAATTATGATTGACGAACCTTAGAGGCCATTACCATGACCTTACGGCTGTTTTCTTAGCTGATTGCGTTCACGAGCGACACGCTCGCTGTCGATTGTTGGATTTAGCGTAGCGTACTATTTTCTGAATGCATCTGTTTTTACCTGCACATTGCTCAGCACCCACCAGACAGTAAGACATGGTCTAGATGCGAATTTGAGATCCACCTGCGTCTAAGCTCTGCCTTTGTTGCAGTTTGTTCTTAGAGACGCGTTGGTCTCGCGAGTCAGTGCGGGCTAAACTTAGCCATCCTTAGGTAAACAGAAGGCCCACCTGCCCAGGCGTCAACGGCGGAAGCTGACGGCCGCTTGCACGCGACCAAATCAACCCACGCCAACTATCAGGCAACACGCATTCACGAAGGACGCGGATAGTCGCCCTTCCGTTGTTCTGCGCCGAGTCGACTGACCTCAGTCACAAAACGCAGCTCATCTCGCGCGAGACCACCCCAAGGCTAGCCTCACTATAGACGTTTACCGGTAGATTGCACACGCATCATCAATCCTCTGCACGGTCAACTTTTCTAGCCGTTTCATCTTCATCAGCGCAAGCGTCAAGAAGTAATTTCCATCCTTTGTCCCATCTATTTCGTGCAAGCGACGCCGTGACGCCGAAATACACCGCCCCCACAAGATCCACGCCCCATCAGCGCTCCCGCTGTAAGGCTGACGGACCGCCAGACATAGTCGCACCGACTTGGAATCCCAGCCAATGATTATTCTTGACCCCAGGATGTCTAAGCATATCGCATCCCTCGCTGAAGAAAATACACAATTAGTCGGCAAGCGTCAACACCGTACTGTACAGCCCTCCGGAATCGTGACTTCCGTCCAGGACAGCTGATGGTGCTGGTGCTGGTAAGACGGATGAGTACAATGGAGGTATAAGTAAAGCAGCGTAGAACACCCAGTTGGAGAATCATCTCCTTACCACACAACCAGAAACTCATACTACCATCTCATCTTTTCCTCATTACTTTCCATTATCTCCTTGTTTCTTTACTGTCTATCCAAGCCTTCGCTTCTTAATCAGTAATCATGTTCACCATCACCAACATCGTCGTTGCTTCGCTGGCTCTTGGTGCTGTTCAGGCACTCCCTCAGCACATCCATGCGAGACAGGACAATGCTACTTCTACCCCTGCTGCCCCGGCAGCACCTGTTTCGACGCCTGACATCTTCGATGACCTCCTCACTGCTCCTACAGCCATCAAGCGTTTCCAAAGGCTTTTGACTGTGGGAGAAGGCCCTGAAGGTCCTGAGCTCCTGAAGGGAGACGACCTCCGCAAGGCGACCGTCTTCACTTTCGACAGGAATGCGAAGCCTGCTCCTGGCGCAGAGGGTGGCGTTGCCGTTGCAGCCGTAAGTCTTCCATTTCCTCAAGCGACGAACCTTATACTGATTCCCTCACCAGAACATCGGAAACTTCCCCATCTTAACCGGTCTCGGCATCTCCACCACCGTCGGTTTCCTCGAGCCATGCGGCATCAACACCCCTCACGTCCACCCGCGCGCCACTGAGATGCTCACCCTCGTCGAAGGCGAGAAGATGGAGTTCGGTTTCGTCCTAGAAAACGCCCTCGTCGGACCCAAGCAGAACCCAGAAGTCGCAGGGTACCTCAACGCCTTCGAGGCCACCGTCTTCCCTCAAGGCTCCATCCATTACCAGTTCAACAACAACTGCAAGCCAGCGACTTTTGTGGCGGCGCTCAACTCCGAGGACCCTGGTACTAGCCAGATTGCGCAGAACTTCTTTGCTCTTAACTCGGAGGTTGTGGATGCTACGCTTGGTTTCCCGGTAGGTTGAATTTGTCAGAATGGTGTGGAGGTTATGCTAACGTGAGAAAAGGGCCAAATCAACAGCAAGAACATTGACGAGTTCGGTGCTTCGCTTCCTGCCAATCTTGCCCGTGATGCTAGAGCGTGCATGGCTAAGTGTGGACAGTAAATCCACTCACTGGGAAGTCACGACACGTTGAGCGAGACTCGGGAGGTTGTAATATGACGGGACGACATGTTTGAATGCAGCATACATAGCGACGGCGCGATTTAGAATCACTGAACACTTGGTGGGCATTGGTTATTGGTTTTACTTCTTTGTGGATTTACCTTGGACTTATCTGTTATCGAGCTATGCACTCCTTATGCAAGCGAATAGAAAACACTTGTTTATCAGAGCTACTGCATTATTTCATGCGTGAGTGTTGGCAGCCACACATGTGGCACAGCAACTGGACCCTGGAAATGTTATTTTGGTGACTGTTCCCGGCCCCGCAACGACTCATCCAGTTGGGCGCAAGGCGCAAGACACACCAAACCACTCTCGCACGCTTCGACTGAGCTCGATATAAACGGCTTCAAAACGCTGTTTTTGCTCAACCCTCCTTTCTCCACACTACCCAATTGCTTTCCTACCGGTCTCAATCCAATTGGCACACCAGCTGCCCCTCGTACCCCACCACGGCCGACACAATGGCAGACCCCGCGGCAATCCAGCAGGAGATCGCGGACATTGAGAAGAGAATCGAAGAAGCGCAGACACAACTCAAGGATGCAAAGTCAAGATTACAAAAAGCTCAGGCGGCTTCGTTCGTCAACCCCGGCGCGAACATGTCCGAGGAAGAGAAGATGGCGCTCATCAAGGTCAACCTGGCCGAGGTCTTGAACCCAGAGATCATGGACGAGGCGCTGAAGAAGCAAGGACACTTGAAGGTTTATTGGGGTACTGCAACAACAGGACGGCCACATTGCGGTTACGTATGTTGACATGGCGAGATACGGTCGCGTGCACTGCTAACGATGGATACTCTAGTTCGTACCTATCCTCAAGCTCGCGCAATTCCTCGCTGCAGGCTGCCACGTCAAGATCCTCCTCGCAGACATCCACGGCTTCCTCGACAACCTAAAAGCGCCCATCGAGCTCGTCAAATTCCGCGCGGAATACTACCGCTACACCATCACCGCGCTGCTCAAGGCCGTCAAGGTGCCAATTGACAAGCTGGAGTTCGTACTGGGATCGAGCTATGAGTTGAACTCGGACTACACCATGGACCTGCTGAGACTAGCGAGTATAACAAGCGAGGCAGCAGCAAAGAAGGCCGGCGCAGAAGTCGTCAAGCAAACCGAGAACGCGCCTTTGAGCGGCCTCATCTACCCACTGATGCAAGCCCTCGACGAGCAGTACCTCGACGTAGACGTCCAATTCGGAGGCGTAGACCAACGCAAGATCTTCGCCCTCGCAAAAGACGTACTCCCCAAGATCGGTTACAAAGAGCGCGCCCACTTGATGAACCCCATGGTTCCCGGTCTGCAAGGAGGAAAGATGAGCTCGTCCGACCCAGACTCTAAGATCGACGTCCTAGACGACGCAGACGTCGTAAAGCGCAAGCTCAAGAAAGCGCACGCGGCGCCCAAGATCGTCGAAGAAAACGGCGTCCTCAGCTTCGTCGAATACGTGCTCCTGCCCGCCAGCCACCTCAACTACGGCGAGCCCAAATTCGTCGTAAAGCGTCGCGACGCCGAGCCCCTTACTTACACGGATATCAAGAAGATGCAAGAAGACTACGCAGCCGACATTCTCACACCCCAGGATCTCAAGCCCGCGGTTACGGAGGCGCTCAACGCGCTTCTTGAGCCCGTGCAGAAGGAGTTCCAGGGCAACCAGGAGTGGAAGGATATCGAGCAGAAGGCTTACCCGCCGCCGCCGGTGGTCAAGAAGGAGAAGAAGGTTAAGAATAAGGGTACTTTCCACCCGAAGCAGAGGAATGTGGAGGCTAAGCCTGATGGGCATGTTGAGGGTGAGGATAAGGACAAGGTTGATGTTGGGACTGAGGGGGGAGAGAAGGCTATTGAGGGGCTGAGTTTGGAGGAGAAGAAGTAGATGCGACAGATATATGTTTAGTGATACCGTGTAGATGAGCATACTAGTTGCATCCGTCGTTGCATATGCCTACAACACCCTGTTTAGTAGTGTCTGTGAGGATTACATACTCTGGTTGGTATGAATATCTCGTCCTCCATGGAGCCTAGAAAGGGCTACCGTGGTATTCCACATCCCACAGCCGTGAGCCTTCCTTTTCTTCCCAAGCTGACAGTGCAACTAAAGGCTGCCAACTTCGCACTTTTCCCCATCCCAGTGATCATCTCTCCAAGCCCCTCCGTCCCCCTCTCAAGAATACAACTCCGCCTCGTCCCTCCTCATCTCCATCCCCCCAGCCCCCTCCCCATGCATCCCATGCTCGGGTCTCTTCAACGCAGTCCCCTCCTTCAAATACAATATCAACCTAAACGCCGCATTCCCATTCAAATAATACCGATGCAGCCTCTTACTCCGTATAAACCCCAGCCGCTCATACAGTTTCAAACTGGCTGTATTCGACACCTCAGTCTCGAGGACGATCTCGTCGGCGTCGCGGGCGGTCATGGCATCGATGGCGAGACGAACGAGCTGCGTGGCTATGCCGCGGCCGCGGTACTCTTCTTGCGTTGCGAGCATGGCGATGTAGCCGCGGTAGGTGCCGCTGCGGTGGGGTTCGAGTTTGCAGGTTATTACGCCGATGAGGGTGTTTGTGGAGGAGAGGGCCTGTGGGGGGAGGGGGAGTTAGATACTGTAGGGTGGTTTGGGGGAGGAGGGGAGAGGGAAGTACCATGTAGCATAAATCACCCCATTGGTATAAGAAGTACCGGTATACATAGATACTGTATGGCTCGGACAGGTCCTTGGAGATTAATTGACGGATGGCGGGGAGGTATTGCTCTTCTTTCGAGGGTTCGTATTGGACATATTGGAGGTCGTCAGGTTCCTTCAGCTGTTTGGTCGAGGGTGCCGCCGTCGCCGTCGCATCAACTGTGACGTCGCCATCTTCATTGCCGGCCATGGCGCGTAGGAAGGAGAGCAATGCGCGTATGCTCAGCCCCTCATAGCGGCCGGCTTGGCCCGCCGTGTCAGGAACGTGCTTTCTCGTGCATCCTTGTGCCGATCATTCCGTCACATGCCGAGGGACGATAACCAAAAACAATCTTGTGGCAGTCGCCCACGCTTTCCCGTACAACCCCGCGGGTACAACTTCCAACGCTTCGTTCATGTCTTTCTTGAGACGCCGCTTCGGCGGTGGCGGCGGCGGCGACGACAGCGAGATCTCGACGCCCGAACTGTCCCGCGAACCTTCTCCCGGACCGGATGGGAAGTTCAAACGGCCTGCGAACTTGCGCCTGATCACCGCGGAGCAGCTGCAGACGCTCAAGAAGAGGGGGCAGCATAAGAAACGGAGGAATTTCTGGGTGTTTGGTCTGGGAGGCATATTCGGGTTGTTGCTGGCGGGCTTCTTTGCGAGCAGTAATGACATGATCGATCTGAGTAGTCTGGAGGGTGTCAACTTGGAGAGCATCATGGAGGCGCTGCCAGACAACTTTGTGAAGAGCGCGCAGCAGATGCAGGTACGCGCGACCTTTGCTCCCTACGGAGGAGGATTGGATGGGAGATTCTGTGGGTTGAGAGGAATCGAGGCTGACTGCCCCAACTCAGTAGAAATCAGAAAAAGACGCCGTAAACTACGATTCCTTCGCCGTCGGTCTCCACGCGCAGAAACAAGGCATCAAAGCCAAACACCCCGTTATCATGATCCCCGGTGTCATCTCGACGGGTCTTGAATCCTGGGGCACAGAAGAAGGGTCGAGGCAATACTTTCGCAAGAGATTATGGGGGTCATGGACGATGATGCGCGCGCTCGTCCTCGATAAGGCGCAATGGAAACGTCATATTATGCTCGACAAAGACAGCGGGCTCGATCCACCCGGCGTGAAGCTACGAGCAGCGCAAGGTTTCGACGCAGCCGACTTCTTCATAACGGGATACTGGATATGGAATAAGATTCTGGAGAACCTCGCTACCATCGGGTATGATCCAGGTAATGCCTTCACTGCAGCCTACGACTGGCGCATGTCGTACATGAACTACGAGATACGCGACCAGTATTTCACCCGTCTAAAGTCGCACATCGAAGTTGCCGTGCGCGTGTCGGACAGGAAAGTCGTTCTTCTCTCGCATTCCATGGGCTCACAGGTCCTGTACTACTTCCTGCACTGGGTTGAAGCAGAAGGTTACGGCAACGGCGGACCAAACTGGGTCGACGAATACATCGACAGCTGGATCAATATCTCCGGCTGCATGCTCGGCGCCCTAAAAGACATGCCCGCCGTCCTCTCCGGCGAAATGAAAGACACAGCCCAACTCAACGCCTTCGCCGTCTACGGCCTCGAGCGCTTCCTCTCCCGCTACGAACGCGCCGAAATCTTCCGCGCAATGCCCGGTCTCTCCTCCATGCTCCCCCTCGGCGGCAACGCCGTCTGGGGCGACGAAACCGGCGCTCCGGACGACTTATCAGGGCAAAACGTAACCTTTGGCCCTTTTATCCGTTTCCGAAACGCAAACAGCACCATGACGCAGAAGAACATCACTGTAGATGACAGCCTCCCCTTCCTGTTCCGCAACACAGAACCCTGGTTCAAGAAAATGATTCAAACCTCATACTCCCACGGCGTAGCCCACACGACCAAACACGTCGAGGACAACCAGTTCCTGCCCGCTAAATGGGTTAATCCACTAGAAACCCGTCTTCCCTTGGCTCCAAACCTGAAGATCTACTGTTTCTACGGTGTAGGCAAGGATACGGAACGTGCGTACTATTATCGCAGCGACGATGATCCGTTGAGCGGGTTGAATGTCACGCTCGATACGATGTTTACCCAGGCTGAGGGCAATGTGGACCATGGGGTTGTTATGGGTGAGGGGGATGGCACGGTGAATTTGTTGAGTTCGGGGTACATGTGTACGAAAGGGTGGAAGATGAAGAGGTATAACCCCGCCGGCGTGAAAGTGACGACGTTTGAGATGAAACATGAACCTGATCGGTTTAGTCCGAGGGGGGGTCCTAATACTGGTATGTCTCTTCTTCTATATCCCCTCTCTCTCTTTTGTTCGTCTGCGCGAACGACGGGTCTGGAGCAAGTGCTGACGGTTATCGTGAAATAGCGGATCACGTAGACATCCTCGGCAGAATGTCACTCAACGATCTTATTCTGCAGGTGGCGGGTGGACGGGGCGAGTTGATCAATGATACCATTCATTCCAATATCAGGGAGTACGCCGAGAAGGTCAAGATTTACGAGGAGGAAGACTGAGGCGGTTGAATTTGTATGGGTAGGGGCTCCGGCTCAGATCATTTGATTAACTGATCGATAGCTGGAGACTACGGAAATGATACCATAGACTACTGTTTACCCACTCGCTATACTCTTCACTTTTTAGCGATGCCTTCTCATCCATGAGACTAGATTGGACAAGTGTGTTTTCTATCAAGGCAAGGTAAAAGACGGAATGTTGTTGTGAGGATACTTGGCCTTGTGAATCTGTGTTGGGAGTTTGTTCTCCTTCTCCTTCGTCGTCCACGTCTGCAGTAATGAAGTGATAATGATGGTATTCCTCCTCCACCTCCTCCTCCTCCTCCTACTTCACTACCCCCACTCCCCCCTTCCTCAATCCCAGACTAAAAGTCCGCCTTCCCACCCATAACCTTCGCCGCATTTACCGCACTCATCTTGTTCGCCCAGCCCTGCGCAGGCACAATCTTCCTCACAGTCCTCACCTCATCAGACGCATAACCTGGAATGCGAATATTGTAGTTGCGCTCGAGAATGACTTGGATATCGCGGATGTCGAGCTGGGGCGAGTCGCGCAGCTTGCTAAGCTTGCACGCGTTGCTGATGACGTTGTCGACGAAGTCGTCGGCGAGTTGAAGGACAGCCTGCGGAGTGGGTTAGATAGAGTTGGTTTAGGTGGTTAGGGGAGGGGGGACTTACTTCTTCGACTTCTGGTGTTAGGGCTTCTTCTGAGCCACCGGTTACCTGCCGAACAAGTTCGTCTAGCTTACGCTTGCTGAGCACACGATCGCCTTCGCCTTCGAGTTGGAAGGGGGGTGGACGCGGGATGACGGGTTGGCCCATGGGTCCTGGCGCGCCGTTGGTTGGCCCACTCATAGTAGGCCGGGATTGGCCCATGTGGACGGCTTGGGGGGAGGTCACGTTGAGATGGCGTGGGATGGGCATCTTAGGGTTATTAAGCTGCTCGCGCTCGCGACTGCCAAAGTTACCGCCTTGTCCGCCTTGCTGCATGGGTGTGTTTGTGCGTTGCGGGTCGGTGTAGGAGCGGTTCGCGGCGCTGACGGCGGCGCTGTGGGAGAGAGGGATTGGCGGGCCGGGCGCGTTCGAGGCGGCGGATTGAGGGTGTGGTGAGTTGCTCTGCTGGTGCGCGTTCGCCTGCATGGGGTTGATCTGGGGTCGCTGCTGTTGTTGCTGGTGGAAGTTCTGTTGCTGCTGTCCTTGCGCAAATTGCGGCATCTGACCTGGAGGCATCGTCTGCGTGTGAGGCCCTGGTGGAGGTCGAGCTTGCTGCTGTCCTTGCTGCATTTGTTGCTGCTGCTGCGGAAGTGAAGGCGGCATCTGCTGGTTGTGTTGTTGATTATGCTGCTGTTGCGGCGGGCCCTGCTGGTGGTTTCCCTGGGTTTGTTGCATGTTGAACTGGGGTTGTGGTTGGGGTTGAGTTTGCGATTGTTGTTGGGGTTGTGGTTGTAGTGTCTGTCCGCCCTCAATCTTGATTTGCGGCTCCTCTTTCACTTGGGGCTGCGCGGGCATGTTAGGTTGTGAAGGCTGGCGCTGAGGCGCTTGGGACTGTTGTTGCGGCGGTTGCTGCTGCTGTTGCTGCTGTGGGGGCGATTGCGCTGTGTTCTGGCCTTGAGGTTGCGCCTGAGCCTGGGGTTGCGCATTTCCCTCGCGCTCCTCCTTCCATTGCTTCTGCATGGCACGGAACTTGTCAATCTGGGCCTTGATCTTAGCAGACTCCTTCTCGATGTTGGCCTTCATCATGAGCTGTTCCTGGGGTAGTTCCTGCCCATTGTTCTGCCTTTCGGTAAGCTGATGAACAAGCCGCCGTCTCTGCTCGTTAAAGGAAGCTTGCTTGGCAAGCATGTTAAGATAACCAGAACGGTACTCCTTGATTTTGGTCTCGTACTCGGGTGTGCCTGGCGCCGGTCCATTCGTGGGTCCCTGCATGGGGAACTCGTGGACATGCTTGACGATAGCAGGATCGACCTGGCCGCGTCCTGGGTTCTGGCCTTGGTTGGGCTGTTGTCCTTGGGTTTGCTGATTGGGTTGCGCGCCGGCACTACCAGCTCCTCCATTGGGACCCTGGCCTCCTTCCTGCTTGACCGCATTGGGGTTCTGCTGGCCGGCTGCACTCGACTGTCCAGCTTGTGCCTGGTTCTGATTTCCCTGTTGCTGCTGTGCCTTCATCTTTGCGCGATATTGGCGTTCGCGCGCGATGAACTTTTGCGACCAGTCCGTCAGCTTCTGACGCGCCGTGGTATTCTCCTGGCTGCCCGGCGGGTTGTTGTTGAAGATGTTCCACGAGCTCTGCATGATCAAGCGGTACTTCTGCTTCTCGTCTTCGGGAAGACATTGTAGCTTGAGGATGTCATCGGGGCGTAGCAGCTGCTGGCCTTGCTGCTGGCCGCCGCTGGCCTGCTGTGGCTGGGATTCGCTCATCGCGAGGGCTGCGGACTTCGGAGCCGCGCGTTGGGGGGTCGAGTCGTATTCGAGGTTTGATGTGGGAAGAGGTCTTGGTGTTGTCGCGTAGTTACTGTGATTAGAAAATGAGTCGCAGAGATGGATTCTTGGTGTGTGAAGTTTGATGGTGGGAGTGGTGAGGTTTGGAGTGATGGTCCATGGATGGGGCCAAGCACCCGACAACGACCATGTCGCGCGTTTGTACGACTGCACGTGCACGCGTCGGTCCTCACTAACACATACGTGGATCAGCCAAGCAACTTCTCTATTATCTTGCATCTAACTAATGCTACCGCTCAGATGCAAACGGTATCTCACTACTCTGAGAATCAACCTTCGAAACTTCCCCTTTTGCGAGCGCCCGCTCTCTGGTATTCCGGACTTCCCACTCGAATTCCTTGAGTGCCCTGATCTCGCTACCAATAAACAACAACCCCATCAATCCATCGATGACACCAACACTAAATCCCAGTGTACTCAACAACATTAGTATAAAGGCAACGTAGTTCTTGGGTGACCACCAGACACCTATTAGGCAGCCAACGGAGAATGAGAGCTGGTAGAAGAAGTGACCTATGCGCAGCTTGCGCTGTATCCTTTCTCGGACCTGGTATTTGAGTATGGTTGCCATGATCTGGTCATAGACCTCGATGGGCAAATATTTCTCAGGCAGTGCCCACGGGGATAGCCGTATGGCTGACGGATTAGTAGAAGTCCTCGTCAGTGTCGCTTCGACGGAGAAATGATCGCTCAAGGAACAGTGTAGCGTAGGATGACGCATCGCCATGCCTACATTAGCTTCCTTGAGCTCCCACTCAGCTGTCTCCTCCTTTGTCTCTGGGTGGTGGTATCGCCCGCTGCTGAAGAAGACGTAGTCAAGTCGCTTCGCATTGGGGTCTGGAACGGCAGGATCTATTTGCACATTCTCACCCTTGTTGAGACGTCTCTGCTGTCCTTTGTTCCATCGCCAGGAGTTCAGCTCACTATCGCATGTTGCTCCATTCACAGTCATGTTGAACTGCGCAGATGGCATTGGTACGCCGCGAACCTGCTCGACCTTGTCTTTCGCTGCGCCGATAGAGGACTCAGGGTGTAAGATGCGCCATACGTCCCGGACAGGCGAATGCGTCTCTATGATACGGTGCGCGAGGGATAAGGGGATCATGTTGAAGTCGCCCATGCCGATGACGAGATGTCCGCGTTCAGCGGCTGCGCGCATGAGTTTTGTGATCTCCCACGCTTGGGCTGTTCGGTGGCAGATGTAAGAGTCGTGTGGTTCGCGTTCGTACGGGGCGTGAAGCTACTCAAGTCAGTATACCTAGGTATGTACCTTGCGGTGGAAAGAGCGACTAACATGCGTGCAAAACACCTCTGCGATATCTCTCTTCGACGGCCCCATCTGGATCCTCGCACATGCGACTCCCTTACCCACGAACCAATCGCCGCGATAGAAAGCAGCAGGCCGTCCGTTCAGAGGGTACCGCACCATGTTGCTCTCGAGGATGGGCCATCGTGACAGGATGACTAAACCACCACCGAAGATGCCGCTGTGGTAGAACTTGCCATAGGGCAGTATGTGTTGTGTCTTCTCCCTTATGGCATTGTAGTCCTGCTGCGTCCAGCACTCCTGGAGTCCAACAATGTCTGGCTGCGGACTGGCGGCGGCGATTTGATTTCCGATTTCGGTCAGGCGCTCGTTGCGCAGCTTGGAGATGAACTTGAGGCCCCAGCAATTGAGCGACAGGATGCGTATGCTCGAGGGTGGCGGGCCGAGTTGTGAATCCATTGTGTAGGTGGACGCGAGTTGAACGGACGGGTATGATGCAACCCAGGAAATGTACCTGAGATGCTGCAGGGATGCTGGGGACCGCCTCCACGCTAACTTTCCTACTGCCGATCAGTCGCGTTCCGCATTTCACTGGGCAACATCGAGCCAACTACCACATTGAAAATGGACAACACACGGTCAACCTCACCCAAAAGACGGCGCGAAGACGAAGACGGCTACGATGACGAACGACCACGCAAACGGTCCGCCTCGCACGAACCGCCCAATGCCTCTCCCAGCTACAGGATAGCGGAAAGACCCGCGCGCCGATACAGCAGGGGCGACAGCGACGACGAACAACGCGAATACCGAGACCGACGCCCCTCCTACTCGCGCTCGCAATCACGGTCACGCCGCTCCAGCACCTCCTCATCCTCGCACCAGCGCCGCACATCACCCTCAAAGCCCACCACTCTGAACTATGCGCCCACGCTCATCCTACGCGGCCACAAGAAAGCCATATCCTGCGTCAAATTCTCGCCCGACGGCCGCTACATCGCCAGCGCCTCGGCCGACTGCACAATCAAGATCTGGGACGCACACACCGGCGCCCTCGAACACACGCTCGAAGGCCATCTCGCAGGTATAAGCACGATATGCTGGTCCCTCGACTCCAAGATCCTCGCCTCGGGGTCCGACGACAAGAGTATAAGGCTCTGGGACACGACGACGGGACTCGCCCACCCCACGCCTTTCATCGGCCACCACAACTACGTCTACAGCATAGCCTTCAGCCCCAAAGGCAACATGCTTGTCTCAGGCTCCTATGACGAAGCAGTCTACCTATGGGACGTCCGCGCCGCCCGCGTCATGCGCTCTCTCCCCGCACACTCCGACCCCGTTGGTGGCGTAGATTTTGTCCGTGACGGTACGCTCATAGTCTCGTGTTCGCACGACGGCCTGATTCGTGTCTGGGACACGGCAACAGGCCAGTGCCTCCGCACCCTCGTCCATGAAGACAACGCCCCCGTCTCCTCTGTCATTTTCTCGCCAAACGGCAAATACATCCTCGCGTGGACCCTGGATTCCTGCATCCGCCTGTGGAACTACATTGAAGGAAAAGGGAAATGCGTGAAAACATATCAAGGGCATGTGAATAAGCAATACTCGCTCTCCGGTGCGTTTGGCACGTATACAGGGAAGGAAGAGGGTGTGGAGTACGCATTCGTTGCGTCTGGCGACGAAGAAGGGCAGGTGGTGTTGTGGGATGTTAGTAGCAAGAATGTGTTGCAGAGATTGGAGGGGCATGGAGATGCGGTGCTGAGTGTGCACACGCATCCGACTGAGAAGCTGATTGTGAGTGCGGGGTTGGATCGCACGATTAGGCTTTGGAGACCGAAGGAGGGGGTCGTGGGGAATGTGAACGGGAAGATAGCAGATGAGGAGAAGGTGAATGGGGCTGGGCATGCCGACGGTGTCAATGGTGTGGATGAGATTACGCAGGAGGCGAATGGGTTTGACCCTGATGTCCTGCCGCCGAACCCTTTTGCTGAGGGCTAAAAGGCAGGGTTTGGTGAGATGTGGTGATGGACGAGAAGAGGGACGTTGAATAGGATGTGGCGTAGTTTAGATACCCCAAGTAACTAGCATGTGGAAGCTAGCACGCATCTTTCCCAATCTCATCTTGCATAGATCATCATACATCAGTACGCCTGTATAGCCACGCTTTTTGGTATACCCCAAACGCCTCCCATGCCGCGAAACAAAGTCGCGTCAAGTTGAAAGAAAACGCCGTGAGAATGCACCACCTCCACCATCTTCCCATGTCATCACCTTTCTCACACCACCCATCTAACTGAAATGGATACCCTCCTGATTAAATGCGTACAACAACTTCAAAAAGTCACCCTCATCACACAACCGCGCCCGCTTATCCGCCAGCTGCGTCTCATCTTCAAGCACCTTCCTCACTTTCTCCCTGACCAGCTCGCTTAACCTCCCCTTCCTCTTCCTGTTCACGCCATTGACCCTCTTCTTACTCTCCGCCTGAAGTTGTTTGAAGAAATCAGGGAGTTCATCGTCCGGGTCGTCCGGGTCTGAGAAACCCTTGAACTCGTCGTCAACATCCATATCCGCTTCGTCGTTATCTTCCGTGATCTCAGAGGGATCGACCGGACTGTCATCAACAGGAATATCATTCTGCGCACACCACAACCGGTAATTGCCCCCTAGCAACTCCAATACAGCTGCCGTGCCCAAGAAACTCGCTCGTAGCGTCCTGTTCTTCCTTACAAAGCAGATGCGTAACAGGCCATCCCACTCCTCATACGCAATCTGCGGCCGCGGATTCTTCGGCTCGATACGCACGACGTTACTCTCGACCTGCGGCGGGGGGTTGAAGTTGTTGCGGCCTACTTTCATGACGTGGCTGACTTTACTCCACATTTGTACGTTGACGGAGAGGCGGGAGTAGAGTTTCTCGCCGGGCCGCGCGAACAGGCGCATGGCGAATTCGCGCTGGAACATGAGGATGCAGCACCGAGGGGGGTGGGCGAGGGCGAGCAGTTTGAAGACCAAGGGCGAGGAGATTTGGTACGGCGTGTTGCTTATGCAGACGTCGAAGCGGGGGAGTTCGGCTTTTATTACGTCGCCCAACCGGATCGTTAATCGCTTTTCCTCAGGGCTGCCTTGGACTCGTTTTGTTAATTCGGCGGCCATACGGGGGTCCATTTCTACGGCCGTGACTTGTTTGGCCGCCTTCAGTATCAGCACTGTAAGATTGCCTGTTCCCGGACCGACTTCGAGGACGTGGTCGGATTGCTTCAAGTGCGCTTTTTGGACGATGGCGGTTGCGACACCGGGGTTTTTCAGGATATGCTGGCCGAGGTCTTTGTCCATCTTGAAGATTGAGTGTGCGGCCGAGGCTTTCGCAGAGGTGGCGGCGGGGCGGGCGTAGGGGGAGGCATCTTTGTCGCCGCCTTTGCTGCGCTTTTGCTTTGCTTTCGGCATGGTGGGTGGTTATGGGGAGATTTGGCGCAGTCGAGTAGGTTTTCTTTGAAGAAGAGAGATCGCGCGAGATCTGAGTAGTGCTGCGACGAGCTTGAGCGGGTAAGCTTGACGGGTGTGGGTACTGGCCGAACTTGCGATCGATTGGCATGGGCTGTTGGATCTGGCGACGATAATTTTTGGTGTTGCAGATCGGATTTACCGCGGGGTTAAGACATGTGAGCGCGCGACTAGCGTGGTCGCGACTTTGCCCTGATCCATGACGTTGATGCGACTTTCATCACATTCTCGTAGTCCTTGAGCAAACCTACTATTCTCGTATGCGAAATAGTATCGCGAACCTAGCCTCAAGCCTTCTATTTTCATCGCGTTGTCACTCTTTCAAAGTTCCCACAAGCAGTCATTCCCTCCTGACGTCCCCATCCTTGCCGACGCGCTCCTTCTTCCACACTCCCAGCAATTACACTCACTATCAACATCGCAATTGCTCTCGCGTGGCATCACGTGTCCCTGAATACCCCGCCGTACAACCGCAAACGCAATCCTTAGTTCGACCTTTACCCGGTCCATGGTCACCTCGTAATGCTATCAGGAGTAGCACCCTAATCGCCTTCTCTCACCTTCACCTCGATCGCTCGCGCCCGTTTGCCGTCTACAAAAGGAGCTTTTCAGCCCACAGCCTCCGTCGCTCCTACACCTCACTCCTTGATAGCTCAGGAGCGTTAGGAGCCTTAGGAACACTACGAACCTCTTTGATAGACACTCATAAGCCTTTGGCTACAAGAATCATGGCCAAGAAGATCTCTAACGCGCCCTCAGACTCGTCCCTTTCACCTCCTCCTGACAACCTCATGTCAGCCAGCGAAGCCGCTACCGTCACCCAACCAGTAGCGAACGGCAAGAAGCGAAAGGCCGAGACAACACCCCGTACAAGGAGGACTAGAGCACAGCAAGTCGACGTCGAAGATGCTGTTGATGCCGTCAATGAGTCGCCTCGACCCAAGCGTCGCGCTACCAAGAAGATAAAGGTCACGGAAGAGGTGGAAGATGAAGTCATGGCACAAGAGAGTGGTGATGGCGAGGGCAAGTCTAAGAAAGCCGTTACAAGACGTAACAAGAAGACCGCCGCTACTAAGAAGGCCGTGGCGGAGGACGACTTGGTTGATGCCGAAGTTGATGCAGAGATAGAGGTCGACGTAGATGGGGATGACAAGATCGCGACCAAGACCTCTATCAAGAAGACCACACGAGGCAAGAAGAGCAAGGCCAAGAACGAAGACAGTGACCACGAAGACAAGCCCAAGCCCAAGCCCAAGCCTAAGGCAAAAGGCAAGGGCAGTACTGCAAAGATCCTACCACCACTTGCAGATCGCACCAAAGACTCAAAGCATCTGATTGGCGCCCATGTCAGCTCCGCCGGAGGTTAGTTCATATCACACTCCCATCTGCTATTTGTGAAGACCACTGGCTAACATGGACTCGAAAACAATCGTTTAGGCGTACACAACTCCATCATCAACCTTGTATATATCGGGTATGTTTTTGATCTTCCACATTCACCATTTTGAGCCATCGCTAACATCCACAGCGCCAATGCTTTCGCTCTATTCCTGAAGAACCAGCGTAAATGGGAGACCATTGAGATGGATCCAGAACATGCTGCGCTCTTCATCCAGGGCTGCAAGGATCACGGTATCAACGCTGCGGAGTGCTGTCTGCCGCACGGTTCCTACCTGGTCAACCTTGCTCACCCCGATCCCGCTCGCAAGAAGCAGGCCTACGACTCGTTCTTCAACGACTTGACACGCTGCCATGCGCTTGGCATCCGTTACTACAACTTCCACCCTGGAAATGCCAATGCCACCACTCGCGAGGAGGGAATTCGCATCATTGCCGAGAACCTCAACCGAGCACATGCAGATCCGGCGACTGGTAGCGTTGTCACTGTACTTGAGACAATGGCAACTCTCGGCAACACCATCGGAGGAACATTCGCTGACATTGCCGCCATCATCAACCTCATCAAGGACAAGAGCCGTGTCGGTGTTTGCCTAGACACCTGCCACGTCTTCGCCGCCGGCTACGATCTTCGTTCCCCTGAAGCCTACGCCACAACCATGGACAAGTTTGACCAGGAGATCGGCTTAGAATACCTCAAAGCCTTCCACGTCAACGACAGCAAAGCCCCTCTATCCAGCTTCCGCGACCTCCACGCCCGCATCGGTACCGGATACCTCGGCCTCCAAGCCTTCCACAACCTCATGAACGACGAGCGCTTCCACGGTCTCCCCATGGTTCTCGAGACCCCCGTCGACAGCGTTGACGCCAACGGCAAGAAGGTCGAAGACAAGGGTATCTGGGCGCGCGAGATCAAGTTGCTCGAGAGCCTGGTTGGCATGGACAACACCTTTGATGAGTTCAAGCAGTTGGAAGCAAAGCTTCTAGCCGAAGGTACCGCTGAACGCGAACGCGTCGGCGATCAAGTTCAGCGCAAGGCCATCAAGGACGCGAAGCCTAAGAAGAAGCGTGCTACCAAGAAGAAGGTGGAGAGTGAGGATGAGGACGAGGAGGACATGGAAGAATGAGAAACAGCCACTTGAGTACGTCGGGTAGCGCCATCAGAAGGGATGGGTGGCGCTTGAACCGTTTTACCCCTGAGGTGACTGTTCCGGCTCAGGTGTTATCCCTTTGATCGTCTGGCGGAAGATGGAAGATGGGTACGCGTTGATGAGAGCGGGAGAAAAGTGGGTTGGAAATGCGTTGATTTGACTGAATTTTGGCTTCGGCCTTTTTTTCCCTATGCGATACCCCATTCCATTGCATGGAAAGCATTTTCATCAGGGGGCATGCTGGGTATATACCACACGGAATCACAAGACACATATCATGAACGGTCAATAGTTCTGACAAGACGTACGTAACTGCACTGCAAGCTGCTGAGGCATCACTTGGCTCTGTAGATGCGCATCGGCACGCCTTACGTTGACGGTTACGGTGTACCCTGAGGTCTGACTACCTAGTTGGGTCACCGAGATGCCGAGGGCGGGTGCCGAGAATTCGTGTGTGCCGATTCGTCGTGTGCTAATGTGTCGCGTAGGGCGCAGTGCGTGTTAGACCTTACTTTTCTGGCGTTTCGTATGGCTAGTGAGGTCGATGACTGATAAGGTAAGAGGGATGGCCAAGCTTGCTTGTAGTCGAGGTTCGTGGGGTTTGCGGAGTTGGATTTGTTCGGAGGGATCTCGGGAAATTGTGGGGTTGTGGTCAGTGTATGGGAGTGAGGCTTCACATCTTTCAAGTCAAGGCAAGACGCGCGGATGGTTGAGTAGTAATCGCTTAGAGGACTACCTCCGGTGAAACATTCGCTAATTCGAATAGTCTCCGAAAGACTGCCCTATGTCGTCGAGATGCTACTACTGCACACTGATGAAAGAAAGGATGCTTGGATGGACGGTGAAGCAGCCACACCAGCATCACTTGCAGTCCACACTGCATGTAGTGAAGTAACATAAAGTAGGAACGGTAAGCATACCGAAAGCCACAGTCTCAGTTCACTGGCCGGATAGGAGGAACACTGATGCTTCTTGGAGTGTTCGAGGCTTCTGGCGTGGGAGTCTATTTCGGTTCTAGCGGCTTGGCATCCCCCCATCGCTCTTGCAGTCCAGTCTGCCTTTCCGTCCTACTCTACACACGACGCATACGCGGTCTGACGACATGTGTAACACACTCGGCGGGCACGATTGAGACCACTCAGAGCAGACTCACAATACAACTGTCTGCGGCGCGTCCCAGATTCATATAAAGTCTGACCAATCATCTCCACCTTCCATTCCATCTAGCCTGATCAGGTTCCATGTCGCGAACACGTGGGGTGACGAGCGTCTTCTTCAGCCATCAGTCCACCGCCAGATCAGGGTGCCGAACAATAACCCCTGTGGACCTAAGCCTCGCCTGCAGCCACGGTATGGAACTCCCCCGAGACGCCTAACGGAGGCAGGCAGTTTGCATACATCATACACAGCATCGTTCGGCAGCCATATGGCCACCAACGTGCGTTGACAGCAAAGGTCTCAGCTCAAGCTTCTCAAAATCCTGTTGATTTCTACGTCTCATCTTTGCGTCATTTATTCCGCTTGTTGTTCATCCTTGGAAGGTGCATCATTGTGGAAGTATGGTTGGTGTTCCGAAAAGCACTGGGTGCCTCATCTGCCGCAAGAGGAAGATTAGTAAGTCGTCTGTGGCCCTCTTCCTTGCGGATAACGCCTGACTAAGGACAGAGTGCGGTAAGGCTAGCTCCACCAGAACGCCCCGACTCATCCATTCTGACTAGTGACGATCAAGACGAAAGTTGGCCGACATGTTTGAATTGCCAGAAGAATGGAAAGCAATGTCCAGGAGCTCCCGCGCGACACACGTTCAGAGATCTCGGGCATAGACTGAGTGGAGGCGCCACACACTCCTCTGTGGAAGAAACCGCATCACCAGGTAAGCCGGTGTTCAGTGCACACGACTATGATACTGATTTGGTCACAGATCCGGACAGACAATTAACGCAATTGAATGAGAAGTTTGCCGACAATGGGTCCGTCACCCATAAATTCAGGATTGCGAACAAAAGTTCAACACCGCGGAAGCGATCTCCACGATCAAGTTCGATCAGCCTATCTCCACCAAAATCGCCCTTTCTGAGACAACCGTCGCCATCACAGCATCAACAACTCGCACGCTCCTTGATCGCAGCTACCACAACAGGCAGTACTGGGCATCGCATGTCGGTGTTTGGTCGGTTTATCCAAGAAGTACCAGCTAGGATCGGACACAATGCTGCCCTTGATGCGGCAGTGACAGTACTGGTGAATGTCCATACCTCGCTGGTATACAAGAAGACTGCAGACGAGATCGTTTCGCCAGAGCTTTATATCCGGGCTATCAAAACGCTCCAGGGATGCCTCGAAAGCCAGCAATTGGGCATGTCGCCCAATACTCTCTGCGCATCAATACTTCTTGGTCTTGTAGAAGTAAGTCTTGCCTGGTTGAGCTTGCACCCTTACTTACATGCCCAGGCTTTTGCAGGTCCAAGAACAGGCAACCGATACTTGACGCACGTGGGCGGCGCCGGTCGATTAATGGAATTACAAGGGCCTTCTAGATACACGGACAGTTTCACGAAAGAGATGCTGCGCTTCAATAGAGGCGGGATAGTAAGTCGACCATACTCACGTTGATGCAATCGAGTCTATGGACGCAGACATACACGAGAAAGCTAGCTCAAGACTAATCTATCGGTAGATTATTACGTGCATATACGAACGAAAGCCATGCTTTCTCGCATCGCCTGAATGGCGAGATATTGCTTTCGACAAGACCGGGCTCAGTTTCGATGACTGTCTCAACACCGACTTGATGCAATATATGGCCGAGTTGCCTGGTATCTTCAATACGCTGAAAGAGTTGGATGAAACTTACACCCTACAACCGCCCCACACTACGAGCTTTGAGTTCAACTCCAACGGCGAACTGTATAAACCGTTGATCGACACGCCCCCATCACTCGACTTCTCCACCGATTCTTTCGATGATATTGACTTTGTAGAAGACATACGGCCGGTCAAAACATCGTATCGAATCAGCGCAAACCCATACACATCTCAATACGAATCTGTACGGACAGCACTTCTGTACAAGGTATATGAGCTCAAAGACGCGCTCCGCAGTCTAGGCGAGCACATGAACACGAAGCTCACAAACGGCATCGCCGTCTCCGAAACACCGGCAAGAGAAAAGAACAGTCCCATAAAAACTACCTACCACTTCAACAACTGGCGCGACATGACCGCGTACAACTGCTTCTGGTCCGTCATCATCTTAACGAACAAAGTCCTAATGCGCCTCCTCCCACCCTTCGACCAAGCGCGCTATCAACTCCAATCCGAATGCCGCTGCGCCGCCGTCGAAATTTGCAAAACATGGGAGGACGCTTGGGCCAGTAGACCAATCGGCGCATTCCACACTGGCTTGAGCTTTGTCGTGGCATACGAATTTTGCATACCTGAAGTCCAATCGTGGATAGTGAAGAGTTTGAACTCTCTGCTGGATTACCATCAGGTCGATGCGTTTCGTTGGTCGGACGAGGTTATTGTTAGTATGGCGCAGAAACTTGCTGGGGAGGGGCCGGCGGTTGCGTTCTCGAATGTTAGGGTTGAGGGGGATGGGCGATGAATGGGATTCTTATCAAGTTTGCATGCATCCAGGCGTTCGATTTCTCTGAGTTGTATTACGTTACTGATACCCGATAGAAAAACGAAAGAGAAGAGCATACGAGAGGAACTTCCACACATGTCACCTGCGCCCTCTGAACCCTGGACCCTTATGGCTGGCTGCCCGTCACTCAGTTTTGCTGGCTGACGAACACAACCAGCACAGCCGCATACGCCGCCGTAGCTGCGATGACATCCTTCCTTTGCGCTGTTGTCAAGAACCCTAGCCACCCAGCAAATGCCACGACGAATCCGGTGACGGTGGCCAGCTTGGCGATCATTTGCTTCTCCAATCGCCATAAAACCCACATTGCAGATACCAGGAAGCCAATTGAGATGATGGTGCCGATGAAGGTGACAAACTTCTGCATCTTTTGTTCGTTGACGTACTTCGCATTCTTGTTTGACCCGGGGGTCTGTGGGTGTTAGACCGGCTTGCACTATAGGGGAAGAATAGGGACGAGAACGAAGATCAAATTGCAAAGACATACCAAGAAGAAAGGGTATAGGAATTTGTCGACAAATCTTGACAGGTAATCGTTTTCAGCAGGAGTGTACAGACTGACGAGGTCTGTGAACGTGATTTTGTCGCCATATTTGTCCGTTCGGTACTTCAGCTGGTGACCGAGCCATGGCTTCGCAGTCTTCCCATGGAGTTCTGGGCTGGAGATGAAGCGATCGAGTGCCTCGACTGTTCGTCCTGCGGGAGCCTCGAGATGCAGCACGCTGCTGTAAGCAGCCATAAGATTGTCCAAACTGTTGTCAGCAAACTTCAATCGTTCGAATACGGGGTCCCTCTCACAATATTCCATGACCTTGAGACCGAACTGCTCGCTGTGTATTTCGCTTTCTGGTTCGTCTAGACCCCGTCCAAGGCCAAGATCGTCTACACGCCGATCGTGTGCCTTTTCGAAGCCTCTTAATTCTCTGCTTAGCACAATGAGCCGATGCATGGCAAGCTTGTCATATCTTCGGAACACCGCGGCGGACTTGCTAGAGTTCTGGGCGAGGGAATCCGCTATTAGGTACGAACCCTCTTTCAGCAACTGTCTTTCCCAGATTACCTTGGGGTCGTCGCTAGTCTGAAGTCCCGTCTTGCTTATGGTATCAACTTGTTGTGTATTTGGTATTGCCGCTATCTCCATTGCCGCTCTGGTCATCCGATCGTCAGGCTGTCCAGGAGTGTCATGTCGAACCGAGGGACCCATCATGGGAAGAGCAAGGAGTAAGGTCAAAGGGTTGAAGCTAGCAGCTCTGGGTAGCTAAAGGCACTTGTCGGACTTATGGATTCAGCCTGACAGGTGTAAATGGGGGCATCGTCTGTTTTATCCATATTCGATCAACTTGGGGTTTCAGCTCCGGGCGCAGCTTCTGGCGTGTGTCCAGTGAGCGTCAAGGAATTCAGCCACGTCAGCCTTCACAAATAATTCAAGTAAAAGTGTGGTCGCACAGCGTCGTGCTCAAGACACACTGGAGGGTTCATTGCGCAGTCGTTATCGTAAGCTGAGTGTTCGTCTTCACTTGAGCAATCGCCTGCCTCGACTTTCTCCCTTGTCCCCGAAAAACACACAAAACAATAATCATTCCACAGCAAAATCAAGCTCTTTCAACACTCATACCAAACGCCTATGATACAAGAACTGATTCCTTTCGGAGGTCTTCAATCGACGCCAGGCTCGGAATTCGCTCGTCTACCATCTCCCCCTACAATGGCCAAGCCATGGCCTAACCCCGTCAACGCGCCGCGAAGACAGCCAACATCCAATGCATATGGGCTTGACGACATATTCCCTCGACCTCCAGGAGGACGGTATTATGAGAGAGCGCACCCAAACCACGGAAAGACGAAGCTGAGGAAATTCTTCTTCTTCTGGGAAAGAAGTAGTAAAAAGAAAAAGTTTGGGGTTGAAGGCGAGCGTGATACATAAAGGCTA
Source organism: Alternaria hordeiaustralica (assembly GCF_023758085.1). Classification (NCBI taxonomy): domain Eukaryota; kingdom Fungi; phylum Ascomycota; class Dothideomycetes; order Pleosporales; family Pleosporaceae; genus Alternaria; species Alternaria hordeiaustralica. Next base: position 85,663 of record NW_026056794.1, on the reverse strand, counting down.
TTAAACGGCATGCAAGCGAAGAGTTTAACAGGTATACAGACTACATCAAGATAGACACATGCAAAGTAGGCAACCTAACGTTGTTATAGGTTCTTGAGTGTTCACTTTCTCCCTGGGTTGACGGCACTACCTGTTGTTTACCATGTGCAATTGCATGGGAGGTATGGGATTAATGGCAACCGGGGATTTGGTGGTTAGATGATCGGTCATTAGCTGGTGCTAGTTACTCGCCGCTAAGGTACGCTGTACGCTATTCCCCTAATGCTACATGTGTTTTCTCTTTCATATCAACACCTAGCCACAGTAGATCAGGTCGGCTGTAATGTCCACAAACGTCCAAGAAACCTTTTGCCTTCAGAATATCATCCAGCTGCAGTTCTGCGTAAATGAACCCCTCTTCTGTCTCCAGAGGACCGTCAGCCACCAGGCGCCCATCCGGGCCAAAGATAGCTGAGCTACCTCCACCAGGGGTATTCATGGTGACGCCGGAGGCTGTTCGCAGTGTAGCGATGCCTGCATCACTCATTACCGCTGTGGTATGCAGAACGAAGGATTGCGACTCCATGGCGTAGACTTGAGAGAGGCTGCGGCAACCTATTTACCAACTACATTAGCTAAAGGTTATTCTGGTCGTATACAATATACTGTAATATCGCACCTTCTTTGCTCATGGAGTACAAGCCTGGACCACCATCGTGATCGTACAGCGGCGGCCACGCTGCAACATGTATGGTTTCTCTCTGATGGTACGTGTGGTACTTGAGAAGTGGTTGTGTATGCTCCCAGCAAGCCAGGGCACCAACGCGTCCAACATCCGGCAGCTCCACGACGTTCTGGAGAGCAGAGCCCGATGCATCTCCAAATATCGTCCTCTCCATGTGCGTCGCTTTCAGCTTCCGACGCAAGACTTCAATACTGCCCTCGGCATTGATGATAGCTTGTGAGATGTAAAGCGAGCCTTTGAAGTTCTCACTGAACCCAAGCACAACGGCGATGTGGTGGTCTGCAGCACTCTGACAAATGCGACGCATCTCGGTTGAGTCTGCTTGCAGAGAATTCTTCATGTAAGCTGTCGAGAGCTCGAAGTCTATAGGCCTTGACCTGGCACCACATATCAGCATACCTTGGAAATCGACGAAGGACAATTGTATTCGCGAACGTACCATATCCAGGCAGGATAGCCTGGGATCCAACATTCGGGAAACGACACAAGTTTTGCGCCGTTTTCTGCTGCCTCGCTGATCAAGCGGCAGGTCTTCTCGACAGCCTTTGGTAGGTCAAGCCATGCTGGCTCGAACTGAGCGACAGCAACGCGAACAGTGGATGATGGATGATGTGACATGACGTGGACAGTTTGTTGAGCGTAGAAAAGTAAAAGGTATCTGATCACGTTGTATATTGAAAGAGGGTAGTGATTGCGGGAATCCAAAGAACGGTACAGATCACTATGGCATTAGCGACGAAATGACTGCAGCCGCCAGATAAGTGGGCATGAAGCTACAGAGGTTCACTAATCTTATACAGCAACACGAAAGGCGGGGCTCCCAACTGCCAGCAGCGGGCGGAACCTTCCCGCTGGATAGCCAAGAGTCCCAAGACACGTCCAATCAGGGGTGTCGGCGAGCTTCGAAGCCGACATATCTCTACACCGGCAACCTTATCTTTGATTTCGGCGTTTCTGTGTTGATAGACGGTAATCTTGGTGCTAACAGATGTATAGTGCGACCGAGACAATGCTAAGCCGCAGACATATGGCTCTGTAAATAACATCCGCGCGCGAACTGTTTTGCGACATTCCAAAGTTTATTGACTTCGTACATCGACTTTAAGCAACTCCCCAATTGGTCGGGTATTGAGTATCACATATACATGGATAGTTCCCGAATACACTCCACTGCTCTTCCCGCTTTTCTCCACTGTTCATCGACTCTTATCCAGAAATCTCAATGCCGCTCTGCATTATTGAGCCTGCCGACGGCATGTCGGCACCCACCCTCGGCATGTCGGTGATCCGTCTAGGTAGTCAGTGTGGCCATCAGATACATGCGTCGTTCAGGAGCATGCGCGACACCGCAGGTACCTACGACCCTGATAGATGCTGGCAGTATTTAGGCAGCGATACAGACACAGTCTTCTATACAGCTCTCAACGCCTCGCTATCCAGCCCTATGGCTTCTTACTTGTTCGCGATTAAACTGTCTAGTTTATTGCGATATTTGCTCCAACGTTAGGTAACCTTCTAAAGAGTTGATATCAATCTTTGGCACGTCGATGATTATTCAGAAAAATATGCAGCCTGCCCAGGTGGTCTTCCAACCATCCAAATTTGCGCCTATCTAGCGAGTTTCGCGTACATTTCAGTAAATCCGGAACCGGGTCTTCGGATGAGGGGAAATATGGACGAAGCAGCGAAAGCCGCTAATCTGGAAGAGCCCCGCAGTGCAGATATCGTGTTTGAAGATATCGTTGACCTCCATGGATACCACCAGTGCGAAGCGGAGTGAACATGAGGACCGAACGAGTCCAGATACTTCTACAGGGAGGGTGACCCTCGCGATCTTTGGTCAGATGCTGGTCTGACGTATCACAGCCTGCAGACGTATATCGATCTGATGGAGAAGGATGATGTCTTTCAGATCCCGACCGAGGAAGGGGCAGCTCAGTAGTAGACCTGCTTTAATCCGTTAGTGCCCAACGCTCCAAGCACCACATTCTCTCTAAATCATTCCTACTTTCTCTGCCAGGCTACTCGTAGTTCGCCGAGGTCGTAGGATATATCATGCCACCTGGGCACCCAGCAGCGGCCCGCCCGCGGGTGACAACCCAACTAGGTAGAAACACTACCACGAAGGAGCAGTATGTCTTACTTATATCTGACTTGCATGCGGCTACCGGCGATGCGTCATCAAATCTACGCTTACTGTGGGGGCGAGAAAGCATCTAGCTCTCACGTCGTGGTCCAGACGCTGACCCGTTTCTCCACGTGTGGACCGGCCCATCGGTACAGGCAAGCCACGGCGGCTATTATACAAGACATCAGTCTTTTGGCTTCCATCGGCTAAGTCGTGTATCCAATGCCACGGAAAGCCAACGCACTCATGGCCCTGATGGAACACCCTTGCTTGCCCCGGGCGCCTTACACATCAACTTGGCTATGTCGGCGAGGTCCCCACTACCAGGGCGGGGTGACGGCCCGCAACACGGTCTCGTAATCTACATGCACGATCGATGCAGGATCTAACCAGGACGGAAGGAAGCAAGATGAAGTTGTTTGGTATGCAGAAAACACGAAGCTTTTTATTGTTGTTCTTTTCTGTCATATCTCGGTATGCATGCATCATGACATCATGTTCAACATTGAAACCAAGAAACCAGCAAAACCACAAACCACAGCATGCAAACGCAAGGGCAAAGCGAATGCGAAAACATTACCCCCACTAAAGCAAAACAAGAAGCCAAAAGCGTGGAAGAAAGAAAAAGAAACAAAGCCGTTGCAACCGTCTGCGCCACACGCGCTACTGCCGCAGCAGCAGCAATAGTAGCCGGCACGGCACAGCCCTAGTCCCCACCAACATCAACTTCGACTGGAAGCCTTACATCTGGATATTGCACTTCTTCTTGCACTCCGCGGATCCGATAATAGCTCCAGTGCCCACTTCAGGGATCATTTCACCGATGCTGGCGGGGTTGAACGATGCGTCGCCGAAGCCAGCGCTGATGACGTCTTGAGGGACAGACCAGAGGCTGGGCAGGATGTTGAGGGTGCCGCTGTCGTCGCTGTTGAGAGCGCTGAGGAGGAGCGCGGGTTCGCAGTCTGTAGGTTGGTGTGGTTAGTAAGATGTGCATGTAATCAAGACCGGGTAATATGCAAGGGTCATTTCTTGGATCTTGAGGCTGAGAGCCGCATCTCCAATCAGGTAATAGATAGACAGGAATGTAGAAGGGAGTTTGGAAGACATACCATTGTTCTGCATCATATGCAGACTTCCCTGCGGGAAGATAGTAACACGCATGGGGATCATATCGACCTTGCGTGTCTTGACACCGTTCTCGCCAATCATGTAAGTCGTCGTGTTACCCGTAATGGCAGTAACCAAGTTGGTAGCCCTAGGGTGCAGATGCGGTGGCAGCATGCCACAAGGAGCCAGCTTGAGGAGAGCCATGCTGGAGCCGAGGCCAGTGAGAGCAGGGAAGCTAGCAGCATTGGCGTTGATGACAGCGCCAGTGGGCGAGTCGTAGTCTTTGCTGGAGTCGAAGTCGAAGTACCAGTCTTCATCGGCAGGCAGAAGGGCGTTGCGGTCGAAGTTTGTGGCGGCCATGCGGAGGGCGGCGTTTAGTTCGGGGTTGACGGTGGAGGATTTGGTGTCCGCTGCGGTGATGAGGGTGGGGAGGAGGGAGGTGAAGAGGAGGATGGTCTTGGTGAACATGGTGATGGTGGGGGTGGGGGGTTTGGGGGTTAGGAGGGAAGGTCTGGAGTGTAGAGTGTGGGAGGAGTGAGTGCTTGAGATGGCGAGATGTTGAGACGATGGGTATATGCTTTTATATACCGACAATCGAACAACAGGACGTGATGTTGGCAAGTGGGGCTGATAGATCTGGGAAGCTGCAAGGCAATGGATCGTATCGGCAAGGGTAGAGAGACGGAATAAGGCGTGCTGACTTTGGGGCTGAGTTGCGTTGATGGGTAAATTGTAGTAAGCAAGTGGTGGAGTTTGTCGACTTCGATGCCGTCTATCCAAGTCATGCATGCAGACTTATATAGATCAGGCGGCCGCATGGAAGGCTGGGACTCGCTGCAGTGGAGAAGACGAAGGGCCAGGGCGTGTTCGGTAGACTGGACTGCTGACCGCTCTGTCTTGCTCATCGTCGTAGGCTTTCAAGCCACTGTTACTCTTGCCCGGTGGAGGCGTCGCTAGGAAGGTTGATCGGTCATTGGAGCGTTCCTGACTATGGAGCGCCATTCCGTACCAGCTTGTGTCGTGACCAGCTGTCAAAATTTCCTCGTTCGAGCCGAGAATGTTTGTTCATGGCACTGTTGCTTCCGACGGGCTGCGCTGGTGATTGCTGCATATAATACATCGTGAAGATTATGTGAGAAGCGGTCCGACCCCGGGTGTTGCTGCTTCTGTAAGGTACCTAGGTACATAGGTACATCTCACTTGTCTGCAAACCCGGTTTGCGGATCGATGCTCGAGATTCGCACCATGTGTGCGGCCGCATTGGACCAGGGACCGGGGTCAACATAGCGCGTGGCGTAGCTTAACTAGAAGGGGATGTGATAGATTGCTATGCTGAGTTCTCCGACTGTTACTGGCAAGTTGCAGCTTTTGTGCAAACTCGCTTGTAACGAGAAGTGGTCGTAGGTGTGTGATGAAGGAAGCTCCATCACATGCTATTTGTTGTTACGACCTCTACTTGGGAAGAGACGCCGATTCAGTGTAACAGATTGAAGCTTGTGAGCGTTCCTTGGAGGTCGTAGACGTGCTGTTGGGGATGAGTGGGTCCAGGGTGGTGCTGCATATCAGTCGATGGTCGTAGGCCTTGTGCGGCCCAACAGCATTCGAGCTACCATGATGCGGAAAAATACGTCGAAATCTGACAGGCGCCTTACATGGCTGCGTCAGGCGCCCCTTGGGTACAGACTGGCTAAAAGCGCCACAGTTCTACCGAACGAGGCGGAGCTTAGTCAAGATTGTTGGTGGAGGAACGTCGATATTCTTAGTGACACGGTCGCACTAGAAGATTGCGCCATTGGTCGTTCAAACGCTAAGTTTCGACCAACGGCAATACAGATGTGCGTGTAATTGTGGAAGAAACACAACGCGCCAGTCACGTTGTGGCCTTGTTGCATTAGCTTTGCCGTCTTGGGCGGCTATGCTTTGGTGTGCAGGGATTGGTTAGCCCGACGCGAGTTTGAGAGAAAGATGCCCGCATCGTTGCGCAGTATCTTGTGTATCTTGCTGTGCAGCTTTGAGTGCGTTGGAGAAATGACTTACCACGAAGAGAAATGTTTTGGCAGTATCACAATCGCAACGATACTTCGTCCAGGTCAGAATCGGTCGCGGAGCAAGCGCAGCAAAGGTGCAGCTCTAGATTGATCGTGACACCAAACAAGTTGGCCTTCGTGGATCTAGTTCAGCGTTTCATGTAGATGACTTGAAGAGTGGGAAACCGAACAGGATAGTTTTGGGGGCAATTTAGGTCGTGAATAGGTAGAAGGATTGTACGCTATCCCAGACGCCCCGAGCATCTCCGGTCTTTGGAAGTGATGGGATTCTAGTATAGGTCTCGGGGCTTGAGGTTCACAAGTCCACGTCGTCCCATATTGGCCATTCAGTCCCTTCAATGAGAGCCACACCGGTGACAGCGAACCATCACTATTTGGTAGCAATACCAGCGGAATCAGCGTGATCAGTCTTATCTGAGCGCATGAGATAGGCCATTATCCCCCAGATGCCTCTCATCGCCTCAGTACGGTCATCAACGTTGAACAGATCGAACCATCTTGTTCTTTGCAGTTTTGGGGAAAACCAGTCGGAGTCTGTTGGCGCTTCTTTGGGCAGTCTACCTTCGGTGATGTACTCAAGATAAGCCGGATGTATGCGTAGCTTTAACAGGCTGATGTGGTGGTTCAACGACGATACCATGAAGACCTAGATTGTCGGATCAGCGGAATGAGCTTCCTAGAGCTGTAGTACGAAGCCCTACATCGTCCCACTCAACACTCTTGTCTTTGCCGATGGCCTTGTAGGTCACTTTTGGATCCCACAGTGGGTTTCCAGGTCGCAACGTTTTCCAAATCTCTGCTGGTGACGGCCTGCGGCGAGCCTTGGATCCGTCACGATTCCTGTCGGTGGGTTTTGCTTCAGGTTTGGACGCTGCATCTTTGGACAGTATTTCGATCGCCCCGGTTGTTTCGCCAACTTCGCCCCCGGGTCCTCCACCCCACCGCTCTTTTGTTGTCCACCATCTATCCTCGCCACCTCTTCGCTCAGCTTTCCCCTCTCTAGCTCTCTCTTGTGCCAGCAACAACAACCCACCTAACTCGCGCACAGCATCAAGATTAGATTGCTTCTTCAGGTTTCCAGTCAGTCCAAAGCCAACGTCTGCCCTGCATTGTACCCCCAATACCGGACCTTCCATATAGCCATGCCTGGCCTTAGCCCTATCCTGAGGTGCTTGCCAAGCGACAGAGCTCATGCGAACAGGAAATCTAATGTGCTCAATTGTGAGGACGGGAGGACGGCGGTGTGGTGAGAGTGTCACACCAAAAGCCCATGCAATCGGCTCTATGAAAGCACGCACGCAATCAATGCGGTACTGATCAGGCATCTCGGCACCACTCCCGATACGATAGCCTCGGTAAGACCCGTTTGAGAGATCAACTACCTTGTTCTGAGACTCCATACTCACAGCCCAAGGGGCCTTGGGTGGTGCAGCCCGAGCTGGTAGTATGCGGTTTGGAGTATTTGACGGCACACGTGCACTCACTGGTGCGGCGCTGGAGCCATTGGCGCCTTGGACCTCGGCTGGCCGCTGTCCACTTTCAGCATCTTCAACCTTGGCCTTCTTGCGAGGTTCCTCTTCTTCAGGCGCACGAGACCCTGGCCTCGCTGTGGATATTCGATTCGAATCAGTTTCATGTTTGGCGTCCTGACTTTGGGCATCTGTGGACTCTTGCGGGGAGCTTGAAACCACTGCCTCCCCGCTAGCACTGCCAGCTTCTTGCACTGGCGGAAGATATTCGTCTAGTGAGGTATCCCAGTAATAAGCCAAGTTGTCAAGACCTTCCCAGAACTTTCGGAAATGCGCTAGTCGAAGCTGTGGTTGATCTCCAACACTCTTGCGCGTAAGTGTTGAGTAAGCATCAGCATTCTTGAAGAACAGTTCTCTCGCTCGGACATGGAACTCTCTCTGATCTGGTACCCTTCTGCCGTTGCTCAAGAGTGTGGCCGGGGTATCAGGACTCGTTGCGGCGTCGTTCTCTCCCGGTGATTCTAACCAGGAGGTTGGGGGCAGGAACGACTCTGCGTTGTTTGGCAAGGATGACAATAATGTTTCCAAGTCACATTGGGGCTGAAACGTGACATTCAACAAGGCCAAGGTCTCTTCACTCACATCAGACGGCTTCTTGAGTCGCAAAAAGTGCTCTGATATCCTTGCTCCTGGTTGGGTCCAGGTGGCTGGCAACGTGTTTATTGACGGCTCGGGCGGCTCAAGGGAAGGAAACTTGACGGGTGTCGGTTTCGAGGGTGGCGACCTCTGTTTCTGCGTATCATGCTGCCCCGCAAGTAGGTTGCCTATGAACAAGTTGTCCTATATCAGCAACAATATTGCACGTGCGCCGCACGTCTCAGACGAAACATGTGTGGAATATATACCCACTTGACTGACAGAAGCATGCCAAGTAGCTACCACAGCAAGCAGCTGAGCCCGAGAAGAAAGAAAACATGTATGCGGATTTGGAAGGCCATTTCAGATGCCATCGTAAACCAAGCTCCGAGATGATGTGATTGGCGTAGACTCCCGAGGTCCACTTCGAGCGGGCAGACAAGACCTCTGCGCGAGACGAAGAGACGCCGGCAATGGACCAAGAACAAACCAATAAGAAGAACACTCACCGCTGAAGCTGAACATTATCACAGGGTCGTGGTACGAGGACCGTGATGCTTAGGGGCGTGGTGGAATCGGCGATGGATGTCGAAGTCGAGCGAGGGCCGCGGATCTTCAAACCGGACGTGCGCACCCAACGCAACAACGTCTCCACACCCACCAGCGACTCTCTGCTAGAGCTTTGCGCGAGCATGCGATATTGATGCATTATATCAAACTTCAGGAAAACCAGATATGAGTATTGTGACAGTTCCTCCCCGCAAGCCACGCGCGGCGTAGCCACCTGAACTCTAAGAGCACGTTCATGCATTACCCCGAAGGCGACTGTCAAGTGGTGCCACTGGGGCCAAATGAATCATGGGATGACAAGGCAGACCAGGAAGATGCTTCTCAGCGATTTGGAAGGTGCGAGAGGTCGAACAGAAGTATTTTCCATCTTCGAGTTGCTTTTGCTGTTCAGTCACGTGCTGAGGACGCCTGCTCGCCAGGTGCGCAACATCAGCACCAGCCTCCAACACTCCTCTCCATCCAACCCCATCGCGCATCGTCACCTATGTCATCGCGTCCGCAAGAATGGCTGCCAGAGTGCTTTGTCGGGCGGCACGGCACTCGGCTGAGACGGCCAGGCCGGTGCCGCTCAAGTGTGCGAGGCTCAGCGCGCTTCATGTGCATTGTTCGAAGCGCGATGTGAAGCCGCCCGCGTTTCAGACGGATACAAGCGCACCATACTGTGCCAACGGTTGACTACCACCCGGCCGTTCTTCGAACGCCTACTAACACCTCTCTTCGTTAACCATTCATTCAGCATCACGTAGCGGTAAACTCCAATTTCCCAGTTTAATATGCGCAAAGCGTCCGCGGCGCCTTGTATCCTTTCTCTTCGTCTCTCTTTCTGAGCCCTTGTCGGCGTTTCTTTCCATGAGCTACTGCTCGCATGGCCACCCCTCAAGAGTCCATTACGACGGTAAACGGGAGACGATGCACTCGTTCTCGGGCCCGAACGGCCCTTACAACCTCGACGACTCCAGCAACATCCGCAGCCGCCGCCCCTCCCCAAGTCACTTCGTCCACGACCGTTGAGGCGGCACCCAAGATAGAGACCAGCACCAGCCAAGCACCGCCTCCGCCACCTCCTCCCTCTTCGACGGCACCGGCACCAGCGCCGACTACGTCTGCCCAACAGACAGCACAGCCGCCCCCCGCAGTGCCTACAACATCTACGACGGAAGCAGCAGCAACGTCCGCGATAGGTACGAGTAGCCCGGCCCCTACATCCTCGGAGCGGGTGACACCGCTGGCTCTCGCAACTTCAGCCCGTGCAACGGCAGCGGCTCAGAAGCAGCCAGAAACTCAAGCGGCACCGGAAGCGTCTTCTCCGGCCGCTGCTGTTCCTCTGGCTGTGTCTTCGCAAGCTGCTGCGGCATCACAGGCGGCTGTGGCGGTGTCTTCGGCTCCGCCTCCGCCTCCAAGTCCCATACCAACAAGTTCTGACACAGAACAAATAGCTGTTCCAACGTCACTCGTTGCATCTTCGCGCGCACCGGCTCGCTTCACAGCTCCGGCGATATCCGAAGGTGCCACATCGAACGCGAGCCCTCCGCTGGCGATAGAAACCGACACGAATGCACAACCGTCAGTGACAGAAGCGCCGGCTATCGCAGAACCACAGCCCACTACTTCGCTAGTAGACTCTACACCGACCGGAGGATCGGCTGGCATAATTGCACCGGAACAAGGGAATTCTGGCGACAACAGCCCGTTGACCTTTGCGAACGGTGGAAACATAGGAGGCATAATCGGGGGTGTCTTTGGCGGCGTAGCTGGATTGGCCTTGATTAGCGTATTGCTCTTCGTCTGCTTGCGAAAACGGAAGTCGCGGCCCGTGCGATGGAACGAGAAGCAAGAGTCAGGCCCGAGTTTCCTGGCCAGGTTGAAGACGATACCCAGCGGGGTGGGCGCATTCGTTGCCAGGATTAAAGGAAGCCAATCCGGCCCGATCAGCAATGCCTACCAACGCCACGCTGCGCAAGCCAGCGTTGGTTCAGTGTATTCAAGGGATTCCAATGGCAGAGGTCGATCTACCAGCGAGCCGCAAGGATTTTTCGGTGTCAAGCGCGCAGGCTCCAGCAACAGCATGTCAAGCAAGAAGAGCGAGAGGAATTTGCTCCGGAAGAAGCCAAGCAGCATTTCATCAAACTACCGATTTCCAGGGATTGTCGAAGATACAGGTTCGCCAAATCCTTTCGCTGATCCGAAAAGTACGCTGTTGGTACTCAACCCGGATCCTCGAAGCGCGCCTGTCACACCGCAGGTCCCTGTTGCTGCTGCCGACACGGAACCCAGAGATCCTTTCGCATCTATCCAGGATCCACCTGGAGCTGCACCAGCTTGGGCTCAAGTACCGACTCACCACCATACACGTACTATAAGTTCAGTATCGGCCCTGAGCTCACATCCCGTGTCCTCATTTTATACGGCCGACAACCCGTTCCGAGATCCACCTTATGCACCGCCTGCTCCCAGCCAGGCTGTTCTCCCAAGCCATACCCGCCGTTCGTCCATGGCATTACCAAGCTTCAACGCGTTGTCGACCGTGGATGCAACCTCCACGTTCGCCTCTCGCGACTCTGACATGTTCTTCGGAGAACCAGGACCGAGCAGGCCCGCCACAAACTTCTTCACCCCAATGCCAACTGGCCGTACAGTCCGACAATCGGATCCTTTCGACCTCGACCGACCTGAAGTTCTTGGCTTTACGAGCGTCTTCAACATCAACAGGAAAGAAGTTGCCGGAAACATCACGCGACAACCTACACGAAGTAAACGAACAAGTAGCGTCGGCAATTGGGGTAACGCGGCGCCAGACGCCAATAACTATGGCTTGTTCCCGAGAGACAGCACAAAGCCGCCACCACCATGGGGACCGAACGGCAAGAGATGACGATGACGACAAAATGTCACAACGGAGGACCTCTTACGCGCACAGGACGCGTAAAGACATAATGAGCAACAACACGGACGGCGTCCCACGATCTTTTCTCTCGATGGCAGGAAGTATTCCGCGGGCTCCATCACATCTTTTTTACCCACACACACGCCTTTCCTCCCACTTTCCACATGCACTGAGCGAGCCATTTTCTGTAACATATATCCCCCACTACAGATTTTCTTGTAGCTGTCGTAGCGTAGCATAGCGTAAAATATACCCCTCAATGAATACCATTATGTATACCAGTATCGATTGTTCCGAGGAAAGGTTGTTCCAAGTAGAGGAAATGATTAGTGATTGGCGCATTGATTGTAATGTAAATTGATGTACGATGTCGTACGATGGCGGAGACGGGTGGCGGTTGCCAAGGTGGGTTCGTCGCGTCAGCCTGAGGCAAGGGCGTAGGACGCTAGGTATAAGGTTTGACTTGTGAGTGACAGAAGTCTACTCGGATGCGGGAAATATTTTGGCCGCGAATGCGAGCGGTTCGGATTACATCGTTCAATTCTTGAGTGGTATGGAAGGCATGTTGACATGAGAGACGGGGATGGGTAGTCGCTCTTTCTTGATGTGGCTGACCCCGCTTAGGCAGCCATCAGCGCCTTCCTCTCCTCCCTTTCAACAACAACACACCTCTTCCAGACTACAACACGCCGATCCGTAACAAAATACCTACCTTCGACCAATGTAGCCGAATTCTGGCCTCAGTGCTATCTCGAAATCGATCGTCACTTCCGGCAAGCCATCACTATGCTATGCGATGCTTGCCTAGACATCTTCCGAGGTTCATTTCCTCTAGGATATACTGAGCATCATGGCTCCGCTCAGAGCTTGCAGCGCTCCGTTCTCGAGAAATGTGAACTCTGTCGCATTTTCTGGGATAAGATTCCGAGCATGTCAGCATCAGGTTATGAGGACGTCCAGGTTTCAACGAAGTACAGATTGAGTGCTTACAGAGATACAAGCGCCAAATTACTGGAATTTAGAGCTACTTCACATCCTTACATTCAAGACTGGAACATCTTCTGCGAGCCCACAAATGGTAGGCTCATCTCGTCATGGTCGAGCAGTACATGCTGACATTTGAAACGGGGGACGGCAAAAGTTCTGACAAGGAGAAACCATACGACTGTTTAGACTGGAACGCCAGTATGACGTGTGCAAAAACTTGGTTAGCCGGGTGCATAGAAAACCACAGCGAATGTCCAGCATCTCGCTCGAACGGGCACACAAGCAGCGAAACATCACACTCTGTAGTCGAGCCTGCTCCATATCGCCCAACACGTCTCCTCGAACTCGGCTCCCCAGAAGCCGGAAAAGTACGCCTTCGGCTGTCCTCCGAGCTGGACAGCACTGCTTCACAATATGCAACACTTAGCCATTGCTGGGGGAAATCCAAAACACTTAGGTTGACATCGGAATCATTCGAACGCTTCAGGGATGGCATGTCAGTCACTGACTTGGCAAAGACATTTCAGCATGCTATATCCACTGCGCAATCGCTTGGCATGAAGCTGTTATGGATAGACTCGTTCTGCATCTTCCAAGACTCCAAAGAAGATTGGGCAAAAGAAGCTGGTCTCATGAGTCAAGTGTATCGCAACAGCTTCCTCAACATCGCTTCCAGTATAGCCGTCGATAGCGATGCCGGCTTTTTCCGTGAAAGAGCTTCGAGTGTTGAGCCTTGCGTCGTTCAGACTACGTGGACCGATCATCCGAATGGCACTTACCATGTTTACAACAAAGCCTATTGGTTTGAGAATTTTGAGCGTATGCCATTGAATTCACGCGCATGGGTCTTTCAAGAAACCGTATTGGCTCCCAGAATCCTACATTTCTGTGGTACTCAGATGTTCTGGGAGTGTCACGGCTTGAAAGCCTGTGAGACATGGCCAACGGGGCTGCCGAGTCGCATGGAAATACAGCATTCGCTGAAATCCACAAGATATCCTGCAGGTGTCGAGATCTTTGGCTCAAAGTACACTAATGGCAACGAGCTTCTACGTATATCTACCGACAAGAACGCTACGCTTAATATGACTTCGTTCCGGAGCTTGTGGAGAAAGATCACAGCGGAGTATAGTCAATGCAACCTGACCTTCCCCAGCGACAAGTTGATTGCACTATCGGGAATCGCAAAGCATATGGAGCAGCTTCTCGACATAGAGTACTGTGCAGGCCTTTGGGGACATGACATTGTTCAAGGATTGGCCTGGTATGCTCCTAAGAAAAGTGAAAGGGATTACATATTCCAAACGGAGGCAGATCCTGTTCACTACCGTGCACCTTCATGGTCATGGGCATGTACAGATCGTCACATATGGTGGTATGGGTACTTCCAAGCGGAAGGCCAATGCTTGGTTGACGTCAACCGTTGGGAAGTTCAGTCCGCGACAGGAGACCGAACAGGTGCCGTCACCGGCGCTACTATGCAGCTATGCGGTTATCTGACAACGATGGAGCTTCACCCAACTTTCGGAACCGAGAAAAACTTCAACATCCACTGCGACGGGAAATGGAACAGCATGAATAGTCACGACTTTTACTTTGATCGCCGGCCGCCCTCGTTCCAGTTGCATTGCATGCCGCTTTTCATCGACTGTCTCGGCTACTTGTGTGCTCTTCTACTTGTACCTACGCGAGACACATGCGGCCAGTTTCGAAGGGTGGGTATGTTTCGCACGCTATTTCGTGAGAAGGAACCTGTGGACTGGAATCAGCTTGATAGCTTCAAGAATGAGTCATGGTTGGAGTACGAATCGGTCGATGATGAGGGGAAATACACGGTTACGATCATATAGATACGACCTCAGTTCTGCGATATGAGACTGCAGACGACATAGCGTCGTTCATTTTCCGCTGTGAACCTTTTATCACCTCCTAGAGACTACACATATAATAATGGGTAGAGAGACTCTTTGCAAAGGTGCATGACAGAAATATAGGAAATAAAGCAGGTCCTATGCAACTGTGGCTCAGCCGACTGTATTCATACAACCTCCGTTTCAATTTCGTTGATTGACATCGCAAAAGACGTACACATGACTCTGCGTGACCGCCCACACACAGCAGGCCGCTTCCACCCAACGAGACCAGGGTATGAAGGAGGTAGTAAAGCAGTAGCACCGCAGCTCTCATTCGAAATCATGTAGCTTGATCACCGTTAGCTTGTATCATCGGGTGTTTTGTCGTTCTTCTTGGTGTCTTCTTCGTCCAATTTCGAGGTCGCGAAACATCTTAGGCCTCTTGCTGTGTTTTGGAACAAGCAACGGGAAAGTCGCGAGGAATAAGAGAGGCAAGGACATGGGATTGGCATCTTTCCATTTTAGTCGCAAGGAAGGAGACAGGCGGAGACATCCGGGCGCACGCCAGACTTTTTGGTCGCACAAGGCGAGAGTTGTAGATAGGAAGCAAGAACTCGGTAGGATGAGGGAAGTTTAAATACCCTGGTACCGTCAGGCGCGTGATATGTCGACAGCAGACTCGCCGCCGGAGCTCATCTTTTCATTGTGCTTAACTTTTGGTAATAAGGCAATGATAGTGTTATTTGAGACGCCCGAGTTGTAGCGCTTTCTAATGGAAGCTAAGCTGAACAGCTTTCTTAGATGAGTCGACAGTGGGTCCGTCATATCAGAATGTTCTACCGTCGCACGCACACAGCATGAATGTCTTGCCACTTTGTTTTCTTCTCGACGCGACGACAAACATGAACCGTGGTACAGCTGTTTCTTGGTATTGACGTGCCAGTTTCAATACCATGTTTTTGACACTCGTTTAAGCCAGAAGAGAAAGCGGACACATGTCTTTTCGCTTGGAATGTCGCTGATACCGTATCTTTTGGAAAAGAGAGAAGAGATCATGATCCTTTTTGATCTGAGCTTTTCGGTGTGCACGACTCAAAGGTTGGTGATGAGGAAGGAGAGAGAAGCATTCCTATGAGAAGCTTTTATATGTCTTTGCCTAGCGGCGCTCTCCCCACTCGCGGAAGCCATGGGCGTTGTTTGGGTGCATTTCGAGGAAGCATATTCAGTACTCCAGGCGATCGTCACAACATGTGGATCTGACGAGTAGTTTTGAACAGCCATCCATGAACAAGTAGTTCCATCATTTAGGTTCGCGCAGACAAAGAGACATGGCGTCGCTTTGGAAGGCACATCATTCTAGAGGTGATGTTTTTGGTGCAGACGAGAAGGTCATCAAGAAGTTTGTTTAATATTTTGGAGAAAATCATGTAGAAAGATAATGAAGAAGTCAGAGACCGGCGCTCGTGAAGCTTATATACCTTTCTCCGCCAAGAGACCAAAGAGAGCACGTGTCATGCCATGTTCAAACTAAAGAAAATGATCAATCGCGAGCATCATAAGGCATGCGGGGTGAAAAACGAAGTATTCCAAGTTGTTGCATCTTACAGTCATTAACATTATTCTATGCTGTTTCTATTCGTCTTGATAGAACCCCAGGAGGATATCATCTTCATCATCGCCACATCATTCCCATCTATGCGATACCGAAGACCTTGGTAGGTGTGATGGTGAAGTTAAGAGGGTAGGTGACAAACTGGTTGTACCTGGCCTCGTGGGTACCGGAGAAGTTGTACGCAGGGCTATAACATCGTCAGTCTACACGCTCTCACATCCCCAAGATAGACAACAAAACTTACCGGTCACCATACGCGCCATACTCAAAGCTAACCTCAATCTCCTTCGGTCCAAGACCCTGGCCATCGTGCACCCTCTCAGAAAGCCTAGCCGCAACACCGTTGTTGACACCCTCAAGCAGCTGGCAGTTCTCGTACGCGGAAGGAATCATGAAGCTCTGGTCGTAACCCTGCTCGTAGCCGTGGCAGTATGCCTTGACGCCAGCGGGACCTTCGGGTACGCTCGGGACGGTGATGTTGAAGTTGTAGTAGCAGCCCTGGCGGGAGCAGCCGGCTTCCCAGTTCTCGACTTGCCAGGTCCAGCCTTCTGGGATGGCGATTTGGCGGGCGACGGGGCCGGCCATGGCGGTTGTGGCGAGGAGGGCGAGGGCGGTGAAGGATACCATGGTTGCGGTTTGTGTGTGTGGGTTTGGTGGTTTGGTATTAGATGTAGAGAGGTGTGAGGCGTGAGTGTGTGAGGTTGTGAGTACAGCAAAACGAACGACGCGACGAAGACCTAATATACAATCCCCAATCTTCTCAACACGAGCCCCCAACCCACAGCCAAAGGCATAGTCGTGCCGATTAATCAATCGCCAATACGGCTATTAGCCGTTCGGACGGACAAAGTTTACTCGTTCGGGCATTTAGACGTCACTTTGCGCCGAGATCGCCAGCCGAGGATGCCCGTTACAGCATGACGCACTAACGCTCGACAAGGCTGTCCCCGTCCACTAACCACAACGCGCGCATCACGGTCCACCTATGTCCTATATTTGGCGTCAACGTCTTATGCCCTTCTCCCACGATGCGAACAGTGTGCTCCTTCACCGTCTTCTAGGGTGAGATGGACGGACGATGAGATATTGGTTGCAGGCCATGCCTCGGATTGTGAGCTGATTAGGTGAGTGCCACCGCTATGCAGTTAGCTTACCAGTTTTGCCAGCATGGCCACAGTGGAGACGCTAGGTGCGCTCTCGTATTTCCCCATGATGGTGGTGCGAGGAACGTCATTTCTCGACCAAAAGTCTGTTTAGTTGCTGTTTGCTGTTACAGTCGCCACGGGGCTGAGGTAACATCATTTCTGGGCAGACCTCACCTGGTCGTATTGCTTCTGCGGCTAAGGTTGGTTGAATACCGCGTTGTTTTACTGCGAGGACGGTGTTCACGACGGCTTCGTCATGCCTGGGTTTCTGGACTCTTTTGCAAGCGCAAGCCCATAGGACCGGCATGACCCATTCTCTAAAGGAAGATTCGAGAACGCAGCACATGTGCATTCTTCGCGCTCCATTTGAGTTTTGTAGACAAGGGAGAATCCACACACGCATATGCTGTTTAGCGATGTGTTTAGAGTAAGAGGACGCGCCGCACGCATGACGACCTCAGTGACCAATTTCGAGAAGACGAGGAAGCGACAAACACATATTAGTGTCCTGGCTCTGTTTAGAGCATAAGAGGAAGCGACAGACACATGTCGCCGTCTGGGTTTGTATTTAGAGAAAACGAGAAAACAACACACACATCGCATTGTCGTATTGTCTTTTTGATTCCACAACGAGGAGTAGAAGTGTGTTAGAAGAGGGAAAGAGTCTAGCAGCCGCAA
This sequence comes from Alternaria hordeiaustralica, assembly GCF_023758085.1. NCBI lineage: Eukaryota > Fungi > Ascomycota > Dothideomycetes > Pleosporales > Pleosporaceae > Alternaria > Alternaria hordeiaustralica. The sequence goes on along the minus strand of NW_026056794.1, from coordinate 67,822 downwards.
GATTTATATATCTCCCCCTACCACCAGAGGAGGCCAACAGAACCATAAAACGAAACAGCCGCGATTTCGCAAGTGGAAGAAAGGGCACAGGCGGCCACACTCATGTTGACGTTTAGCGACCGTTTTGATACAGCGCCATTCTCCACCAAAGTGATTGCGAGAAGGGAGCCAGAAGGAACATAACTGTGTGTCGCGCTGATTTTGAAAGAGCAACCTTCCACTGCGTTTGGCTCATGCCACATTTGTGTGCCATTTTCCAGATCCAGAACGACGACGGAGAAAACAATCATGGTGTGATGGGACATGATATTTGGAGGAAGAGACGAGCAAGCCACATGAGATCAGAGCCTGTGAAGTTTTGGAGAAAAAAGCCGACGGCACATGAACGACAAGTTTTCGAGTTTTGGAGAAAAGAAGACAGAACACATACGGAGATATCCATCTCACTTTTTGTTCCCACTCCGAAGAATGTGAGTGTATGAGAAGAAGAAGGGCGCAGTAACGGAGGTTTATATATGCGAAATGGGTGACCGCGCTAGGTCGAATACAGAGGATGTGAGGAGGACGCCGACATGAACAAGGGCGCAAAACCCTTGAATGTTTCCATGATGATGTAGTATGTAGCTTTTGGAGACCAGAAACACCCATAATTGATCTCTCGCATGTCTTGAATAGGAAATTCCAGTTCCAGCTGGCTCATACGGGGTTATTCCTTTTATTTAGAGTCAGGAAAGCCGAAGACGCAGCCATGCTGGTATCGTGTAGAGCTTTTAGAGGAAGAACCAAGGACGCAGAACATTTCGCTGGCTCTTCGCACTTTTGGTAGGAAAAGTCCAAGGTGGAGTTTAAGATAGAAGTGGGAACTCAAAGCTGGCTCATAGGTTACTTATATCTTCGTAGATTGGGATCCAGAAGGCGGAAGGAACAGTCATAGGACTTGAACAAGGAAATTTCTGGAGGAAGAAGCGGCACATCGTTTCGTGCGTGGTGATTTTGGATAAGCCCAGGAAGGCGGAGGAGGCAGTCATGTCATCTCTCTGCTTGTGTTTTTGGATGTGCCCAGAAGAGGCGGAGGAGACAGTCATTCCAGAGGTCGTATACGTACTCTGGTTGGTTTTTGTAGGAAGAAGCGACGCATGGCGTATGGGACTAGAGCTTTGAATAAATCCAGGAGAGACGGAGGAAGAAAAAGCCATCGTTATAGTCGCTGCGGGTTTTGAAGAAAGACGCAGCACATGTGCTTGAGTTCCAGTTGTTTGGATAGATTCAGAGAAGGCGGAAGGAACAGTCATTCTACAGTGCACTCCACGGTTTTTGGAGGAAGAAACAGCACATGGCATGCACCACTGTGCTTTTTCATATCCGTTCCAGAGAAGGCGGAAAGAAGAGTCATATAAGGGAGTTTTTTGACGTTTGGAGGAAGAAGCGAGACATGTGCATATGTGATAGACTTTTTGAGACCGATCCAGAGAAAGCGAGGAGGAGCAGTCATGAGGTCGTTATTCGGTCTTTTTTTCGGAAGAAAGAAGGAGGACACAGGACATGGCTGTGTTCAAGTCTTGGTTTTGGAGAAAGAGGAGGCAGCGCACCCATAGACCTCTCCTCGACGTGTTTTGGTCCTATAAAGAAGGAAGTGAGTGATGGAAGAGAAGAAGAGAGGGCTGCGAGAGGAGTATCTATATGCCGGGCGCGCGCCGGGACTGGGATCAAAAGGTGTGGTATCTGGCAACGATGTCCATGGGATAACAAAAACTTAAGACGCAAGAGCATGTATTCTGCAAAATCGATGGCGAATCCACCATCTCGTCTCCTATACTCACATTTCCCAACCTAATCGACCCCTAACACAATCTCACAACCGAGTCTACCCACCTCCCAACCTAATTCCGACTCGGTACATCCAACCCCCTCACCCTCTTTCTATCCCCATCCCTCCCCTCACTCACCCTCCCCTCCTGCTCATCCCCACTCCCCCCCTTCTCCTCCACCATAACACCCCCATCACTACTCGTCCCACTCCCCCTCCTCCTCCCATCCGGACTCAAACTACCCCCGTCCCTCCTACTCGCTCGCTGCATCCTGGACGCTGCCGTCGGATCCGCATCCGCAAGCGCCACCGGCGTAGCGACCCTCGCCAACTGCGCCACAGCACCCATTTTCTTATCCGATATCTCTTGGGACGTAGTGTTGGCAGTGTTGGCGGTGGTAGTAAGCATACACGAAGCGACTTCGCTGCGTACAGAGCTTCTGCTGCTGGAGCGCTGGGAGGAAGACGAGGGGATTGGTTTGTTGTTGTTGTCGTGGTTGTGGGAGCCAGGAGATGGATGGTGCGGGATAGGCATGACAGCCAATTCACCCAACCAGCGTCTCGCCAACGCCCTTCTACAGCGTCCGACGACACCGAAATCCTCCCCACCAGTCCCAGTCGCACTCCCACTACCATCAACACTTCTCCCCGGTCGTACTTTCTCCTCGCCAAACCACCGCGTGATGAGCCGCCATTTGAAGCCAGCCCACCACCCCACAGGCACAACATCATCGCGGGGCCCACTGCGACTCCACAGGCTGGGCTGCGCAGTAGCAAGTTCATGGTACAGCGCCTCGTAGACACCACGCCGCATGGGGTTCTGACGCTGCGTCGCGAGATTGTGTTTTACGCCGTACCAGAGGATGAGGACGATGACGAGGACGGGGATGGAGACTATGAACCACCATTTTAGGGGTGGGTTTTCGGAGAAGGTGGAGACGTTCATGCCGAAGAAACCGACGGTGAAGGTTAGGGGGAGGAAACTGGGAGGAGTGGTATGTCAGTGGCTTGGAAAAAGGAGGTAAGGAGGAGGGGAGGAGGGCGTACATGAATGTGATCCAGCTTAAACGCCACATACTCAGGCCTAATTGTAAAGAGTGTCGTGCATCCCTAATACCTACACTCTTGTACATGAGATCTGATAGAGCGGTTGTGGGGAGGATGACATCTCTTTCCCACTGCCCGGTTAACTTGTCGAGTTCGTCTGGTACGGACCCTAGCCATGGCTGGTCTGAAGATTCTTTTGGGTCGGCGCCTGCTAGGTCGTGGAGATGCGTGACCATTTCCTTTATGACGTCAACGTGAATGTATATGAGGCGTTCGACCTTGAGCCATTGTGCGCTGTTCTTCCAGAGTTCGGGGGCTCGGGATTCGTCGGCGGGGTTCTCGTAGACTGGGTGGGATGGTGGTTAGTCGGAGTTCTCTATATGAGGTGAGCATGGTGTTACTCACTCTTGTCTTCCAGAATCCCAACATGTGTCTCGCAAACAGCCAGAAACTTCTGCCAATTATAACTCAACGCTTTGAACACGTCCTGCAAGATGAAATCCATGCACTCCGCCGTCAGCGTCTCATCGTTTTCCTCCATGGGCAAGTAGAAGGATAGTCGTCTCCAGCGAGACTCGAGTTCTTGTCGCGCGCCGATAAGGGTATCTTTGACGGAGCCTGTGACCGAGTTCTCAAACAGAATGATTGTGTTGCCGTTGTCGAGGGACCGGAGCTTGGGGATGTAACGTTCCTGGTGCTCATTCGCATCTACGTTGCCGTAACTCTTCTTCAATCGCATGTACTCCTCCCACGCTTCCTCGTCGTATGGGTTCGGTATATCGGGGTCGACGGCTTGCCCTGGGGTTCCGTCGCTGAGTTGAACGTAACAGCTCAAGCGCTGCACATATACGTCGTGTCCATATCGTGGCTGATCCGTCTCGTCGTAGTGATTGAGCTCCATGATGGACTTGTTGTTATTCGGCCGAGGAATGTGCGTATTCCTATCGTAGGATTTGAGGTAATCGGCTCCAAAGGCAGCGCGCGAGATGCCGCGCCAGGGATCGCGTTGAGCGCGGAATGTACGGCCATTAAGGACAGGTTTGCCGCCGCGTTGTTGAGGCTTCTCGTAGCTGGCCCAGCGACCGAAGTTTGTGCCTACCAGATCGTCCGTGGCGTCGATGTTGAACTTGCGGAGGAGGTAGCGTGTCGCCCAGCTGGCGTTTTGGACGTGAATCACGCGCAATGCAGCTTGCGCCGAGAGGTCTTCTTTGCGATAGAACCGGCGCAGACTGTCGATGTCGGAGAACTCCTGAGCCACAATCTTCCGCCTGCCCTCCGCTGAGTGTTCCTTCGCGACATAGTCGATGAGCAGCACGCGGCCCTGTGACCAGCTCTCCTTTGTCCATGGTTGCCGCCATTCGAGATTCGGACTGTGCTTGCGACGGTGGCCAAACGTGCCTTTCGGAGGTTCTCGCTGCCGTAAATGTGACTGTTCGTGTTCGTGGGAGTAGTGCGTAGACGTGGTAAAGGCTCGAGGGGCTGTTCTGAATGTCAGCTAGGGATCCTGACAGCCAGCAAGCATGACAGCTAGTCGCGAGATCTGCCAGCGCAACGCCAACCTGGTAACTTCAGGACCAATAGGTACTTCTAGTCGTATCCAAGATACGCGCTATCACACCTCTTCCCCACAGCCTCTCTCTACTTTCTCCTCTTCTCTTCCCCGGAGCGTTGTACTTACCATTCACACCCTCCATCTCAGGACTCGGCAGCGGCCCGACCCCCGTGGCCGTATCCTCAACCGTAATCGGCGGCGGAGTATTCGTCATTCCCGTCCTTATACCAGCCATGCTATACCGAATCTCCTTCCTGGTAGTTGAAGCGTTCCTTCGCAGGTATGCCGTGAACTAAACGCGCGAGCATTCAAGGATGATCAGCCGCCAACGAAATCGGGATTGCGCGAGTACGACAACCGCGTACGACGAACAAACAGGTCGGTTGGTGGAAACAGGGCGCACATAGATGATGTGATGTGCGATCGCGGAGGGTATGTCACGGTGGATGGTAGTGGAGTGCCATGATGGTGGCCTAATCCCGTGTGTGGTGCTGCGCTCAGAGGGAGGTCATGCCGTGCTGCCGTGGGTGGGTATGTTGTGGCTGATGCGATCATGAGGCTGAGATGGAGTCCGCCAACGGGCGCGATGAAGCGTCACGGGAACGGGGGAGATTTGCAGTTCCTTCCAGTCTTCCGTGTTCCCTTGTCCGTTTATCAGAATGATATTACAATGCCATTAGGATGCCTGATCGATGTGCGCTGCGTTGAGAGAAAAGTAACATGTACTGCGTATGGGGATATGTTGTGGCTGATGCGATCGTCTGGGGTTCGCGTCGCGTGAACATCTAGTGCCCGCACTAGAGGGGGGAGTCAGCCTTACGGATACGGGATGACAAGAGCACAACGAGATCACATGCACAACAGATTTCGATCAATTACGCTATTATTCAGACAAACATCATGTACCTCAATACGGCACACATCTTAATTAGATTCTAAGTAACTAGACAGTAGACTACGAGTTCCATATGGAAGACTCGGTTATATGCGAAACAACAGCGAGGTGGTATGGTAATAATGTCGTAAGATCGTGTCGGGTTGATGCAGCTGCGCCAGAACCAATTGCGCCGAGATGTGGATGGGGTATTAGCAAAGGGAAATGGAGAGAGAAAGACAATACAAGGAAAACCCTCGGCATGAGAAGTTCCACTTCGCTCGCTCGCTCGCTCGCTCAAACGCCGTCAAGAACGATGGTGGGGAGAAAAGCAAGAAGAGGGGGGTATCTAATCATTCACACTGGCGGCTGCGTCTCGTGATTTCCTCGTCACTGAGGGCAGCGAGCCAGAGACATTTGCTGAGGACGTGAGGTTCGACGTTGAAGGTGTATTTGGAGCTGGCTTCGAGAAGGCGGAGGAGGTTCTTGACGATGGTGGCGGCGGTGTGGTGGCGGTCAAAGTTGACGAGGCGTTCGCCGTCGGCGGGTGGGGCGTCGATGAAGGCGGGCTTTTGGGCGTTGTAGATGAGGTCACGGGTGTAAACACCTGGTGGTTGTTAGCTTTGAAAAAGGCGACTGTTGGGCAATCACTCACCAATGAATGGAATGCAACCGTCGTCTACAGTTGCTGTCTCCATTTCGAGCCGCAGGTTGTGGAAGTTCTTCAGCGGTTGAACAAGCGCTTCCAGCTCGGTCATGACCAGCATCTCGGCTGCGGGAACCAAAGCCCATGTCTTCTTGAGGCTTGACACATCGTTCGATATCAGGGCGATCGCGATCTGGTACATGGTAGCGTAGTTGCGGTATCGTCGCGCGTGGGTTGCGATGTGAATAAACTTGGTGATGCATCGCGCACGCTCATGGATATCCTCGGTGAGCAGGACCTCGGATACGACCCATTTGACGACAAGGTTGAATCGTGCGATGACGACATCCACACCTCTAGCCTCTTCCGTTCGGAGATATTGTACCCAGTCGCGGATCTGCGGGGAGGACTGCTTCCAGCGCAACTCGATAAGTTCCTTCCAATCAATCTCGTCCAATGCGTCCTTTTCAACAATGGTGAACTGCTGAGCGAGGACTTCGGAGTCATGGGCCAAGATGAACGGCAAATGTGCGGTCCGAGTCGGAGCTGCACTCTGCTGAGGACCTTCTAGATCAGCGGGAGACTCAGCAAGCTGCACAGGCTGTGTGGACGGCTGCTGGTTCGCGCGAGAGACGGTCGGGGTAAGGCCTGGTGTTGGCAGCCCTCGGTCGAACACTGTTGAGCTAGGTAATTCGTCGTTCAATCGATTACCCGTTAGAGGCGGTGTCGGGGGGTGGCGCATAGGATGCGTGAGATTGTCAGGGTCGTCCTCAGGTGTTGCAGGCTCGTCGTCGAAGAAACTCCTCACGCCGTGACTGTCACGACCTGACTTTGCTCCTCCAGCAGAACTCCTGTCACTGAGATCCTCATCTTCGTCAAGCAAGAACGACTCGCGCGGGTAGGCTGTACTTGGCAAAGTGCCACCCGGCGGTATTTGCTTCATGCTCTCTGTTTCGACGACGTAGTCAATAGAGGATTCCATCGACGAAGATGTTCGCGGTGGGCCTTCAGAGTGTGGCGAGACACTAGCGAAATGCAGAGGAGACGGTTTGGCGGAAGACCTCATTGTATCAAGCGTATGTCCCCGCTGGGGGGTTTCAATCTGACTCAAGCCTCGGTCCAGAAGAGGTATTGAGGAATAAGAGTCGGTCGACTCCCCAACAGACTGAACCGCAGGTACACGGCGGTTGAAGTTCTCAGCGGAGAGGCGGTACATTTCTTGTCCATCTGTTTCTGGAGGAGCCAGTGGACGGTGGAAGACGTCGTCGGTTTCGGGACGCCCTCCCTGGTCGAAGGTATCAGCTCGTGCGCGTTGTTGATCAGCGCCTGTCGGGCGGTAGTAGTCTAGCTCAACAGTAGTGCGTTGGGAGGGAATGCTGGGCGACTTCTTCTCGTAACGGCCCTCCAGTTTCATCAAAGCCGACTCGACACCACCTTCGTCGTCAGTATCGTCAGGAAGAGCAGCAAGCTTTGCTACTTCGGCTTCGAAAGACGGTCTTAGATTGGGCTGCGAGGAGTGTGTGTCTACTAGTGAGATGGGCTTCTTTGGGACCTCAGCTTCGGCTGGCCCTTCTGTGACGGGCTGGGCTTCTGCTTCTGGGTCGTTGAAACGATCGGATCGTAGAATGACCGAGTTTGTGACCGAATGCGTGTGGTTAGAGACAGAGCCGGTAGAGTGTGGGCGTTGCGATAATTCGAGATCATGGATGTTTCCTGCAGCGCGAAGGTCACCACCCGGACGCCTACGAAGCTGGCGTCCGGGCCCGCTAGCATCAGGCGCTGGTTGGCGGTCGAGGAAGAAGGGATCGTTATCTGATGACATGGTTTGGAATGTAGCAATACTCGCGGGTCCTTGACGTCTGCTAAGCACGCTGTTGTAGGACGCATGTCGGCGGAGAGAGCCTGCCCGCGCCAGGGAGTTCTTGGCCGACCCCCGGCGTCGGAAGGAGTGCATCCTTTCTGGGCCCGCAGAGATGGACCTCCTTGTTTGTCTGGTGGTGGGTCGTCTCGTCGACATTCGCGAATAGCGGTGCTCTTCTGTCGCTGTTGCTGGGCGAGGCTCTGGATCGTCGTAGAGCTCGGAATGCCTTACTGGGGCAGCGGGCTCACTAGCCAATTGCTCATTATTTGCCTCCTCTTGCTGATGACTGTCCAGCTTTGTTGCTACCTTGTCGAGATCGGGTACCAGGGTGTCCGATATGACGGGCACGGGCGGTGGCCCGGTGTCGTCAATGATCACTATTGACTTGCTGCCGCTGGTGATGGCGCTGTGTACGCGAGGGTCTTGTGCTTTCTGGCGCTCCTGCTGGGTTGGAGTACCACGCCTGTCGAACTCAAACTCGAATCCACCGAGATCAGGGGGCTCGAGACCGTGTTCCTGACTTTCACTTTCAAGCTGCTCTTGGACAGCCGCTCTAAAACTCTCTGCAACTGCGGCGGCCAGGACGTCAATGCGCACTTGGGGCTTTGGTCGAGTGGGACGTCGCTTATGTACGCCCCCTGAGATAGAGACTGAAGACATGGCGCCTGGATTGGAGGATCGCACGTATGGCGGCTGCCGTTGTTGCCCAACGCTACCTAATTGAGGGCTTGGACTCATATTCTGCCGGGTGCTTAACGCGCGGCGTACACTGCCGAAGATCTTCTTCATGCCTGGGGAAGTCGCATGCCCGGGTCTCTGGAATTCGTTCGCTTCCGCATCTTCGATGTCATGCAAATACTGAGACCTTGAAGGGCGTAGAGCTCTGACCTCGAAGTATGGGGAGCTGGGCTGGAAGAGTCCACCACGGACTAGCGTGCCGGGCATGTTTGTGACAGCAGACATGGCAAAATCTGCGGGTGCGTTCTTGGGAATGGACAGTGGCGCTCTGCTGTCTCGAAGAGCATCGGTAAAGCTGCCGCTGCGCTTGTGGCCATGCGATGGGCGGTGAGCGTTCTTGATGGATGCTGGTTGTTGTGGACTGGCTGTCAGGCGAGCGGTGCCTGTGGGAGCTGGGTTGCTGACTGGTACTGGGTGGGGATATAGGGGAAGCTCAACAGCCTGATCGTGTTTGTGCCGCATGGGTATTGAACATGATAGTACGTGCATGCTCTGCTCACTGGCGGGCGATAGGGGTATCTGGTGGTTCTCGTATTCTTGCGAAATGTAAGGCGAGCTCATGGAGTTCTGAGGCGTGTGCCGTGCTCTTTGCGCCCAGTCCATGTGCCGACTGGCAAAGTGATCGCTTGGATTTGAGCCGATGGTCTCCTTGGTGTCCCGGATGTTTGCTCGTGGAGGAGTCGAGGGCAATGGAATTGGTGGGGGAGGCTCTTCGTATGCCGCTTGTGATCCATCGTGTCCGCCCGGGAGCAATTCGTCGTCCGCAAAGTTCTGGCCAATGTGGTCTTCCATCTCCCAGTATAATGCGCACGTCCGCCTCCAGCACTTCTTCAGTTCCCCGACAATCTTAATGTCACCCCCACCTCCATCTTCTCGGTTCCGGAGATCGTTGTACAGGCTGTTCACAAGGTCGCAGAAGTTGGTCCGCAGGGAGTAAAAGGGCATGAAGTCGTCGACGAAGTAGTTCAGGATCCAATGGCGGAGGGCTACAAAGGTGCGTACACGGACAATGCGCCCGAAGTCGTCTTGGCGGTCGACGGCCCATCGTAGGCGGGAGATGAGGTATGCGACGAGGTCTCGGGTGCAGAGGAAGGCGCGGAAAGTGAGGAAAAAGTCGGAGAGGAGTTCGTAATCCAGGAAGCTGGGAGAGGTGATGTGTGCGACAAGTCGTGAAGGGGTGGCTGCGAGGATGTCGCCGTCGGCGTTGAAGCGCACAACAGCGCGGTCGTCGGGGTTGGTGGTGAGGGCATCGTAGAGCCGGGGGCTAATAGGCATGTGGGAGACGCGCGCTGAAGAGGGACCAGAGGGGGGCATTGGCGGGCGGTCCATAGTGGCGCGGAAGCGGTGGGGGACGGGCGAGTAGGCGTCTGATCGAGGGCGCGACGACAGGAACGACTGCCGCACCCCTCGCTGTGGGGTCAGGAGCGAGTTCGCAAAGTCGTCGGCGCCTGAGGTTCGGGTGTAGACCGAGGAGCGCAGGTCGGCGGTCCCCCGTGTGCTGAAACGCGGAGTGCCCAAGCGGTAATGCGGTATGGGGACCTGCAGCAGCGGGAACGACGACGTGTCTGCCGTCTTCGGGCGCATGTGCGACGGGCGCTCAATCACCACCTTGAAGGTGCCCGGCTCGTGGCTGAGCGTCGTGGCCGTGTGGTCGTCGACGGTGGAGAACGAGTGCGAGCGCGCGTGTGCGAGTGGGCGTCCAGCGGAATCGGCTTGGGAGTGTTGCTGGAAGGCATTGCCCTCGCTCAGGTCCGGTAGCGGCGGTGTAGGTTCCGAATGGGGTGTTCGCGAGCCGTAGAGACTCTGCTCCCACTCATTGCTCAGCGGCCGGAGTTTGTCGAGTGTTGCGCTGTCGGGCGGCGTCTGGGGCGGGAAGACGAAGGGGTCCGGCTGACGGCCTCGCTGGTTTCCAGGACGGGCTACAGGCCTGGGAGTGTCAGTCTACGAATCTACGAATGGTTGGTGTTGAGGTTGGTGAGGCATGGGATCATGTGAGGCATGACGTGCGCCTTCCTCGCGGGCTGCGTCCACTGGTCGCTCTTTCCTCAAGTTCATGATGTCTACTGGTGGCCATAGAACACCAACACCAATCTCGACGTACCTCAGGTATATGACGCCGTTGTGGACGTTCGCAACCGTGTAGCTGCGGCCGGCCGAGGTCGAGTTACTCGTCGTCGTGTCGATGGTGGCGTTGCTGGTGCCGCGTGCTCTCGTCCTCCTCTTGAGCTGCTCCCTCGAGTCCTTCACCCTCCGCAGGCGGCGCGAATCATCAGCGCGCCTTTTTGCCGTGTCTGAGCCTGCACCTGCACCCGCACCGGGCCAAATGTCGCGTTTCCCTTCAGCAGGGGAGCCCGGCGCAGGGAAGACATTGTGTTGCATTGCCGGTAGGGCCATCCTCCCCCATAGCACTTCAGCTCAGCGGGTACATGTGTGTAGTTGTCATCGACGACTCGGACTGTGCAGACGTCTTAATTACAAGTAGCAAGAGAAAGCCGACTAGAGTTGATTCATGTGCAGCCCTGTCACATCGCCCAGCGCGCGCCATAGCAAGCCATTCACCAGTCAGCGCCCGTGTCGCTTGGGCTGAACGCCGCGCTGCATTGACCCAGGCCTGGCCGGGCTAATCTGACCTCGCTTCACTCCGTTGCTCCGCCTGGTGAACAGGGAAGGCCAAGTGATTACAGGTTTGCCCGTCTGCTTGCATCGCCGCGCACGCACTCGAACCCGCTCCAATGCAGCTGCGAACTGCTTTTTCGCTGCCCCTCGGTCCCCGTCCTGCGAACGGCCGCCACGCGCCTCTGCCTCGACACCCAAAGCCACTACTGCCATGCTACTGCGATATTACGTCGGCTGCCGGCCGATAAGCTTCCAGCCACGTGAATATAAGGTTCCTCCCACTTGCTATCCCCGTGACCCCGAGGGTTGTTGATCGAGGTTGATCAAGGTTTCTACCCGCCTTGATAGTCGTTGTGCAACGGCCTCCACTCCCCCGTGGCCGCACAAGATTGCCAAAACAACAACGCATAGGACAATCAATAAACACATCATTCGCCCTGCGCTCCTGTACCAGGGTCCTGCCGTTTCCAGGCGACCACGCATCCATCCAGTGCCGCGATCTGCCACTGCATCGGTACTTTCTCCTCCCTGGCGATCCAACGCCGCCATTGGCCACCCTCATCATCTCGCTAAACAAGTGTTTCCCTCCATCGCAATCCCTTAGCATCCTGCAAACACCAAGGCGGCTCATCTCCGACCCTGCGCAACGTCATCAACATCCCTCTTATGAAACAGGGCTCCCTTCAACAGTCGCTGCCGCAATTTTACGCATCCACACTGACTACACAGGATTTTAACGTCTAACGTTCAAGCTGACTCGACGCGCATTATCACGTACATCATCTCTGCCCGTTGCGTCAGGCTGCAATCCCACAAGCGCACTATAGTAACACCCCGGATGCCCATCAAACCGCGAGCTACTGCACGACATCAACCATGGTACCACCTGTCAAGTCGTGCATCTGGCCTCCACCACTTGACACCTGTAAGAATACACAGACGCCCACACACTAATTCCACCTTACAGCAAAACCTGCGCCGGTACATCTAGCTCGTGCCGACCTAAGCCGAGCACACCACCCAAAGTACTTGAAAGCCATATGCAGCAGATACGACAGTAGTGGAGTGTGTTTTCGCAGACCGAAGAACCGCCTGATGCACAGCACAATTTTCTATATTCGGCACGACCTGCAGCACTCCGACTTCGCCTCGTTATCATCCGGGCCGAATGGCGGAGCAAAAGGGACGAGCCTAAGCTAATCACCCTGAGATTTTCGATACGAACGCGTGAATGGACAGAATGGTAGATCTGCGGTGCATATCATATGTACCGAGATCGGTGAAGATGTGTCGTGAAGGGCAAGATCGTTCTCCGACAATATTCGCGTCTCCTTCCGCAAACTCATAAGAATGCCTGTGCGAATACACCGACGACTTGGATATCCAATACGATGTGTTGCCTATCCAAAACCAACAAACAAGAAATAAGAAATACGGCAGCCTCGAAACATATGAAAGCCTTATATTGTCAAGAGGCTAGACAAGACGCATCGGATACCCCCGGCCTACCGCCCGTCCAAAAAGACGATTCATGGTTCGCTCAAAAAGGATACCCCCTCACCCCATCTTCAGCATCAACATCCAACCCCGCCTCCACCTGCTCTTGATGTTTCCTATCTAAATACTCCAACAGCACATCCCCATACATCTCCTTCCCCTTGTACCGACTCACATCGTCCCCCCAAGAACGAATCGCACTGGCTAGTCTACCCGGTACATACGGCTCCTGTGCGATTTCCGTGATGGGGTGGAAGTAGGTCCGTATTGTGAAGACTACGCCGCCGGATTTGGGGAGTCTGGTGGTGATTGTCAGTTAAAGTAGTCCATTACTATTGATGTGAAGCGTGGACAGATGAGATGGAGATCGCGAAGGGGATATTCATGACGGTGAGGATGTTGTTGACGTACCTCCTCAAACTCTGCCTCTCACTCCTAAACCAATGATGCTCAACCGCTTTGTTCTTCTCCGCTGTAAACCAGCCTATGCCCCCTTCTCCCTCGGTATCTTCAGGTCCTATACTGGAACTCCACGCGAGGTTGTCGTCGACTTGGATGAAGTAGTTGTTTCGTAGTACGGGAGATTGGGGTTGGATTCGGCGGAAGAAGTTGGACATTGGTTTTTCGAGCTTGGTTTTGAAACTGTTGTTCAGTGTCAGCGAACATCGTGTCAATGCGAGGGAGGCTGAGGTTGGGTGGAGAGAGATGGAGGTGGAGGGAGAAGAGCGGAGACAACATACCCAGGCACATCCCCACTAGTATGAATAGTAGACAGTGGCATACCAAACTTATCCTCCAGTCTCCAAAACCCCGCCAAGAGTATCGCGCCAGCGAGGAGGTAGTACTGTCCATCTTCTTTCTCCACCATGATAGCAAGATCATCCTGAATCAACCTCGCACACATCTCCATCGCATCTTCCTTCACGCCGTTCCTCTCCAGTCTTCCAACATCGAAGATTTCGCCCGTGGCCAAATTCCGGAACCCGTTCTTCATACCCTCGGAAGTAGGGATGCTCTGGAAGACGGTTGGATAACGCTGTGGTAGGTAGGAAGATAATTCCTCGAGGAGTTCCACTGCGGCGGGGACGGCTTCTGGGGCTGTTTTGATGCATTTCGCTCCTCGCTCTTCTATCCGTCTTGCTTTTAGGTCGTGGAACTGCATATACTGATTGTCGAGTTCTATCCATTCGTCCCAGTTCATGTTGCGAAGACCCATTGTAATGTTGTACTTCGGGCCGTGGCGGAAGGGACGGTAAGGTAGGGGCTTGGTGGTAGTGAGAGAGAAGGATGGGTAGGGGGTCGCCGGAGGCCGGGTGAAGTCTGAGGGTAGCCATACGCCTGGAGGGCGATCCGGTGTTTTGAACGGGCCACGTTTTTCGAGATTGGGTGTACTGGGTCGTGGGTTGTTTTGTCTGCGGGCGCGAATTAGGTTGGTGACGGCGATGGTGAAGTATGTGAATGCGGCGAAGAGGAGGAGAGAGTAGAGCGCTGCTTTGGGTTGGATATCAGTCTGTTTGAGGATGTTGTTAAGGCGGGTTTGAGCGTTGGTGCAATGCTGTTGTATGTCACGTGCAAGACGTCTGGCATGTCCGTCCAGGTCGTTGATAAGAGCAGCCATGATGAACACCAAGTAACAGGACTACTACTACAAAGTCCAAGTCCAAAGTAAGAAAAGACGGCGTAACGTCCATAGTATAAGTAGTCACAAACATCACGACCCAGTACCCAATAACCATGCACATCATGCGCGACATGTAAACCGACTTCCTATTTATTCTTTGAACGTATATACAAGCCAATCGTCTTCCGCGATAACGACCCTGGACACTGTGGGGTCGGAGCGACATGTGTCGTCAGTAGTGGTTATCTCGTCTGGGCGGGGAAAGGAATACCCCACTCGGTTAGACCTGGTGTCCCTCGATGCTTGTCTCGATAACAGGGATGGACGTCCGAACAATCTGCCTGCGATGTAATCTGAGGCCGCAACAATTCCGCAACGTGTTTGTATGAGTTGCACCGTGATGCCGTTGGGGAAGATGGGCTGGCTTTGGATTTGATCTTGTCTGGCTGGAGTGAGTCCGGATTTACCCCCACTTTGTGTCTGACGACTTGTGTTCATGTGGTACACTATGCGCCTTTCTGATTTGTACGTTGTAACAAGCAGTAGTCGCCCCATTGGCGACGGAACTTGGCGGGGATGATGGATAGGTCTGGGACCCAGAGCATGCGACTGATGGTATGGGTCTTGCTTGCGTCTAGGAAAGGAAGACACTTCAACACTTTCCAGTGTTCTGTGTCGGAAATGTAGTCTGGCTCGAGTGCTGTTGGCGGGGCGCCAGCAGAGCGAGAATCAACGATGAAGTCGCACTGCTCGATATTGGTCTGTTTCGTCAGGTTAGTGAGGTTCATGTTCGCATCTCTAGTTTACCTACATATTTGCTAGGGTCCTCCAGGTTCTCATCGTTCATTCCGGAGGGTACGAGCCAGGTGCCGGGGAATAGTCCGAGACTGGCGTCGGCTTCGCTGAATTCGCCTGGTAGGAGGCCTGAGAATTCGCTCTTGATGAACTTGGCGCGGACACCTTGGGGTAGGTTGAAGGAGGATGGGAAGCGATACCACTCTTTGCCTAGACATACAGTGTCACCTGGTTGGGAGACTGTGGAATCGAACAATGGCTTGTAAACGTTGAGTGGCGCCGAGTAGGCGGACATGTGACCTGAAATGTGTTAAAGATCTATTCAAGGTTCTGCCAAAGGAACTAGTGCTTGTTGATCGATAGTATGAGAGGTGAAACATACCATGAATTCTAAGGATGCCCAAATTCAAGGAGACGAGTATGGGAATACAAACGATGACGAGCTTCACCATTGGAGGTATCTTGCTCACTAGGTGTCGTGGATCCATCGAACCAAAGTTGGCTAGCAAGATGTGCAAGGAGAGGGCTGCATTCCAGGCTAGTGCAGGATACACTGGGTACATGAAGCGCTCTTCCTTGTGAGGCTGGACTGTGAATATCGCCAACCACAAGTAGAATGGGCTGACAAAGGTGATGGACCTCGTGAGCGTATTCCGATAAACAGCTCTGTCAAAGACGACATACTGGATCAACAGCAGCGGAAGAGCAGCCAGCGCGAGGAAGAACCAAATGTTGAAGTTGAGCGCTAGATTTCGAACATAGAAATGCCAGGGCTCCACACCATAGATATCAGGCCCTCTACTACCACCGCTGAAGACGTTGTAGAGTACGATGTTGAGAGGCACGCAGACGAGCTTCCTGTAGAATAGCGAGTCGACGGCGGTCTGTAAGATTACAACAGCGAAGGCTCTAGGTGCGCCCTGGAGTAGTATGCGACGCAGACTCTCTTTGATGGTGCCGGTGAACACGCCCGCGATGAAATCTTCCGCAATAAAGGGAAGGGCGAGCGCGCCTGCAAAGGGCCAACCCAAAGCACTACCAACGGCGAACCACGCAATACCTTGTGCAGTCCTCATATTACGCCCGGACCAGTCCATGAAGGACGCAAATCCAAGCATGGCACAATTCATGGCGAAACTCGACGGAAGATATGCAGGGGCAGCGTGATACATGCCGGGGCTTATGACCATGATCATGGCGAAGAAAGACGCAACGCGCACCTCGAACATCTTCTTGATAGCCGTATACATGCGAGACTGGCATCCTGCGCAGACTATGGCTAGAACCGCTCGGAGGAAGTAGAACTCGAACACCTTGGATCTTTCCAAGCCTAGCGCCTGCAGAGGCAGCATCGCAAGCCCTATTACGAGCGAGTGTATAGCAGTGTAGGCCCAGCTTCGGATGGCATAGTCAGGAGAGTACTCCCAGGTCTGGAGGCCGTAGCCATGGTTGAGGTAGTGGCTTGGCTCCCAGTAGTTGAAGACTTCGTCGCAGTCTTGGATCGGCGAGAGGGCGGCGGCGGTGAGATTGGCTAGGGCAAATACGCAGAAGATGCCGGACGTGGAGAGATGGGGTGGTGTACTGGACACATGATGCATACGTTAGCCTGTGATCGAGAGGAATACTGGGAATTGTGGCCGCATGATAAACTCACTCAGGAGCTGAATGAGCCGTCTTTGGGCGCGATGTAGACATGTCAGCGACAACAGTTCCAGGGCGCAATAGCAACCTCCATTGAATTGTCATTCACAGAATGACGCGGTGGGTCTCGCGGTCATAGGGCTGAGCTGCGCGTGCCCGCCAAGCTTGTTAGCGCGCATCCAAAAAGGCGACGTTCTTCCCTGAAGCGCTCCTTTCAACCAGAACTATCATCGCACGCATTTAAGCAAACTGGTGCAGACAACGCAGTGGATAACTCAGCCATCACGCGTGCTTCAGAGAAGACTGCAGAGAGAGACACGAGCAATGTCCGACTCTCTGGAACCACCGGCCAAAAGGGCGCGGTTGGAGGCGGACGCTCCCTTTTATGGCACATCTACATCTGCATCTGCGCTCGACGCGCCGGGCTCGCCTGTCGATGACATGGACGACGACTTTTACGACACTACGCCCGTCAAGCCCTCTGCGCTGCCCTCACAGGCGGACGGAGCGACGTCGTTGTTGGCGACGGCGGCACCCGCGCCGGCCTTTCACCTTCCTGGACTCGGCTCTGTGAGCGAGACCCCGGCCGCGCAGTCGCAGTCGCAACCACAGAACGGCGCAGTCGTCCCAGACGACGCCCCGGAGGACGGCGAGCTCTCGGATGACGAGGCCTTCTACAATGATGCGAGCCCGCAGGCCGCCATCCCAGTCGAGCCGCCCGTAGCCAATCACGGCCAGGCGCAGGATGAGGCTCCACAGCTCCAGGCCGTCGCTGCTGCCGACACGCCTGCTGCCGACACAGACGGCGAGCTCGACGCGGCCCTGACCGCCGCCATAGACCTCCAGAACGAGATTGAAGACACCACAGATGCTCCTGCCCCCGCCGGCGCGGCGTTCGATAGCAAGGCCGAGTTCCTGCGCGCGGCCGAAGCCAACAGAAATGACCAGAGCGCCGAGTGGCAGCTCGACTCAGATGCATCCGACTCCGACTCATCGTCTGACTCCTCCAGCTCGGACGACAGCTCAGATGAGGGCTCAGACGAGGGCGAGCTACTCGACCCCGAAGAGCAGGTCCGTCTCTTGATGGCAGAGGCCGCCGACGAGCCAGGCGCGTCCGGCCCCGTCAAGGTCAAGACGCTCAACGAGCAAGACGAGAAGTTCGAAATGCCCGACATCGCAGTCACGCCAGAGACCAAGATCACAGAGCTCGGCAAGGTGGAGTCCATTGTCGGGAACCTCGTCGTTGTCAAGGCCAAGATGTCTGGCGACGAGCAGGTGCTGGAGTCTGGCTCGGCGCTGTGCCTCGAAAACCGCACTGTAGTCGGCAAGGTCTCCGAGCAGATCGGTCGCGTGGAGGAGCCGCGCTACTCCTTTGGCTTCAACGATGCCGCTGAACTCGAGACTCTAGGTATCAAGAAGGACGTACCCATCTACTACGTGGACGAGCACTCGACCTTCACCGAGACAGAGCCCATTCGCCGACAGAAGCACACCGACGCATCGAACCTCCACGACGAAGAGACCAACGACGTCGAGTTCTCAGACGACGAGAAGGAGGCCGAATACAAGCGCGAACAGAAGGCTAAGAAGCGAGCCAGGCAAGAAGGCAACGACGAGCCAGTGGCGCCTGTCAACATCCCAACCGGGCCCAGACTGCACGTCGACGCTCCCGCACCGCCCATCTACCGACCCATGGAATACCAGGGTGGTGGTCTGAAATACAGCGATGATGAAGACGAAGATCTCGGCATGTACAAGCCGCTCGCCAGACCAGATCACTTCGAGCAGATTGTTGGGCAAGGCGCACCATTAGAAGATCGCAGCCATGTCCGTAGGGGTATGGGTCGCGGCAGAGGTCCCTGGGGTGATCGAGGTCGCGGCTTCCGTGGCCGAGGAGGTGGTGGCGGTCGCGGTGACTTTGGTGGTGGACGCGGCGACAGAGGAGGCTTTGGCGGCGGACGTGGCGACTTCGGGGGTCGTGGTGGTGGAGGACAGCGAGGCGATCGAGGAGGCGGCAACAACCAGAACAACCGAGGCGGAGATAAGGGTGGACGTGGCGGCAAGAACCAATCTGACCGTGGCAGGCAACCAGAGCAGTTCCAAGATCGCCAACAAAACAACCAGAGGAACCAATACCAAGAGGGACGGTCCGCAACCTCGGCATCGCCAGCCCGCCAACAGCAAGATCGCAGCCAGTCTTACACCCAGCAGGACCGTGGCCAGTCTCAGCAAGCCCAATCCCAGCAATCGCCAGCCGGCGGTGGTGGGAAGAACAAGAACCGCAAACAACGGCAACGCGAAAAGAGGGAACGGGAACGCCAGCAGCAGCAGCAGTCACAGCAGTCGCAGCAGTCTCAACAACCTCAAAAACAGCAACAGCAACAGCAACAGCAACAGCAACATGCTTCTCCGGCACCTTCTGGACCATCAAATGCTAACGCTTATGCAAACAACAGCAGCGCAGGTTGGCCAGTGCCTTTCTCCGGTCCCTCACAGCCAGCGGTCCCCTATGCTGCCGCACCTCCGCCTCCACCGCCAGCAGCAGCAGCGGCCTACAACTACCAGCCATCGTACACCCCCCAACCTCAAGCGCCAGCACCAGCTCCAGCCCAGCCACCCCAGCAGAACCAAGCGGCCAATTTAGCAGCATGGGCACAGTGGTTCCAAGTCATGCAAACCATGAGCGGCCAGCAACCACAACAACCCCAGATGCCAGCGCAAGCCCCTGCACCGCCACCACCGCAGCCTCAGCCGCAAGCACAGTACTCTTACCCCTACCAGCAATATGCGCAGCCGGCTGCTCCCGCGAACCCGCCTCAACAGGGCAACGCTCAAGCTGGAGCGCAGCAGTCGCTTCAGGATATTCTGCGTGCGCTCCAAGGCGGTGGTGCTCCTCAGTGATCTTAACGCAGATGTTTAGTTATCAGCAAGTGTGTGTGTTCGATTCGGATTAGGTGTTTTGTAAGATTATATATATATCGTTCCAGTATGGGCTGCATGGCACGTGGAAGTTGCGTTATGGCAGTTTTCCACGAAGCATGCACTCTGGTACTGGGAACAGACAGCTCCCCCGGATGCAAAGAAGTGCGTCACCACACAAAAAGGGATGCAGGGTGTGAGATAGACTTGGCGTCGTACAAGCGTTAATGATTGCTTCTTATGCTATGAAGATGATTGTTGCTATGAGTGGTCTGTTGTGAAATCGATGAGGCGAAAGCGACCCGGTTGCCGAAAGAAGCAGCGCTGAGTAGCATGTGATCACGTAGTGTACTGTACCCGTGGACACCTTTATAATCACTCATCAATGTTTGGGGGCGTATGTGCCATCATGTAAGAACACGGAGACTCGATGCGAAGCGCTATGGTGAGTGGAGGAGGTGGAGGTGAGGCGGTGGAGGTGAAGGTGAGGCGGTGGAGTTTACGTCTATGGTGCCTATGATCTATCATTTGCGCTGTTGTTGATCTTGCTATGGATGCCCAGTTCGTGAGGGAGTGACCCGGTTGCCTGGCTGCCGGAAGAAGCATGTGCGCGTGGTAGCATGTGACTCCAGTGCACACCTTCATGATCAGTCATCAATGCTCCAGGAGCGTATGTGCTCGTAATGTAGAAATGCTGTAGTTTGGTGCAAGCGCCATTGACTCCTGCATGGAATAGAGAGTGCGCGATTAATATGGACTGGGGGCCGATTTATTCATCGACGTCCTCCGTGGCAATATACACATCACGTCAGCGTCTCGCGCAGCAAAGCGCAGTAGGCAAAAAAGTATAAATACACGCATACACACGAATGAGCGCGATGTTTAAATCCGCGGTGGTAGCACAAGAGGTCTGCACGTCTGCCTGCTCGGGATATACGGCAAATAAGCTCCGGCTGCAACCAACGAGCGTCGCTCAAACATCGGAGAATAATGAAACAGGAATGTCTCTAGCTATTTGAACAGGCGAAAGCATAGGCAGTGGCTCGGTGTACGCCACAAATGTCGGATTCGCTTCTGAACCAAACTATTGAGGAGTTAGTTCTGGGATGAAACATGGGTGGAGGTGCTATGATGGTATGATGGGTTGATGTAACTGGGTAGGCAGAGATGGACGGAAGCAAGGGATGGGGATGATGATGATGACGGGGTAGTAGTCGTCGTCGTAGTCATCGTTGTCAAAGTGGTGGTGGTGGTGGTGGTGGCTTCGGTTCCAAAAAGCGGGGGGTTCAAGCTCTCGGTGCAACCGGGGCCATTAACCTAACCTAACCTAACCTAACCTCAGCGGAACTGGAATCGGCATATGCTGCAAACAGCGCGCGTAAGATAAAATGTAAGATGAAATGTAAAAGCACGGCAACTGTAGTTCGCGAACAGACACCTGGATATGACTGCATGCGGCGCGACGTCCGTGTTCGTGGTTTGATGGATTTGATGGATGGTCTAGGCCGGGGGGCATACGGAGAAGGATTGGTATGCTGGGAGTTCTAGGATGGTGAGGACGGGTGCTTGGTGGCTCGGCAGGCTCCGTGGGTGGGAGCTGGGTTAGTAGCGGAAGGGAAGGGAGGAGGAGTGGGCTGGGGACGGTTGGTGTGGGTTTGGGTGGCGCATTGTTGGCAGAGTGTGCCGCTGTTCATGCTAGGTAGCGAAGTGGAATAGGTGGGGGAGGAGAGGAGAGGAGAGGAGAGGAGAGGAGGTGGAGGTCTCATCTTTTGCACTGTCCGTGAAGCATACATGTCTGCGTGGTTGGGGATGTCGTCGTTCTGGGTTAGTGCTCTGGGTAGTGTTCTGGAGTATTGCTAGCACGGAGGCTCGGTAGGACCCCGTAGTGCTTGGTCGGTTCCAAGGTTGGAGTGGGTGCAGGTGGCGCATTGTTGGCAAAGCATGCCGCTCTCCATAGCAAAGTGGAGCCCCCATGCCTGTCTCCATCCGAAGTGTCAGTGAGGGTGTAGTCAGCCATTCTTCACAACCATATGCACCACCACCCACCACAGCCTGACCGACTCCAGCTGTCTGTCTGCCGCCGCTAGACAATCCGAGTCTATCACCCGCTCCGCCTCGCCTCGCCGCGCGCCTTGCCCTGCCCTGCCTTGCCCACTGCGCTACCGACCGCCGCCCATGTTGCACACCTCGAGCTGCTGTCCCGCCTCGATGAAGTAGCCGTCCACGGCCACTCTGCGCAAGCAGTCCCCACCACCACTCCCGCCGCCCACGCGGGCCACTGCCGCGACTCACACCCTGCACGCCCCCGCCGCCAGCATGACGAGGAACGAGACCATCGGCCGCCATGGTTCGGTAGAGAGCTCGTGGAGTTCGCGCTCGGGCGACACGATACGGCCCTATGGACGCGCGGGTTCGCTGAGGGGTACCCCCGTCACCGTCAAGACGGACAAGAACCTCAATTCCCGGTATGTTGTTGCGTCTGGTGCCGTGCGAGATGGACGCTGGCTGGGGTGGCGGCGCGCGCTGTGCGCCCTCGACCTTGACTCTGGCCTCGTCTCGTCTTGACGCGGGAAGAGACATGTCTTGCCTGTCTTACCTGTCTCACTCCCACACGTGCGTCGACATCGACAACCGAACGCCTGCTAACACGCCATAGTGTCGAGCGGGAATCCGAGATATCGCCTGGCACCGTCCCCCCAGCTCCGCCGCCCAAAGACAACCCCTCGCACCGCCCGCGCAAGCCTGCCAATTGGGACGCTCCCACGCCCAGCGCCTTTGGCCACCACCGAAAACAGCTGGCTGTCCTGGAGACTTCGGGAGGCCGAGTGCCGTCCATATCGCGCAACCCCCCCACCGCTTCGAGCGCCAATTCACAGGTCGCGCCCTGGTCCACCGCGCCCAACGGGAACAACATGACCAACAACAGCGTCTGGAGCAGCTTCTTCAACGACTCAAACGAGGATGTCTCCCAGTCGTCGCCTGGCTTCCGCCCGGGAACCGGCACCAGAGAGGACAGCATGGGCTTCCCCATGAAAGACGACAGACGGCCGTCGGTAGCCAGTGCCACGACTGTCAGCAGCACGGGTTCCAAGTCGAGCATGGGCCGGAATTTCCACAAACGCCTGCAGAACGTCTTCGGAGAGGACTTCCCCGCCGACGACCGCCAGAACTCGGATTCGAGCTTAGGCACGCCGCAGCGCAACCGCGGCAACTCCCTCAGCAACACAATTGGCAGTAAGCACCAGTCGCGCCCGACCTCGCCTACCAGCTCCCGGCCACGCACTCCGCAGGCGTCCTCGGAAGTCACGCCATGGGAGTTCCAAGACTCCAAGGTGAGTCTAGTTCACATCCAGAGGAAGGCACTGCGTCTCTCACTCATGCTCCTGCCCTACTACTACTCTACCGCCGACCTCGGACCTGTATCACTAACCCCTCGCAGGACGTTCCCACTCCCGCTGAGTATGGCGGCCGTCGTTCCTCGGAGCAACATTCTGCCAAATCGGGTCGATCGCATCACAAGCTGCACGTAAGACTGCCTGGCACTGGCCACCGGCACAAGGGCAGCAAGGAGGACAACAAGGCCCCAGACGGACGCGCAGACATAAGCCAGCCTTACCCGCTGCGCCCCACCACCAGCCGCGAAGATTCCAGCTACAGCGTCCGACCGAACCAACCCTCGGCCCTCAGCTCCGCCTTCGCCTCCAAGACAAGCCTTCTGGGACGGCCGTCGAGTCCTACGCCAAGCTCATACTCGGATATGACAAGAGATGATAGAATAGCGCAACGGTCTCCCAGCACCAACAAGGCGTCACATGGTTTCTTCGCGCGGTTACGAGGCAAGGACAAGGACAAGGATCGCACATTGCCGGGAGACACCCTCAAGAGTCTGGTCGCTGCTGGAACTGCCTCCGCCACCTCTCTGAATCCTTCGATTAATACGACACGATCCGCGAGGCCAGAGCCGGCTCGGCAGGCCACCATGGCGAAGCAACAGGCGATCAACAATGGCGTTGAGAGCGCAGCCAAGGAACAGAGAATGCGAGCGCCTCACCACCGTTTGCCTACCTTCCGGAAAGAGAAGCGCGCACCTGCGAACGAGCCTACGGGACGGGACCCTAACGATAGTATCGCTAGCACAGCAGGCAACGATGCTGTTTTCTTCCTGGACAGAAATCTGGACGACATGGAAGGCATTGTGAATCTCCAACAGGCACCGCCGATGACACCGCCTGTAGGCGAGGTGCCAAAGCAGCCACCAAATCTTGGTGAAGACATCTCTGTACCAGGACCCGATGACGACGGTACCGCAGCGTGGGACGCGCCAGACTCCTGGGCCGTGAAGCGCATGAAGGACGAGATGGACAAGCTTGGAGATGCCGACGAGGCTACAACGCCTTCCAAAGAAGAGAGCGACAACAAGACGTATTGTCTGCGCATTTTCAGAGTCGATTCAACTTTTGCGACACTATCAGCTACCTTGAACACGACCGTGCAGGAAATCATACAAATACTAGGGAAGAAAACCGTGTTGCAGGACGAATTGGACAACTATCACATCGTAATGCGAAAACATGACACCTCACGGCAACTGGAAAGTAACGAGCGTCCGCTGCTGATCCAGAAGCGGTTGCTGGAACTCGCCGGGTATACGGATCTAGACCGCCTCGAAGACGTCGGACGGGAAGACAACAGCTACCTCTGCAGATTCACCTTCCTCCCTGCCAAGATGAGCGGATACTCCAGTCTGGAACGGGATCCTGGTTTCAGCAAGATGCAGAAGTTCAGTCACATTGATCTCCAAGGTCGGAACTTGATCACCATTCCTATTACACTCTACCAAAAAGCGACAGAGATAATATCGCTCAACCTGTCGCGGAACCTATCACTTGACGTACCTAGAGACTTTATCCTTGCTTGCACCAATCTGAGGGAGATCAAGTACACCAGTAATGACGCGCGACGACTACCGCCCAGTCTGAGTCTTGCTAGCCGGCTGACCATGTTGGATATTTCAAACAATCGCCTTCAGTCTCTTGACCGCGCTGAATTGCACAAGTTGCAAAGTCTACAAGGTCTTCGACTCTCCAACAACGGGCTGACGCGACTGCCACACTACTTTGGGCAATATCGCGCGCTTCGCAGTTTGAACTTGAGTTCGAATTCTCTGAACGAATTCCCCGACTTCCTGTGCGAAGTCCGGACACTGGTGGATCTTGACATCAGTTTTAACTCGATATCGAGCTTGCCCAAGATTGGTCAATTGACATGTCTCGAACGACTCTGGGCGACGAACAACAAACTGACCGGCAGCTTCCCTCCAACACTGAGCAACCTAGTCAACCTGCGAGAAATCGACGTGCGGTTCAACGCGCTTGATAGTATGGATGTCATGTCCCAATTGCCCCGATTGGAGTACCTGATGATCGGTCATAACTCTATTTCGGCCTTTGAAGGCTATTTCCCGAAGATCCGTGTGCTGCACATGAACCACAACCCAGTCACACGCTTCGGCCTCACTCAGCCCACCCCAACACTAACCGCCCTCAATCTTGCGTCTGCCAAACTGGCGCAATTACCCGAAGACCTGTTCGGCAAACTGACTGGCCTCACTAAGCTCATCCTCGACAAGAACCACTTCACGTCCATATCAACCAACATTGGAAAGCTGTACAGGCTGGAACATCTCAGTATAGCTCGAAACTCTCTGGATGACTTGCCTGCCGAGATCGGTCGCTTGGTGGAGCTTCGCTATTTGGACGCGCGCGAGAACAATCTGCCCAAGCTTCCCGAGGAGCTTTGGTACGCTCGCCGATTAGAAACGCTAAACGTGTCGTCCAACGTTCTTACCACGTTCCCCAAACCCGGCGCATCACCTCCACCAGTAGCAAATGGGGAACAAGCTCAAGTAGACGGAGCGCCTGCGCTTGTTACACCGGGATTGACATCAAGTCCCAGTTACGAAGAGCTGGGGAAATTGGAAGACTTTCAGAATCGCCGTCCTAGTCAAGCATCAGGAGGTCTGAGTGTTGGTTCGTCGGCTGCCTCTTCGCAACGGAAGGGGTCGATGGCGTCATACAACACTTCAAGCACGGCGCGCAAGACATCAGTAGCGTCTCGTGCGCCCACCGAAGGGACACTGACACCCATGTCCCGCAAAGACTCCAGCCTTAGTAGTCGCCTGGTGACTACCTTTGCGGGTTCTCTTCGACACGTGTTCTTGGCTGACAACCGGCTGAATGACGACGTGTTCGACGAACTGTGTCTTCTCCCCGAATTGCGAATTGTGAATCTGGCATACAACCTCATCTATGACGTACCACCTCGTACGATCCGACGATGGCAACATCTTACCGAGCTGTACTTGTCGGGCAATGACCTGACGTCTCTACCTGCAGAGGACTTGGAGGAAGTTGGCTCGCTCAAGGTCCTCCACATCAACAACAACAAGTTCCAGGTGCTGCCGGCCGAACTTGGCAAGGTTGCACAGTTGGCTGTTCTTGATGTGGCTAGCAATTTGCTGAAATACAACGTGTCGAATTGGCCATATGACTGGAATTGGAATTGGAATCACAAACTCCGATACCTGAATCTGTCAGGCAACAAGCGTCTCGAGATCAAACCCAGCGGCTCGTATAGTGGCGGCGGAATGAGTATGCGAGAAGGGCGCGACCTGACCGACTTCAGCTCGTTGATTAATCTTCGCGTACTTGGGCTGATGGACGTCACGATGATGGTTCCTTCGGTCCCTGAACAGTCAGAGGACCGGCGAGTGCGCACTGCAGGTTCAGCTGTGGGTACCATGGCGTATGGTATGGCCGATTCACTGGGTCGCAATGAACACATCTCGACAATGGACATGGTTGTGCCCCGCTTCCGCAGCCACGATGACGAACAGCTGTTGGGTCTGTTTGACGCACAGCCGCTTGCGGGTGGCGGAGCCAAGATCGCCAAATACTTGTACGACCAGTTCAAGAATCGGTTCGCTGATGAGCTCGACCGTTTGCGACCGAGTGAAACGCCGTCAGATGCTTTGCGACGAAGCTACCTTGGCCTTAACAAGGAACTCGCTACCGCTGCAAGTCAGGGTCTGGATAAGAACGGACTCACTGCACCGTCAACACAAACGCGCAACTCAGTGCCTGATCTTAGTGACGACGACCTGACATCGGGAAGTGTCGCAACAGTACTATTCCTGAAAGAAATGGAGCTTTACATCTCCAACGTTGGCGATGCGCAAGCCCTTCTGATCCGTTCGGAAGGAGGACATAAGATCCTTACCAGGAAACACGACCCCGCTGAGCCGAGTGAGCGATCCAGGATACGAGAAGCCGGCGGATTCGTGTCGCGGCAGGGTAAATTGAACGACATGCTCGAGGTATCAAGAGCATTTGGATACGTTCAAATGTCGCCATCAGTCATTGCTTCGCCGCACATTATGAACCTTACTCTTGGCGATACAGATGAGATGATCCTGATAGCTTCGCGAGAACTCTGGGAATACCTCACTCCAGACTTCGCTGTCGATGTCGCGCGATCAGAGCGTAACGACTTGATGGTCGCCGCCCAAAAACTGCGCGATTTGGCTATTGCCTTTGGTGCGACGAACAAGATCATGGTCATGTTGCTTGGTGTGAGCGATCTCAAGAGCAAACAACGTGCCCGGTACCGCACCCAAAGCATGTCCCTCATACCCGCACCTGGTGCAGATCCAGACTGGGGGGCGTCGCGCAGACGTGGAAAGAAGGGCAACCTGGTCGGCGACTCCAAGCTCGCTCGACTCGACAACGAAGTGGACGCGCCAACGGGCGAAGTCAGCTTGGTGTTTACGGATATCAAGAACTCGACCATACTGTGGGAGACGTACCCGATTGCTATGCGTTCTGCAATAAAGATGCACAACGAGCTGATGCGCCGACAACTACGCATTATTGGTGGGTACGAGGTCAAGACGGAAGGTGATGCCTTCATGGTCGCTTTCCGCACTGTGACATCAGCTCTGCTGTGGTGTTTCACGATCCAGAGCCAGCTTCTCGAAGTACAGTGGCCGCAAGAGATTCTCAACAGCGTCAATGGACAGGAAGTCGTCGACCCAGATGGTAACGTCATCTTCCGCGGTCTTTCAGTCCGCATGGGTATCCACTGGGGCACACCGGTGTGCGAAGTCGATCCCGTCACGAAGCGCATGGACTACTTCGGACCCATGGTCAACCGCGCCTCACGTATCTCGTCCGTAGCCGACGGCGGCCAAATCACCGTCTCATCCGACTTCATCGCCGAGATCCAACGTCTCCTCGAAACGCACATTGAAGGCGACCGTAAGAACTCCGCCGGATCCGAAGAAGCCTACGGCGACGACATGAACAGCCAGATGATCCGCGGCGAACTCCGCTCCCTCAGCTCCCAAGGTTTCGAAGTCAAAGACCTTGGTGAACGCCGTCTTAAAGGTCTCGAGAACCCTGAGTATATCTACCTCATGTATCCGCACTCGCTGGCTAGTCGGCTGGCGGTCCAGCGGCAGACGGAACAGAAACCCGTCGAGCAGCAGAAGGAGGCTACGGCTGGTCAGAAGATGGCGGGGAGCCAGCTCACTATCGATACCGAAGATGTGTGGGATCTCTGGAATATTAGTCTACGTCTGGAGATGCTGTGCAGTTCGCTCGAGAGCCCGGGTTGTTCTGAGTTGAAACCGCCAGAGACGGCGTTGCTGGAGAGGATGAAGAGTCGGGGTGGCGAGATTACGGATCGTTTCTTGATTAACTTTGTTGAACATCAGATTTCGAGGATCGAGGTATGTTTTACAGTCTTTGTTTGGTCTGAAGGGAGTGTGTTTGCTAACTTGGGAAACAGTCTTGTGCCAGCACCCTTGCTCTACGCCACCGCATGCGGCCGTTTGGCAGTGCACCGCTGCTCGAGCAGGCGTGTCATATGGGCGACATCTTCGCGGAGCTCGATGCGAAGTTGAAGCGGTTGGAGGAGTTTGAAAAAGGGGCGATTGAGGGTATGGCGCCTTCTTGAGGAGTGGGCACAGTATGACGACAATCACACAACACCACAACAGCAGACCACGACGACGCGCCGTTCACTACTGACACCGATGGACGATGACCGAAAATACCGCATCTCGCTACCTTATCCATGCAACACACCTATCTCTATCCATCCTAATCAACCACCCCCGCTTCCTCGGCGAAGGAACACGGCGAAGCGCATATCTTCTCCTCTCGGTCATCGTTATCGTCATCGACCTCACACGCGCGCGCGTACTCCCATACATATCCATACGATCCGATACGCTGGAAACCGCCCTGGAGCCTGCGAACTCTCTATACTTTACTCACGATACCTCATCTCGCGTCTACCTTACTTTACCTCGATATCTCGATACCACTCACACATCACACTAGCAAACCTCGCGACTGGAGACCTTGCGAGGTCCGTCGAACACTTGGGCTTTTTCACGGCGTTTGAGGGAGCTCGCTCCTGAGCGGCCTTTTGGTTTTTTGGGCGCTATGCGGTTTTTCTCTTTTGGGTTTTCCTGTCTTTCGGTTCGGTGCTGTCTTGTTCATTTGGTTTGGTACTCTGCGATTTGGTTTGCGCGGCCTGGGCTTGCTTGGGTATGCGATGCTACGTGTGCACGGGTCTGTGGCAGTAGCTTGTAAGGTTTATTGTTATCATTGGAATTGGCTCGCGTTTTGTGGATGAGGGATGGGAATGAGCGGGATGGGCTTGGGCACTGGCTTTTTGATTGTTGAGCGATGGGCGGATGAATGGATGGGTGGATGGATAGTCTTCTTTTCACGGCCTTTGGATGTGGGATGTGGGATGTGGGGTGGCAGTCTGCTTGGAGCGTTTTGGGTGTGGAGAAGGGGTGTATGATTGAAGGATGCGAGTATGGTGAGGGGAGGGTGGATGGGGAGTTGGTCGAGGATGAAGTAGGGGGTTAGTGAATGACTATCGCTTTTACCTGTGCAAACATATATTCGTCTGCATTCGTCTCGTGTGCGTGCAACTGCATTTGCGGTAGTTGATGGCAGAGGTGTATCAGTCCAGTGGTTACTTCGGCCTAGCGCACCACGACGCTTGGACTGGAGATGCATATATAAACCTCTCTCCTGCCTCCCTCACTCTCCTTCTTCCATCACAGAAGCTTTCCTCGTTTTACTAAAAACTATGAACCAGAGTTCGATGTGCGCTCTTCTTCGTCTTTTCCAAAATGGCAATCGTGACCAGTTCATGTGCGCTCCTTTCCGACTTTTCCAAAAATAACCCCCGAATGTGTCATGTGCGCTCCTCTCCAGCTTTTCCAAAGATGGAAGGAAGCTTGTTTTATGTGCGCTCTTCGCCAGCTCTTCTCCAAATCTGCAAGACGACAGCGGCATGTGCGCTTCTTTCCGCTTTTCCCAAAAATGAGATCATTCAATCGGCATGTGCGGTCTTCTCAACGCGACAAAAAAACAAACCCTGATTCATCTAGATACATGTCTGAACACCAAACCATGTACAAATCTCCGACATGTTGTGCTCCTCCTTCTGTACCAAGAACTATCTCTGTTGAACCTATGAGAACACTCTCCCGGCTCTCCCACATCAAAAGCACTTGATGGCATCATAGATGAGTGGTGCGCTCGCAGTCCACCGCCCATTTGCCGAAAGACAAGAGAGTAAGCAGGATGGAGAGAAGAGAGGACTGGAGTTGGGTATATAAACCTCTCTCTCGACTGCACTTCTTGTCTCCTTATACTACGCACTTGGTTGTGCTTTTATCAAAACGCATACATCTGTCACCGATGGAGTGCTGCTCTGCTCTTTCTTCCAAAAATTGCCGCAATCCCGATTATGGTGCGGGTGGGTTCTATGTCCGCCTTTCACACCAAAATCGACTTGGCAATGAAGAAATGAGTCTGCCTTCCTCCTCTTCGTTCTACCAAAAACACTACTTCAAGGAGAGCATGGAGTCTGTCTGATTCTCTGCCTTTCTCTAAAATCAGGGCCTTCCGCGAAATGGAGTGTCTCTCCCTCTCGCTTTCCAAAATCAAGAGGATCAGAATGAATGTCTGCTCCAGCTTCCTCTCAAACTCACATACATGCTTGCGATGGCGTTCCTCGCTTCCTCGGCCTTCTTTTCTACTGAAAGAAAGGAGAAACTGTGGTATGGAGTCCGCTGTCTGCTCCGCCTTTCTCCAAGATCAAGAAATCAAAACATACATGGGTTGTCTCTCTTTTCTCCAAAAACTTAATCGATGCATGGGATGAAGTTTGTCCTGCGCACTCCTCCTCTAGTCTCCAAGACTATAGAGATAGAGTGACATGGCTGTGCCATAAGACGTCGACAAGGAAAGTGATGTCTGTGCGAGAAAAGTCTCCGCTGGATGATGATGGGGTGGTTCTCGCTGCGTCTACCAAAACGGTCAAGGATCTGTTTATGGAGGGAGTAAGAGAGGTGTTGTTGTACCAAAAGCGAGACAACCTCCCTCTATGGCTGCCCGTTGTCCTGCTTCCAACCCTTAGAACCAATCCGGAATAGCGGCTGAGCAGGTGAATGAGTATATAAACCCCCTCCTTCTACCTCTTTCTTGTCTTCATTGCTCAACATGCCTTCGGGCTTTTACCAAAATCATCCAGGACATGTCACATGGCGTTTCTGCTCCTTCTTTCTTCGAAAAACTACGAGGCAACGATGAAATGTGCCGCTCTCCTCCGCCTTCTGGTCTTTCATGCAAAATTCACGCTCATTATTCGCGATGTTTCTGGAAAGACGGCAACAGCACGATATGAGAGAGACTGGGAGCGGTGCGGTGTCCAAAAGACAACAAGAGAGCCCTTGATGAGCTCTTTTGGCGAGCATCTGGCTGTCACTGCCGCGGAGTAGTGAGAAGCGCGGATATAAATTCTACCTTCTGGTCCTCTTCTTCTTTCCTCATTACCACCACTTCGTTCGGGGATTTGCCAAAAATAGAGAAAACTCAGTTCCATGGTTCTCTCCCTGCAGTTCTCAGAAATCTCTATCGGAGATGCCATGCTTCGGCATTCCTCAAAAGCACATGCAGGAATGACTTATGTCTGTTCCCTCCCTTCTTCAGAACTCAAAGTCTTCTTCAAGTCACTCCTATGCCGAGTCTTCCTGCGAAAAAGTACCAAATAGACCTTCCGGGAAAAGGATGGAGACGAGAAACTAGCAGCTAGCGATGTTATGAGAAAGAGCCTGCGAGGACTTGTGTGCTCGAAACCTCCAATGTGCATACGCATGGCCAATGGCTTGTCAGTCTTCTGCCTCTTCGACATACTACGCGCTAGTGAGAAGGGAGGGTATATGAACACCTATTGGGCTCGCTCTGCTTTTCTTTCTTACACCACAAAGCTTTACTTTCTTTTCCAAAAATGGCAAGGCGTTTGTTCATGGTTTTCGGGCTGCGAGAACCAAAAATCAACAAGGCATACTAGGATGGTGTGAGCGCGCCTCTAAAAACTTCTATCCGACAACTCTATGTCCTGTTCCTGCGTCTACAAAACGTTGAAGAAACTTGTTATGTTCTCTGTAGACTTCTAAAACATTCTATCTACAGTAGTATAGAAAAAAGAAGGCGCAGAGGTCTTCACAACAGCAAATTAAATCTAAAAAGCATAAGACATACTAACATAGTCTCTAGCGCTCTGTTTTAGCTAAGAGCTAGAACCTAGTTGTATAAAAGCACTTATAGTTATATTCTTACTACTATTTTTTTTTTTTACTAAATTATAAAGTCTTTAGTATATAGCTAATATACTACTAAAGTTAGTATATTACTTTTTATAGTTATTTAGACTTTTATTAAAAATATTTTTAACTTTTCTAAGTTTTTTTAAGTATACTTAAAAAATAGTAAAGTAATATAAGTTATAAAAAGCTATACTATTAGCTTAGTAAGTAGCTTTTAAGTTAGTATATACTTTTTTAAAAGCTACTTTATATATTAGTATAAATATATATAAGTATAACTTTATTCTTTTAAGTTAAGCTAAGTTTAAGTTAATTATAAGTAAGTATTAGCTATTTAATTTTTTTTAGCTCTACTAAAGTTAATAACTAGTCTATTATAGTACTATTAGTAATATTATTATTAATTAGTAAAATAGTATAATTAGTAAAAGTTATAATTAAAGTAATATAAAAAAAAAAATTAGTTTAGTATATTACTTTTATATTAGCTACTACTTATATAACTATAATATAGCTAAAAGAGCTTTATAGTTTATAAAAATATATACTTAAAGTACTATTAACTAAACTATAGTTCTACTTTATAAAAAAAAGATAGCTTATATACTTAAATATTAAGGTTAGAATAGGCTAGAATAGACGCAGTAGTAGTAGTAGTCTCTAGCGTCTCTGCTTCCTGTACAGTGGCACGGACTGGTTGGGGAGCATATAAACTCCTCTTTCGCTCCTCGGTTTCTTCTATCATCCACCTCAAAACACTCTCTTATTTACCAAAAACGTCGTTTCGAATCATTCATGGCGTGTTCGTCGGAGTGACCGAAAAAGCCATCAGGCACAAGCACAAGGATGTTGCGGCATCGCGCTGGGGATTACAACGGCGAAAAAAAAGGGAAAGAAAAGGACATGGAAGGAGAGAATGGTGTGTGCTTCTCTAGAAGCAAACAGAAGCACTATCCATGGTTGGGAGCGAGTGGGACTTGCGAAGATCGTCCCTACTAAAACGCGACTAAGCATGTCGTATGGAGTGTGGCTCTCTCCTTCTTCCGCAGCAGATTCGGTGTATATAAACCCTCGATTGGCGTCTCCGCTCCCTTCTTCTTACCATCAGTTCCTGGTTTATCGAGACTAAAATCGCATTTCTGGATGCTCATGGTCCTTCTGCCCTGGAAAGTCTCTCTAAAAGGATCCTCAACATCGAGAATGACCTTCTCGCCGGCCTGAACGCGCCCAGAAGTCCTCAGCTCCTCTCATGTTCTGCTGAAAAGGCACAAAAGCGAACATATGCCTATAATGTCTTGCTGCGATCTTAAACATGGGTCCAAAGATTTGATGAGGGAGATGAGTGCGAGATTTATCTCATCGATACCTAAAAAAGGATGACGATGAATCATGAGCTGTTTCTCTGAATGAGGTGGTTGGGTATAAATACCACCGGCAACATTTCCATTCTTCTGTATTACACTCTTCTTCTGGGTCCTCCAAAATATCTGGGACGAGGAACCGATGGTCTCCCTTCTTTCCAAAACTTTCGCTATAAGCTGTCATGTTTGCGCTGCTCCGTCCAAAACACACAGAGAAAAAGACAATGATTCTGACCCTCCGAGATTTCGCATCAGCCAGGTTGCCGAACATGTCACCGGTTCTATACATGGGTCTGGGTAAACCTGTCTTCTCTCTATCCTCTTCTAAAGTTCTCCAAAATGGTCCTGAAGTAGGGTATGGTCTTCTGTCTTTCCAAAGATGTCATTACTTCTGGATATGACTGTGTGCTTTCTTTCCTGAAACCAACGCCGTTATAGGGGATGGAGTCAAGCCTCTGGCTTTTGAACTCGTCTAGGTCGTCGCTCAAACTGGAAATATTGCAGTATATGTGTCGTGTTGGAAAAAATAGCATCCAAGACCTTTCATGCGGTCGAGTGCTGAGCTTGCAACACGAAAAGCCGGCAATAAACCCGCTATGTTGTCTGACGGTTCGGCAGGACGTGTATATAAATACCCTCCTAGTTACCTTTACTCTTCTTTATTACACTCTTTTCCTGAGTTTACCAAAAGTGTACCAATCCGGATCATGGTCCTCTTTCTTCCAAAACTCGCCTTGGTGGATACTATGTTTGTCCTTCCTTCCAAAACGCCTAAATAGAGTGTCATGAGTTCGAGACTGTGGGATTTGGCATTGCCTACAGTATCTCTTAAACACATCCTGGACAAGTCCATGTGTGCGTCCGAAAAATCGCGACTGAGGTTGATGATGTGGCTGAGGGTGTCGAGTTTGTAACACCGAAAACATATCCGCTGGTTTATATGAGTGTCTCCTATTCGGGCGGCTGGGCATATAAGTACCCTCGCGCTTATCTCTACTGTACTCTATCACACTCAGCTTCTTGAGTTTACTAAAACTCTTATGCGAAGGTTTCTATGTTCTTCTCTCTTTTCCAAAACTTGTACCTGGAGCATTTGATGTTCCTCCTCCCTTCCAAACCGCCCAGAGAGAAGTACGATGAGTTTGAGACCGTGGCATATGGTATCAGCTATTGTATCTCCAAAACAGAGCCAGAGCAGAGCCATGTGTTCGTCCTGGAAAGACGAGGTACTTCAATCCATGTGGCTGAGAGCGTCGAGTTTGAAATACGCATAGAGCGACCAAATCTCTGAGATAGCACTGCGCTGTGACCATGTCTTCAGCTGTATATAAACCCCAGATTTCAACGGTTCTTTCTCTACAACACTTCTTTCTTTACTTTCTAAAATCTATTGACACCATTTATATGGTCTGAGGATCTCCTCGCCGAACAAAAAGAGCCTATCAAGTTAACCATGAGAATCCGAGAAGACAACTTGTGCGACCAAAACACGAATGCAAAAAGACCTGTTGAGAGCATCTCTAAAGTATCTTACATTCTCAACCATGGACAGAGACCCGAGCTTTCCCGCATTCTCACATTCCAAAAATGCGCCTGTCTGTTCAATGTTTGTGCCGTTCCCACGAAAACTATGAGCATCACCCGATATGGGTGCGAAACTGAGAGAAATTACTGAAAGTATGCTCGAAGACTTTTATGCGAGAGATCGAAACTGCAAGGAAGTCGTTGCATGTCTCTGCGAGTGCTGTGGAGTCGACGACAATACTTTAATCTTGCTCCTTCAAATCCAACGTCGCTGACCTCATGGCTCCACTGACGGATATATAAACTCCACATCTGCTCTCTTCTTTCTTCACTACACTACTGCTTGCCTACTCCAAAAATTCAAACCATCACCACATGGTCTGGGGTTCTTCCCTCCAAAAACGACCCACGTTTCGGTCGATGAAATCCCGCTCCAGCAGCTCGCGTATCTAAAACAAACGACGATTACAATCTCGCATGGAGAAACCCTCCAAATCCTCTCTGCCGTGGTTTAAACTCCGATGTCTCGGGTTGAAAGTGCTGAGTAGGAAGATAGCTAGTCATCGTTGTGGGATTGATGAGGGGACGTGTGATGGTGTGGGCTTTTGGGTGTGTGTGTGTATTTGAATCGGTCGAACCAGGTAGTCATGCGATCACAAAGCCGATAAACTATAGCATCTTGTATCACAGGCCTGTCAATAAGATACTCATGAACTACATCTCCCTCTCACGCAGGGTCAACAGGACAGTCCCAAAACATCTATCTTAGTATTCCGTATGTCGGCATCTACCTTCACACATACCTCCACCGTGCAAATCTACAGCCTCAGCCCCCTCAACCCCTCCCCCACCGCCTCCCTACTCCTCAAACTCTCCCCCGCCGCCCTCTGCGCAAACCCCACAACATCCTTAACCTTCATCCCCCTCCCAAGTCCATGTGCAATCGCCCCACAAAACGTGTCGCCAATCCCATTCACACTAGCCACCTCACTGGGCTGCAGGACCTTCTCCACCGGAAACAGTCTTACGTAGAGACCACCAACGCCCTTGCCCTTCCCATCCCCATCTTTCCCAGCTGAATCCATCGACGAGACATTCCTCGCAAGAACATACCCCCTCTCCTTCTCATCATATAACTCCTCCGCATCGTCCTTGAGCAACTTCGTCATCAACACGCCCTCACTCCCCAATTTCGTCAAGATGGTAGGGAAGAACGGGAGGAGTTTGATGGTTTGTTGGGGGATACCTTGGTCGACCAAATCACTGCCCACTGTAACCGCGAGGGGGACGCGTAAGCCGCCGTTGGGTATACCCAGTGCGTCTATTACACGGAACCATTCTGGGGATTCAAAGAGCGTGGATTGGGCGGCGAAATCGTGGAGGGCGGTTAGTTCGTAGGTGTTTGGGGTTATGATGTCGGCGAGGGGGTGAGGGTAGATGGATTGTGCCGCCGTGGTGCTAGAGTTGGGGGTGTTGGAGGGAAAGATTCTCAGTGCCTTTGCCGTGGAGACAGGCTCGAAGATTGTGGTTGTGTCGGGGTGGCGAGCGGCTTGGAGCCAGGTGTGTAGAGCGGGGGACGACCAGTTTGCGTCTGTGACGAAAGCTTTGGGGCGGGGGGAGGTGGGAGAGAAGATGCTGGTCGCGAGTTCTTGGATAGTTTCGATGGGGATGGTTTCTAGGATTGACATGTCTGCCATGGCGAGGGCGAGGTCTTTGTTTGTGTTGTTTATGGCAACGTATTGGGCTGTTCGGGATGGGGCCGGGAGTGTCTTGATGCCAGTTGTTGGCATGCCTTCCGATTGCAGCTGGCTGAGGGCTGCGCGGCCGCTCAAGTCGTCGCCAACGGCACTGTGGAGATGCACGAATGAGCCCAGGAGGTGTGAAGCTTTTGCGATGTTGTGTGCTACTCCTCCGAGTGTTTGGGTGATGACTGCTGGGTTCGAGGTGTGAGGTAGTGGATCTGTTTGGCTCGTAGAGGCTGTAAACGGAGCATAGTCACATGAGAAGTCTACCGCGAGAGCACCTGCGACGACTACATCCGGGACTTGTTGAGACTCATTTGTAGACGAAATTGACGTGGCAGGAGTAGATGGAGGCTCAGATGGTGATGAGGTTGCACTAGATGCGGAACTGGACTGAATAGGAGTGAAGTAAGAGGAATTTCGTCTAACATACTTACATCAGTGCCAGTCTACATTAAGCAACAAGAGTGCTGGCTCACCCTTGGGCTTCGTCCTGCTTTGCTTCGAGGATGGCAAGTTCTCGTGCTACAATGGTTGCACGCCTCACGTTCGATTCTATTAGGGCTCTGTTGGCGGGTATACTCTTGCCATTGCTGAGTTCCTTGATCTTAGCAAGCACAAAGGGCGTGTTGTCTTTGCCGGAGATGTTGGCTGCTTCAGCTTGTTTCAGAGCTTCGGCAATGATTACATCCATTTCATCCTTGGGTATAGCGAAATCGGTAGGAACGGGGTTGGCGAAGAGGAGACCAGATGAGATCTGAAGTGCGTGTTGCGCATCTGAATGGTATTAGTAATGGAACAAAAAGGAGGATTTGAAGACTCACATATGACAGCAGCCGCCTCGATCTCATCCGCGATGGTCGTCGGACTCTTGACTCCACTGTCCCTCGACCAGAAGGCAGGGAAGTCTACATTGCCTTTTCGTCCATCGGCGAAGGTGCCTACGCCCACGCCTTCAGTCTCAAGGTACTCTATCGTCCGCGGTATGTCGAGGAAGCTCTTGCAGCCACTAGAGATAACGGTGACCGGAGTCCTGCCGAGCTCTGTCAAATCGGCAGAAATATCCATGCTTGACTCAGCGCCGCGATGAACCCCACCAAGGCCACCTGTTCCAAAGATCTTAATGCCAGCGAGATGAGCGAGCAGCATAGTGCCTGATATAGTTGTACCGCCATTGAAGGACTTATCGGTCAGTCGCATACCGCATACATAGCCGAGATCTCGTCGCGAGAGCTTCATTGTGTTTGGGTTACCAGCAGAAGAAGCCAGCTTGATCAGCTCTTCTGGATCCATGCCTACACGTGCTACACCGTCTAGAATGCCAATGGTAGCTGGGATGCCGCCATTCGTTCGGACTACGCTTTCGAGGAGGGATGCGAGGGCTACGTTCTCAGGGTAGGGGAAGCCTGTCACGTGAGTTAGCAAGCGATGCGCGTATGAATATGTTTCGTTCCTACCGTGAGTGTAAATTGTCGTCTCCAGCGCGACGACGGGCTTTTTGGAGTGTAGAGCTTCGCGCACCTCCTCCGAGACACGAAAGAAGCCATTGTTGGTCAAATGGCGCCTTCCTGATGCAG
This sequence comes from Alternaria hordeiaustralica, assembly GCF_023758085.1. NCBI lineage: Eukaryota > Fungi > Ascomycota > Dothideomycetes > Pleosporales > Pleosporaceae > Alternaria > Alternaria hordeiaustralica. The sequence goes on along the minus strand of NW_026056794.1, from coordinate 29,307 downwards.
TCGCAATGCCATGGCGACTGGCAGATATCCGTGGCCTACCAATTGAACGTGCTAGAAGTCTCATAGTGACGTGAGAGGGTGAGGGTGGGTAGATAGCTAGACATGGAGGGGTGAGCTCGAGCTGTCGCGCCAAGACGCGGAGGTGCCAGGGAACTCCGAAGAGAACACCTACGACGCAACATCCGCCGCGTAACCACCGACTGCCCAACCCGCCAGCCAACCCAATTCCCTCACTACCGACCTCATACATGACTGGATAGCTTGACTGCTGGTCCAACAATGAGGTCTTTCCTCTTTACGAGCTGCATCGCAGCGCTTTCGAGCTTCGCGAGCGCCGAACTCAACCTCTCACAACCGCTGCTATCCAAGCAAGTGCTACCCAGCACATTTACACCACCGCAGGTGTTCAAGAATGCCAACCTAGTCCGGACGACGAACCTGGACAAGGCATACGTCAGGGAGACGATCAATGTCATAATCGAGAATATTGACGACAAGGCGCAATCCGAATACTACCTGCCATTCGACTCGAGCACATTATCCAAAGTCGGAGGGTTCGAAGTAAGGGACAAGAAGGCGGCTGAGAAGGGCATCTTCAAGGTCGAGGTGGTAGGCTTTGATGCAGAGAGGTAGGCAATGGTACAATTGATGTCACATATCAAGACTGACCGGGACAGCTCCGTCGAGTTCTACAAGATTCATCTCCCCGAACCCCTCGCACCCAAGGCGCAACAAACCATCAGCATCTCCTACTCGATCGCCTCGTCTCTGAAGCCCGTCCCCGCCCAGATCGCCCAGACGGACAAGCAGTACATTCAATACGACTTTAGCGCATACGCACCCTCGGCCTATCTCACCGAGAAGCAGCGAACCAAGGTCAAGTTCCCCAACAGCGATGTGCCAGACTACACGAGTCTTCCCTCCGAGCTCAACGACGAGCAGACCGCCGACCCCCAGAAGCAAGGCTCGACCTTCACATACGGCCTCTACAACAATGTGCCCGCAGGCGCCCAGCAGGCCGTAAGCGTGCGCTACGAGTTCACCAAGCCCGTCACCCACGCGACACTGCTGGAGCGCGACATCGAGGTCTCGCACTGGGGCGGCAACCTGGCATCTGAGGAGCGCTACTGGCTCGTCAACCAAGGCGCCGGACTGAAGAACCACTTCTCGCGCGTAGAATGGCAGCGCCAGTCCTACCTCAACCCACCCACCTTCGCCCTCAAGGGCCTCGCTCTCCCCCTTGCCCCCGGCGCCGTCGACCCCTACTTCACCGACGACATCGGCAACGTCTCGACCTCCAAGTTCCGCCCCGGCAAGAAAGAAGCCCTACTAGAGTTGAAGCCGCGATACCCCGTCTTCGGAACCTGGAAGTACAGCTTCCGCGTCGGCTGGAATGCAGACCTATCATCGTACCTGCGCAAGCTCTCCACGGGCGACACCTACGCGCTCAAAGTGCCCTTCCTCGAGGGCCCCCGCTCCGGCGAAGGCATCTCCTACGGCCGCGTAAACCTCCGCGTTATCCTCCCTGAAGGCGCGAAGAACGTGAAGTTCTCCACTACTGTTCCTATCGTCAGCAACGAGACTAGCCTCCACAAGACTTTCATGGATACCCTCGGCCGCACCACACTCGAACTCACGGCTATTAACCTGGTTGATGAGTTCAGAGACCGTGACCTCGTTGTCACGTACGACTACCCCTGGACTGCTGGATACCGGAAGCCCGTTGTTATTACTCTGGGCATGTTTGCCGTGTTTGCTGTTACGTGGGTCGTGGGTAGCATTGATACTAGCATTGGGAAGAAGAAGACTGCGTAGAGAAAAGAGAGAAGGTTTGGAATGTACAAAAGAAGATTGAGGAGAACGGCACGATATCAAAAGAGATCGAGAGGTTTTGGGTATCGATATGTATCTGGCTGCATGAACTGGGTTCACACAGCCGATTTAGGAGTATAGCGCTTTTTATAAGGATCATGTAAGAAGAATGAATACGAAGTTCCAATTCCAATTTCCCGGTGTCCAATAGTCTAGGGTATCACGCACTGTTCTCTATCATCTATTGCAACATGTGCCTGTGCTCTCTAATCCAATTTACAACCCAGCACTCTCCGTCTACTCCCGTTTCTCTCACAGCTCAAACAGACACAGCCCCATCAAAAAGGATCCCCCCGTCCCTTAACCCGATGAACATGTCGACACACTACCCTAACACCCTCTTCACATCCCCTCCTCCCCACCTCACTCTTAACACACTGCGCTATGCGTTCCGCAATCGCTACACTGCGATGCGTACCAGAGTGACAACACACACTCAGACTGACTTCCATCTCCCTCCCCCTTCCACCATCCCTGCTTCTAGCGCGCTCCCCAAACCTAACAACCCTCTCCACGGCTTTCCGCGCCGCATACCTCGCCTCGCTGTCTTCCATGACAATGTCTTGAATCCGCGGACTCACGCCTGAGTATTCTCTACACAGCGCTGGCGAGGGAGGTTGTACGGTGCGCGCGTCGATGGTGTAGAGGTGTGGGATTGGTGGGGTGCGGAGGGGAAGTTGGGAGTGTAGGAGCGTGGCGCGCGTGGATTCTGAAGGTACGAGGTCCGTGGCGAAGGTTATTATGTAGACGGTTGGGGTTGGGGGGATGGGTGTGTGGTAGGTGGGTTGGTGGAGGGGAGGGTGGGAGGATTGGTGGGTGTAGTATGAAGTAGAGCGAGGTAAACTGGTTCTTTGAGGCGGAGTGGAAGAACGATATCGTTCTCGGTGGTGGAGTTGGGAGTCGTATTCGAAGGAGTGGGAGTAGGTGGCGTACTGCTTCTTAGGCATCTTGTTGGTGGTATCGTAGTGCCGTGTGGGGGGTCGGGGTGGTGGTGGTATGTATCTGCTCTCTCTTTCCCTCTCTCTTCTACTCTCTCTATCCCTCTCTCGATCTTTCTCCCTCTCCTTCTCCTTCTCCTTCGCCCTAACACGTTCCAGTTCCCTCTGCCTCTCCTCCTCCGCAATCCTCACCGTCCTGCTCGACGTCCCCTGAGCAGGCGGGAGATCGAAATGAACGTGTCTGCCCTCCGTCTTCTTGAGACTGCTCTTGCGCGGTGGTCTATCTGGCTGCTGTTTCTGAACTGGTTTGACGTATCTCCAATACTCTGTTTGAGAGGGTCGGTATGAAGTGCTTGGTCTGGGATATGTGCTGGGTCTTGCGTACGTGGTTTCGTAGTAGGAATTGTAGCGACGTGGTTCTGTGTATGGGTAGGGTCTGGACATGTAAGTTGTGTCGTAGGATCGTGAGGTGAGGTTGTGCGGGTAATGGGGAGGGTGCAGATAGGTGTGTGAGTGGTTGGAGGGAGGTGCGGAAGTGTAGCGGTACATGGCAGCTCTTTCTCGTCTTCATGCCTTTTGCGGTTGCGGTAGAGTGTGTTACTTCTCCTTTGTGTGATGCGTATATCTACAGAGCCATGATAACGTAGGTAATGATGTTGGTGCTGTAGGTGACAGACGTTGGCGAAAGATTCAGAGTTCTTCGCGTAGGTTGATGGTAGTACGATACTCATAGTATGGCGTTCGCGCTCCGTGCTTGCGAGCATGCCGATAGGCAGTCGAAGCTCGTGGGAGTCACAGTCGCACAGAACGACATGGCGTTCCTGCTTCCCCACACTGCCATGTGTTGGGTGCGCATTGCACTTGCCAAAGCTGAGGTTCGGAAATAGAGATTGAGATATGGGAATGCGACCAGCACGGGTATATGATTGCTATGAAGCTATTGCGAGTTTGACAGCTTGTTTTAGGAGTGAGTCTGAAGTGGTGATAGGACTGAGAGAAGACTCGAAGTGGTCGACCGTTGATGACTTTAGGAAGTGACGATTGGTAATATGACGAGGTGGTCAACAAACTGGAGGAAGGAACTACCAACCTTGGAAGGAACTGCCTCACTATATGCGCATTCTCCAATACCTCTTCTTCTCTTTACGTGCTCATCATCTTACGCCAAATAGAAGTCTATTGTATAAGTCTACGCCACATCACCAAGGCCTCATCAGTTGGGCTGCCGCCGTTGTAGATTCACAAACTGGATCACTAATCTTCTCATCGAATCTGCCTACCACAGACTTCTTGTTGCATCAACAATAGCCATCTCAAAATTCGCAACGACTGTTCGACACGAGTTTACAATTCAGTACATCTCGCGTCTAGTCAAGCTTTCTAACAGTGGGTCACCGGCCTCTCTACTGCACGACATCTGTCTGACTCCGCCACACATTCTCGCTTCCACAACAACCCACGAGGATCCAGGACTGCAGTTTCGCAATGTGCTCAGTTCCACATTTCGTCGCTTGCGTTGGGCATCACCACAGTCAGAACTACTTGGCCTTCCAAGGCTGGCTTTGGATGACTTGCTTATGATGTGCGAAGCGGTCCCGGCGTGTAAGCCGTATATTGGCATCTCGGCCGTATCTCACAATTTGCGGTCCGTCTTGAGGCCGGCCTTGATCGTCCGTTGGGCATCAAGGTACCATGTCGGCGTCCTCGCACGGCTCGCTGACCGCTGCGACGACCCGGACGAAACTCCAGCTGCAGGTGTTCAGAGCACTGTCGCTGTCGACAAGCGAGGTGTTGTGATTGCCTTGACTAGTCGATGCGAGGCATCGCGACGTCGCTCATGCTTGAGCAGATTTCGCCATCGCGACAGCCCCACCGGGACCCTGCACTGTCTCGAACATCGACAGAAGCCGTGTCTCGTTATGTGGATATCACATATTGTGCATGCGCGGTGCAGGCATACCGCTGCGCTCAAGGCTCCGAAGTTGCGGTCTGACAGATCCGGAACCGCTGAGGGGTCCGACGTTGTGTAACGAGCTCTTCGAAGGGTAACCCGGACAGCACATAGCAGAAGCTGCGAATATGCAAACCGCTTTCTTGAAAGTACGGCCGAAAAACCATGGCAAGGACAAGCTCTATTGGAACGAATGAGGCTAACGATTGACAAGGTCTCTGATTGAATTGGAAGGACAAGCCGCATCGTCTCATCATGCCATATGAACTGAGAACTGACACAGTCTCCTCAACACCATGCACGACACATCTCTCGGACCTCTTGTCGTGAAGAAAACCGAGCGTCGTCAGTGGAAGGGCCGAGTTGTATCAGCCGTTCGCTTGCGCCTTCGATCCTCTTTGGGGCTCGTCGCGATACGTGCACGAACAAGAGGTTCGTCACCGAAATGTGGCCGACAGCCGCTGCTCAGCGCACAAGCAGTACTCACTGCGAAAGTACAAGTCGTACCGAAGCCGGGGAGATCATGACCGAGATTGCACGCTCGATGAGACGCGCAAAGAAGACGCTCAGAACATTCCAGGGTGTCTTCAATCTACTCCGCCCGTACAGGTTCTCCACTGTATGCGCGTTTCGATGTTGCAGCTAGAGCTGGGTCAGGGGCCCCTCCCGCACCGGATACCACTATCTGCACCCCAGACCCTAGCTGCTTACCGGCTATCGTCACCAAAGTGGCATGCCGGAGAACGTCTCCAAGTCGCCATGCAATTGTTTGCGATAAGCAATCGTCGATAGGAATCGGAGTCAAAAGGCCCTATCGTGCATACTCAACACTCACCACCCACCGGTGTACATGCAGCATGCCAGCTGAGACAATGTTAATAATAGGCGCATAATGCGCATCTTGCATTTCCCTCACCTATGTACCGTTGCGGGGTATCCCGTTACAATTTCGGCTGCAGTAACGCGGTAGGTGGCCTTTCCTGTGGGAGCTGCCTCTAGCCGATGCGTTGCCTGTCTAATCGGTGAGGGAGCAAACGTTCGATTGGCGAAGACTCAGTCAGCGGGAAAGCACAGCGCGGTTGGTGTTACTTTTCTTGTCAACGTTTCGCCTGCGTGGGATACTGATTCGACGACCGGTGTTGCGACTGCATGTGCTGTTGGGGTTGATGGCCTGGATGGGGACTTGGCTTGCAAGGCGGATCTGAGCACATCTTCCTGTCACACTGCTAGTAACGCCTTGGAGATCCTACCGACGCGGCTACCGTTGAGGGAGCCTCACTTTCTCAAGGCTAAAGGCGAACTTGGTGGTTGTGTCATGTACCTTCTCTTTCGCTACACAGGGCTGTCCGTCGGTGTGATACGTCCGCAGTCGCGGTCCACGGATTACTGGGGACGCGAAAGCGATGTCTGTATGGGGTTGTGGGATCTGCGGGTATCTCCTCCGCCCGCTTTCCACACGCCTACCCATCTTGGCAACTGCCCAGGTGTCAACATCAGAGATATTCGCATTAAAGGACTTTGTATGGCCGGGTCGTTGTACCGGTGATGTTGCTGAATATAGTCGAATACGAGCGCAAACAGGTTTGCCTCTTGTCAAGACCCACGCGCGCGCCTACTCCGAGTATATACACAAAGTATAAGAAGAAAAAGCAACCACGAAAACACGTGCTAGGTTACCCGGCTGTGTAAACCTAATCGTCGAGTCGCGTCTAGCGTACAGTCGGCATCGACAACCGACATAATCACATCATTCGCCATCACCGGCAGCATGAATCGGATTTGCCTCAAGAGTCAAAATACGATGTCGCACGCGCTACAAGCCTGTCGTAGCTGCGTAGCATGAGGCATCAAGGTCGTCGGCGACTGCGAGACAAGGTATGGCAATCACGCGCCCCCCAGGAAGCTGAACTTGCCGATGGAAAGCGAATGTGCCGCAACCTTATCCAACCTGGCAGCAACACCCGTGACAAGTTCACGCAACGGAGTCTCCTCCGCAACACCTCAATGACGCCCTTTTCCAGCTCATTTCCCAGCATTTTGACCAGAGAAATGCTCGTTGCTGCCCAACATTTCTTCACCGTATCAAACTCTACTCGTACTCCGTGCCATGTTTGCCGTTTCTGGGTGTGCCTCGGGAACGTGGGACATCGCCGTCTACTGCTTTGTCAAGTTTATCAGATGATGAAATTTCCCTTGACCGCTGGACAGGCAATGGAGAAAGGTCCGATGACAGCGGAAAACAGGTCACTTTCAGCAATGATGCATGATCGACAGGATACAGTGCACTTTGCAGTAGATGCTGCGCGAAGTAAATGAATAGGAAAAGGAGTCCATGCAGCGACTGCGACTTTGGAGAGCGCAGCATACGCGAATGGGAAGGAGTTGTACGTTGCGACTCCAACATATACAGGGTTACCCCAAATGATCGACGGCCTGCACCCGGCAACCAACGCATCAGCATCTTACTCATGCACACATTGTCCAACACGTACGATATGCCAGACACTCCGAACATCAACCGCAGTACGCGCTCAGTAAACAACTGTCGCAACACTCCCAGCCTCCCCCCAAAAATATCTCGTACGAGAATCCACCTTCACCGCACCCTCCTTAGTCTATCCATAGCGTAAGTAAGTACGTACTCCAGAACAGGCCCCTCCAACACTCGGCACCAAGTCCGGTACGTCACCTCACCCGCCGTAAAGCTTCCGAGCGTGCCCACCTAGCTTGCAACGGAGCACGTGGGTACCGTGACTAAACTAGCTTCAACACCCGTCATCAATAACTTCTGTCTCTGCTCTAGTCCAACTTCAAGGCTCAGGGTCCGCGCTACTCTGATCGTCTTGACCGGAACCCGCCGTCACGTTTTTTTCTTCGCGCTTCGCTCTTCGCACTTCGCTCGCTCGAGCCGCAAATAGCGCCGGGGGGGATTGGGGATGTGTCGATTGTGCAAGCACGCCAGGGACAAGTTGCTGTCAACGTTGCTAGTGAACCGGACTTTGCGTGCAGTAGTTCAAGCGTCATGTTGATGTTGGAGGGTGTTATTCTGCTTTTTTGGCGTGATTTATTGCCTATTTGGGTGTTTCGCGCAGACGTTGGAACTTGCCAGGCGATTACCTTGATGAGCGCGATGCATGCTTGCTTTTAGTCAGATGAAGGGTTCACAGTCGTGCAGTAGAGAAGACAACATGTGCCGCTTCCCGTTGTCGCATACGTTTTCCGCCATCATCGTCGTTGTTGCGGTGAGGGAAAAGCCGCTAAAGTCATTGGTACTGCGTAACCACATGAGCATTTTGTTGCGAACACGAAAGCGAAGTCGCAACGGGTAAATCAACAACGAGAGCGGTGAAAATATGACTATTTCAAGCTATTCATTCAATTCGCCTTGGGACTATGCAGGTGGTATCGTATACGGCAGGTGCGTTTGGCAATTGTTTAGTCTAGGTTCGTAGGTTACCCGCCCGTGTGCTCTTTGCTTTTCTTTTTACGCGACGAGGCGCCCTCCTTTCATGCAGAAGGGGAGCACGTGGATCGCGTAGTACATACACACCTTTTTGAATAACCCACTCACACTTTTTTCGTAGGAAAATGGACTTGGAGATGAGGCGTTATGTACTGATTTACTTGCATTGCATTGCATTTTGCATTTGAGTCTGGTTGGGCAGCGACTAGAGATCGTGGGTTTGGACTTGGTATGCAGGTTGGATGTTGCGCATATTGATACCCTTTCAGGGAACCCTGGGTTCCGCGAAATGTAGCAGTAATAATCGGATCATGTTAGATCGTATGATGATTAGTCGCGCATGTAACGGATTTACCCTTGACGTTCAAGATAGCTTTTGTTGCTTCTTTGCCTCTGTGAATGTACCGGTCGCCCGAACCACCGCATCTGTAAACGTCCCTTGAAATGCTCGCGCCGCATAATCGACAGCAGGGATGCATCGCGACTGCAAGATAGAGTTTGCGATACAGTTTGAGACGGAGCCATGGTATTGGACTCTGTCTGATCGGTGTGAGATAATCATCAATCAGATTATTACAAACAATTACTACCGTGGTATGTGACACTTGGGGGGCGGGCGGCGGTAGAGCAAGAGTCGGCGAACCGCAGCCAGCCCGCACGAGCGAAACGGCTGAGGCGCTGCACCCGTGCGGACCAATCTCTCCCATTCCCAAGCCGGAGCGGGGCGTGCGACGCCACAGTATTAGACCGAAGAAGTACCGTTAGTGAGCACACGAAACACGGTCATCTTGCAGGCTGTTCGCAATACGGCTTACGACTTGAAAAGCGACCATCCAAAGCCGTTGGGTGAGAGCCACGGAAAGAAAAGCCGCGGACCTGTAGATCAAAGTTCCACCATTGCATGAACGGTATGCTCGAGGGTCCGGCTGCGAAAAGCAAAGTAAAATGGATGGGATTGCAAATGCGATGCGGGCCCGATACATTGTGATTATTGCGACAAAGCGACAGGGTTGTGAGTGCCGTGGCTTGGACCTAGAACCCAAGATCTCCTAATTCGCGAGTCCTAGCGTGCATCGATGTAGATGCGCTCCGACGTCCGACTCCACACCACCCTCCACAAACGTAACATAGACCCCTAGTCTGATCGGTGAACGATGACGGGGAAGAGAGGGGAGAACGAGAAAAGGTCCCTGGGTATACCCATATCTGTGGTCCGGCGTGCAGTGGTGTGAGGAAAAGCAAAGGTTTAGTTGCAGTTGAGAAAACTTGCTCTGTCCCCGCTACCAAGCCTTGGGCGGATATGTGTGCATACAGCGGGTAACCTGGGTTAATCCAGAGATACGCGAGGACAAGATCTGAGACGCAAAGGAAAAGAGGGAGGAAATGATGGATTCCGAAATGCTTAGTTTCAGCGCTAGCCGCCCAATGATGATGATAGATAATTCCAAAGAGTCCAAAGGAAAAGAAGCCTTCCGTTTCGTTGCCGTTCGCGTGTGCGGTTGTTGCTGCGCATGTAACAATGCGTTTCGCTCTCTTTCTAACAATAAAAAGCTGTCCTGATCGACGTGGGTGGTGGGAATAAAACAGAGGCGAGATTGATGGAACCCAAAAAGCAAATATATAAATGTCCAGAAAGAATGTTACGTGCAGCTTCCGCGGAGTCTACTCATGCAAATCATCATGCACGTTCAGATCGGTATCGGCCCGGATCCACTAGACAATGGCGCGTGTCGGATGGCGGTTCAGATCGAGGGTGGCTGCCGTGTGCAGGAGATACGGAGATACATCGTCGGATGGGAGCGCAGGGCGGGAGTCGTCATGCCAATGCGCCTGGCCGATGTTGGATATGTCGTCATGATGTTGATTGCTTCATTCGAGACCCTGTTGCCTCTGGACGTTTTTGAGGATCTCGAGATCCATGCGGAGGATTGGCGAGTTTTGCGCCACGTCGCTAATGACAGAAATCGTGCGGCGGAAGAGGGCGGCGAGGTTGGCCTTGGTGAGCCAGGTATCGCTGGGTAGTAGGGGGTATAATTTGGATTTGTAAACCGAGGCTAGAACGAGCATGTTACCGAATTGTCTGGGGTATGTGTTAGTTAAGATGCCAAGGCAATAATCTGATGCAAACTTACGCGTGAAGTGTGCCGAAGACGTTGGTTACAATGAGCCTCTTCTTGCGCGTGGGTGTGAAGTAGTGGTACGTGCTGCCTGGCTCTTCGCCTACGCGATCAAATGCAATAGTACTCCGAATAGCAGCGTCAATACATTGGCAAGCGATCTTGATAATCTTGTGCTGGTCTTCGCTGAGGTCAACCATTTGCACGTTTCGGTTTGTAGCCGCACTTGGATAAGGCGATGGCGAGTTGTGCTGTGCAGCGCCGGTCGTGCCTGGGGGCGGAGGCGGGAACTCGAGCGTGTGACTCGCAAGCTTGAGGTAGGGTCGCAACATCATGTATAGGCCACCATAGTACTTGGCGCGTACACGAGCAATGTTGAGATCTGTCGAGGGTAACTCGTCGTCCGACCAGGCTAGTTCAGGTGTGAGCAGCTTCCGCCAACCTTCCAGTATCTCCTTGTGGGTGAGTGCGTGGTGAGCAACCTCCTTGAAGCTGGTAGGGTCGAAGGTCATGCGGCCAGTGGGGCCGTATAGAGCGTTATGCGCTACGTTGAGAACAACTCGTAGGAATGTCTGCGTGGAGTACAGCTTCATCATCAAGTCTTGCCTGGGGCCTGCGCGTACTTCCACCTCTTGCTGCGCGAAGTTGCTATCCTGGTCTTGCAAACAACTCTCGTTGACGCCTTCGGGGTACATGATCTCGCTTTGATGTGCAGAAATGCCGGAAGGTGGTAAAGTGCTCATCTCTGCCAGGATATCACTAGAAACTATCAGCAAACGATAAGTCTATTCAAACGAAAATACTCACGATTCCAGTTGGAGAGCTGTCCAGTAGACACACATCACCAGGTTGAGTCTGTATCTCTCCTTGCCGCTCCATGTATGTCTTCGGTCGCTATTCTGACGGAGTAGCTTGCTGTAGTCGGCCTTGATGAGAACCAGGGCGATGCGACACGCGTTGTTGATCCAGCTCCAACTCTCCAGTACGCGAGCATACTGACTGAGGAACAGTGCAGCTAGGAGATTAGCTTGCGCATGCGCGACAGTGTTACCTCCTTGTTGATTTCCTAGGATATCGGTGGCGTAGGCATAGTAGGCCATGCCAGGTAGTAGGTCGATGTTCCTGGGGCGATTTTCATCGGAGGTCTCGCTGGTGAAACTGCCGCCATTGGGGTGTGGAGATTCTCTAAAGGTTCCCCATTCGTTGACGTATGGATGCCGGTCGTTCTTCGGCGCGGGCAAGGGATCTGTGTGAGCGCAGACTTTACCAAGAGCAAGGACGAGCAGTACAATCGCGTTGCGCAGAGACCTCTCGATCTCGCCGCGACCTGTTGCTAATCCTCCTTCGAAGTTGCTCTCCGAGTGTTTTCGCTTTACGCCATGGACGGGAGCAGGCGAGCGGGGGTTCATAGGCCTTGCATCAGGACTATATTGATCGCTGAAGTCCTTGAACATGCGCCTGAGCTTGGTCTCGTTCATGAACGGGTGGAATATGTGCATCGTCTCCATGTAGGACCTGAGCAACTCGAACATGACTGGGCGCGAGAAGTCGGGCCGACCATCTGAACCAAGCCCGTTGCTAGTGGCTTGCCGCGGCTGATGGGAGAAGTACTCTCGAGGTGTGCCGATCGGAGTCTTTACGGAACCGGCATCTGGAGAAAATGGATAGCCCCATAGCCCTTCTTTGCCAGGTGCTGGTGATGCGGCTTCGGAGTCGTTGCTGCTCTCCGGGCTTCCGGGTCCCTGCGCTCCGTCGTTTAGGTCTTGGCCCTCGCCAACACCCCAGACGCGCAACAGACCGCGATCCTGCTCAAGCTGCATCGGGTAGTCCGAGACTTCACGACCGTTGTCCATTAGCCTTCTTAGATAAGGAATACCTTGATAGAAAATGCTCATTTGCTGCCATTCGTCGAGCAGCTTGTGCGCAGGTGTGGTGTGATCACCTTGCAGACCGGTCTGTTCCTTGGGACTGGTCTCAGTGGCATGGCTGCGGTCTGTCCTTACACTCTCGGCTGGTGTGGCCGGTTGCTGGGGAGGTGGCGCGAACTGAGACTCCTGCTTGATGGATGCCGATGCTTGTCCGCCCAAAGGCGACATCATGTTCGAGTGAGGAGCGATGGGAGACTCCATCTTCAGGTTGCTGTTGACCCGGCCGATGTGTCCTCTTCCCTGTATGGGAGTAGGCCATCTAGATGTGCCGTGCTCTCTCGGGGGTGCCGAGAAAGAAGCTACGGGCGAAGCGTGATTCGACATCATCTCGTGGTCTCGCGGCTGTGGGAGCCGGCTCTCTACACTGGATTTCCAGCCGTTGAACTGGTCCACGAACTGCGACAGGACTTCAGATATGCTGTTAACGCTTTCTTGAAGTTGCATCATGCTTCTGTCTTGCCTAGGGTGGGTCAGCGATGAACCAAAGGGGGGAGGGAGCAACGCACTTGGGTGGCGGGACGTCCTTGTACTGGCAGTCGAAGTTGTTCTCTCTGCAGAACTGGCACGGTCGTGCTTCGTCACACTTTTGCTTTCGCGAACGGCAGTGGTTACACGCTTGGGTGGCGCGCACCTGCTTTCGCCGTATCTGTTGCGCGTTTCCATAGTCGTTCATGTACGGAGTCTGCGCATAGGGCGTAGCAGGAGCGGCATACTGCTGCTGGACAGGTGGTGGAGGCTGGACATGATATGGCGGTCCGTTGGGGTGTGATGGACTTATGGCGTGGTTGTATCCATTTGGTATGCTGCCATTGGGGCGATGCTCGTGGTTGATTGCCCACGGCTGGTGGTGGCCGCCATGCTCCATGGGAGTCTGACTTTGAGACTTGACGTCGACACTGATACTGACGCTGGTGGACCGGGAACTGTGTTGCTCTGGCGCAGTGGTTGTCTGAGGTGTGAGTGGGGGACGGTAGCTGTTGATTCGGTCCTGGGGGATCGTCACAGGCGATGCTCCAGTAACGCCATTGGAATGCTGACGAGGTGAGGGTATGTTCCGTGGGTCCGCAAGGGCACGAATATCAGATGGCGGAAGGGACGGTGAAGGTAGCGGTCCGGGATAGCCTTGAACGTGAGAAGGGTACTGGGCAGACGGAACCGGTAAGCCGTGAGAAGCGTAGGGGGGAGAAGCCTGGACCAAAGTGGGATGGGATGGAGGTCGAGTGGGTTGGGTATGAGGCGGTGGAGGAGGGGGTGGAAATCCGTGGCCGTTATACTGCGGATGATCAAGATTGCCGGAGCCCAAACGAGCTCTCTTAGACTGGCCGGGCGCGTCAGGATCAGCCATCCTTAGATATGCCAGACGGAATCCGCTATGGCCATGCGGCTATGTATGACAGACGACTACTGGGCAAAACGGATGGTCCCAGGACCACCAAACGGCAAAAGCCAGGAAGGTCGCGGGGGGTGGGCAGGTGGTGGAGAGGGCGGCCTCGGCAGTCGCAGGGTCAGGAAAAGACCAATTCGCCAGAGTCAGCGAATGGGAAGTCAAAGATGATTTGCAGATGACAGCCCAACCCGCGTCATCGCCTGGAAGAGGGGAAGAGTTTGGAAAGCGTCGCAGGGCAAGTGCTCGGAGGCCAGAGTGGGATGCAGGACGGGAGCTTTCCTATGCCGCGTGCGCGAAGAAAGGACCTAGCCTTGGGCAAGACTCTCTTACCATGGAGCCGGAGACAACTATCCGAAGCAGGTAAGGCCCAAATAGCTGAGTCGCGGACGGTCTATGCTGTCGACGTTTGCTGGCTTGGTCGGCGAAAAGTGGCGCTATTAAGACCGGGCCGTGCGAACGAAGGGGCCAGGGCGCAATCACAAGAGGCGCGAAACTAAATCAGTCGCAAAAAGGAACAGCTCAAAGCGAGACGCGACGGGGGGCGGGAGGCGGGTCAGCGCTGGGTCAGGCACACTGGCGGTGGTGGTGGGCAGCAGTGCGAGTTAGCCGTGGTGACGGTTGGGGTTGTGGTGGGCGATGGGCGTGTCGGGAAGGGAGAACACCATACCGAAGCCTGGAGAGATGGACGAGGATGCAAAGGCGGCGTATTAGCGCGAAAGCGAAGGATGTGCAGCACACAGGTCGCTTGTGCCATCGACCAGGCTACGAGACCAGGGTAGCAGCGCGGAGCCACCAGACGCGCTGTGTGGCCATCGTCAAGGACGACATGGGGACCGTTGTATCAAACAGCGCGCGCTGCCAGAGCCCGTCATGTGCCATAGGATGATGCCGTTGCAGACAGCAAACGTTGCTCCCGCCCGACGCGACCGCGCATCCATTGCTGCTACTTGGCCGCCGTCTGCAGCCGTTGGCGACACGTCTACTTGCAATAATGACTTGCTGCTGCTGCAACACCAGCGCCGGCGATGTGACAGTCACGGTGCTCGCTGTCTCGTGCGGCGATGCGCGGTCCTCCGCCCTGCAACAACCATCGTCGACGACCCCCGTGCAGCTTGGAGCAGGCCGGCCGTCAGCACCTGTAGTCGGATAATTTCCGCCCAATTGCTGGCCCTGAAGACTCAGGAAACTGATCCGAGCTCTGAGGCCAGCTAGTCACGATCCCTAGTCGGCCAGCCTCCACTTTGCAGCGGCACCGAGGCATTCGAGAAGGTTGATGGAAGTGATGCGCTGCTGGTGGCTGCAGACGATATCTCGCGACGCCGCCGCGCCTCTTCCTGCGCCCGCAGCCCTCTGCTTACCTGAAGCTTCGCGCTCGCCCTGGTGTCGCAGCGACTCATGCGCCGAGTCTCCGCGAACAGGACCTGTCACTTGCGACTCTGCTGCCCAAAGATCAGCGTTGCGTTTCCGGGCTGCAGATCCTGGCGAGACGCCTATAGGCAGTCTGGTGGCACATGGCGAGGTAGTGTGTGTACAACTGCATCACCCTTTTGTCCGCCTCGTCTGCTAGGGAAATCGCGGCTGCTGCTCATGGCAGGTGCCGGAGAGGCGCCGGCCAATTCTATTGACGTTAGTTTCATGAGCTCCAAAGTCAGTGGTAATAACTAGCGCGCCGCAACACGCGACCGCCAGTATGGCGTCAGGAACATTTGCTAGACCCCTCCATTGTGCACTTGGAGTAGGTCGGTACTGTGCACGCCGCAGTGCCCTCGACACCCTTGCAACACGGCCAAGCTCAGGTAACCTGGTTACTCGGCCGTGAAGGGCCTGCCGCAAACAAACGGTCAGCTGCCCGGCGACATCAATCCAAAACAGCAGTGCCTTTGCTGCTAAGCTCCGAACAGAGATAGCCATTGAGCCAGTTTGTCAGATGACGAGCCGACTCTGCCCGGCCCTGCTGCTCACCGGCGCTATGGCAAGTTGCGGTCTGCTTCAGACTAGATGACTGATGCGTGAGAGGACCTGTCCGATTGACGACACCCCACAACCGAGATTGTCTAAGCCAGGCCGGCCTGCGACCCTCGTGGGAACACCCTGGCTTACAGCATCCTGGCGGCTGTCGCTCTACCACGTGGAACGCATGAGGCGTCCAGTAGAAAAACGGGGTGTCCCTTGGACTACCTCTCCACCAAGAGACGGCGCAGAAGCGAGTCAATCTCGTGTCGAGAAGTTGCCGTCGAGTCGGTGTAGTCGCTTCACTCTGCGACACGGCATACCAAGCCTTGCCATCGATCGGAGCAACAACGCTTCTAGAAATTCAAACTCCCTGGACGGCAAGTGATGTAGTAGCCCTTGTCCTCCTGCCTGCCGCATGTGGCATAACAACATGCAGAGGGGGCTGGTGAATCGGCAAAGCGGCGCGACACGGTGAACCGTGAGTCGTATCCATGGAACGAACGCATTCGCTTTGTCGTCTGAAGATCCAAGTGCACGCGCTGACACAATTGCAGTCAACAATGACGGAAGGATTCCTGTGACGTCGCAAGTGACGATATACTGTACGCTATACGCGAACCTTCGTCTGCTCGCTGTCCACCAGGCGGTGCGCGCGAGTATTGCCTGGACGCTGCTCCTCGGAGCCATGTCCTACGACGTCGTACGAACCGCAGAGTTTGCAGCCGAGCGCGCACCTCCCAGCGGTCCCCATTACCTGGTGGTACGATTAGATCAGACGTTCATGTTTTGTGTTTCGCAGATGCGTGGTGAGCGCAGTGTCACACAACTGGTACACATGAGGAAACACGTCGATTCGAAGGCGCCAAGCCATTTTCGGAAGCGATGACTGATGACGCAGACCTCTATCGCGTTGCAACACCACACGAGCAGCGATTTTGTGAGCGCAGCCTATCAGACGATGGCTTCATCCGTATTCCTCAATGTACCGCCAGTTGTTGCATATAGCACGCATACGCGAGATGCATCTGCTAGCGGTCCTCCCTAGCCGAGGCCCTGAAACGCTTGTGAGGCAAAATTGATCGCGCGTATGTATACGTCACAAACCCCTCTGCACGCTGGAAGGCGAATACCCATCCACTGCACCATCTTCACCGTCCTCACGACAGCGCCTTCGATAGTGCGAGACCGTGCGGATCTCAATTTCTTGTATCGATAGCCTCACTTTGAGCTTGGAGTCCTCCCGACGAAACAACGTCATGGTTGCCACCCTGGTTTTTAGCGTCATTGCGAGCTTTGCCATCTATCAGATAATCTCGAAGTATCGGGGCCTGCAACGCAATATCGCGCTAGCAAAGAGCTCGGGACTACCTGTAGTGGTAGCGCCATGGTATACGTTCAGCATCCTATGGCTGTCGACGTTCAAGCTATGGTTGCCGTTACTGGAGAGATTTCTGCCACAATCATGGCGAGGCATGTGGTTTGAGTACGTAAATTCGACTTGACATCAGGCGAGGTATTAATTGGATATTGCAGTCTTCTGAATCCAGAATGGAGTTACATGACCGGACATGGGCCTTTCGAGAAGATGGGTATGGACGTCTTCATGGTCGCATCTCCTACCAGAAATGTAGTTTTTGTTGCAGACGCGGAAGCCGTGACTCAGATTACCACCCGCCGCAATGACTTTCCCAAGCCCCTTGAGATGTACACGTCATT
Source organism: Alternaria hordeiaustralica (assembly GCF_023758085.1). Lineage (NCBI taxonomy): Eukaryota > Fungi > Ascomycota > Dothideomycetes > Pleosporales > Pleosporaceae > Alternaria > Alternaria hordeiaustralica. The sequence continues at coordinate 11,982 of NW_026056794.1, read as the reverse complement.
GGACATTTACGGCAAGAATCTGGTGAGTACTGAAGGATCAGATTGGCGCACACATCGCAAACTTGTCGCACCAAGTTTCGGTGACAAGAACAATCAGCTCGTGTTCAACGAGACTCTCCATCACGCAAAGTCGATGCTGGGATTGTGGGCCGGATCCGACGGTAAAGGCAATGAGACTATTGCCGATCCTTCAGTTGCGGCAATGAACTTTGCTCTCTATGTTATCAGTGGAGCGGGTTTCGACGTACGCGTAGTATGGCCACACGAAGAGGGCAAGAAAGTGGAGGACAAAAAGAGTGAAGACTCTATCTTTGTAGGATCGGAAGCCCCTCCTGGCTACACCATGAGCTACAGGGCCGCTCTGAGCCAGCTGCTCCACAACATCATGTGGACTCAAGTCATGCCACTTAAGTGGCTTGGTAAGTTCCCTCTTACTACTACTACACCGCGTCGAGTTGGATATGCCATCTAACAAGTTCTCGTAGCACGATCTCCAGTCAAAATGCATCGTGAAGTCAGCGATGCGGCCCACGAATGGGGTAAGTACATGGATGAGATCTATGAAATGAAGAAGACCCAAGTCGAGTTTGGCGAGACTCAAGCAAACATGGACATCTTCGACTCTTTGATCCGCGGAAGCGGCATCACCAAGAAAGAGGGTTCAAATTTTACGAAGAGCGACTTGCTGGGTAACGCATTTGTGCTTATGTTGGCTGGCCACGAAACAACTGCCAACACACTACATTTCTCCATGGTATTCCTCGCCATGAACTGGGGCTCGCAGAAGCGGCTGCAAGACGACATCGACAACATATTTGCGGGTAAGCCCATCGACGAATGGAAGTATGAAGAGCACTTCCAAAAGCTATTCGGAAGCATGCCAGCGGCAGTCATGAACGAAACTTTACGGCTGCTGCAACCAATCATCAACATCCCGAAGTCTACTCCACCAGGTCGACCACAACCATTGTATATCGGGGGAAAGCAGTATATGGTGCCTGGCGACGCTCACGTATTCCTCAGCGCAGCCATACATCGCAACCCAAAGTATTGGCCAACACCATCTGATAGCTTAAGCAAGGACGACCTAGACCAATTCAGACCTGAACGCTGGCTCGTGGATAGCAAGCCCGATAACGATTTCGTCGACATCAACTATGACGATGAAGGGCTACGTGGACCAGCAGGCGAAGACACTTCATCTGAACTCTTCAAGCCCGTCAAAGGCTCATACATCCCCTTTAGTGACGGCTTCCGATCATGCATTGGTCGACGCTTTGCTCAAGTGGAGATTCTCGCGGTGTTGGCCGCGATCTTCTCTCAGTACAGCGTTGAACTCGCAGTCGATGACTTTGCTAGTGACGAAGAGGTGGAGAAGATGCCAAAGGGAGGCAAGGAGAGGAGGGATCTATACAAGATGGCTACGGATAGAGCCCAGGACCTGATCCAGACCAAGATGGCGAGTATCATCACGCTGCAGTTGAGGGGTGTCTCGATACCAATCAGATTGATGAAGAGGGGAGAAGAGAGGTTCGCTTTCGATGTCTAAAGTAAATTGTGTTTGACTTTGTATGTATAATATTTCGGTATACTATCTATACGGTTGGAGGTGTAATGGAAGCTACCCCGCATACGTCACAACCTCGAAATACCCCACCGAAAGCGACTACGTCCGTCATAACTCCGATACAATTATTAACACAAGAACGTTTGCACGCAATTGAAGCTTAAACTTCAAGTTTGAGAAGAAGCGTAACTACCCAATCCAGCATACCTCAAAATGTCACCACCCATATTCCCGCCCGAAGAGCTCCAGCAAATCGTCCAAGAGGTAGCCACACTCCTCAAAGAGCGCAAAGAGACCATCTCGGTAGCAGAGACAGTAAGATCCCCCAGTCCAACTCAAAGCCACCTACTAACCACTCCAACCAGGCAGCAGGCGGTCTCATCTCCGCAGCACTCCTCTCCTTCCCCGGCGCATCGACCTACTACCGCGGCGGCCTCACCCTCTACACGCTCGAGTCAAGAATCGCATACTGCGGCTGGACCCAAGATACCATCAAATCCTACAGTGGCCCAACCCCTGCCATCGTCTCTGGCCTCGCCGAGCACACGCGCAAGACACTAGGTAGCACGTATACCATCAGCGAGAGTGGAACCGCAGGGCCGACGGGGGGAACGACTCGTAACCGCACACCAGGCTACGTAGCGCTTGCCGTGGCACGGGAGGGCGGGGAGACAGTGACTCGAGAAGCGGAAACGGGGAGCAGCGAGCGCGAAGCCAACATGGTGGCCTTTGCCGTGCAAGGCCTCAAGCTCGTACGCGATGTGCTCCAAGGAGGAGGTGAAGGAAAGTTGTGAATCATGTAACGACCTCAGTCTTGGGTTGATGAATCAACATCAGAAGGAGTAAGTTGTGCGACAGAAGATGCATAGGTACCGAGTCTGTGGTTGTAACATGTTTCGTTGAACTCACATAATCTAGATAGGGCAAGGCAAGGAACAAATGCAAGGAAACCAGAAAAGCGCATATGTCATGATTGGCGTTACTCGCTTCGATCCGAGACGCCCAATCCAGATTTGCGCACGCACAACACCATGGTCCATGTCGTAACTTCATCATAGCCGCCCTCTCCGCTCCCAGAACGATGATCGAATGATTTCCCTCGCTTCTAGAATCATGCAATTTCACTTTCTCATTTCGGTAGCCACCGAGGAAGGATTCATTGACGTTCGATACGAGATTCACGATCCTTCCTAGGAAGGTTCCAAAGGTGACCCAGCAACTCGGTATCACATCGACTACGCCGCAGTCCCAAAGCGGTAATCTCAGCCGCAGCGCAACCACACCAGCCTCCCACAATTCGCTTACCCATCACCCTATTCTTCCTTCTATTATTCCCACGAATGCCGTTTGACGTGTTTCATTGGCGTGATAGCCGCCCAGATGCTGCCCAGTTTGTTCAATGCACGGCTGGGGCGTGCAGGTAGGATCTTTGCGGCACGGTAGCTAGGCTTCTTTCCAAGGTTCTTGACCCGCCTTCGCGGACGTTGCCAAGTTTTGAGCGACTCCTTGTATGCGTGAAGCGATAGGCTCGTTTGATACTGTGCCGCTGGAAGCTTGCAAGCGGAGGATCATGCGGAGGATCAAGGAAGGTCGGTTACCTGCTTCGAAGGATGGGTGTAGAAGCAGGCTGGAAGATTGGCGTGGAGTCGGTCGGGACTTTTGGGCGCCACGTGTGGTACTATGCAGCCCTATCTGTATGCAGAACTTACTGCATGGGGAAGCTGATACTTGGACGTCGTGACGAGACGGCGACTATCGCGATCCTGGATTACAGACTCAACTCTGAGGTCATGGAGTGGATAACGTTGGGGTTGATGTGGCGTAGCTGTTTGAGAAGGTGACGTATGGAAGGGGTAGCGGTCAGCTGGCCTTCTGAAGATCCGGTGTGACGGTTGTGCTAGTGCTCTGAATTGGTATACGGAAAGAGTACACCGAAGCTGTAATGCTTACATGCTGACATGCTGACATACGGACATTCTTTGTCCGCAACGCGGAGACAGAGAGTCCGACAGTGCGTGTTGAGAACTTGCACATTCATCATGCACAACAACAAGTTGCTGGTTGTACCATTCACACTGATGAGTTTACGAACATACGCAATATACCAGACATAGCTTTTTGGATTGAAGGCCATTGATGGTCACTGACGCGCTTCACCAGTACTGCGACGTCTTCACAGGATAGCTGTATACGCAAAGTAGACTTCTTGATAAGCTTTCCATACTACGTTTCTCTAGTACAGATATCATCAGCTATGTTTCCAATATATCCACAGATGCAGATGTTCCCTCTTCAGCCCTTCGTGCAAGGAATGCCGCAGATGCAAATGCCGATACCAATGCCACTACAGCCAATTCCGCTACTCGCACCGCTACCACCTCTATTACCACCGCAACAGCATTTACAGCAGCCAGTGATCCTCCCACCTCCACCCGCTCTCCTGCATCCCCAGCCTTTCATACCACCTCCTGCCTTACCAGTCCAGAAAACCCTCTACATCCTCTCCTACTCCACTGAAGTCCTCAAACGCCATCCAGGGGCTGAAGCCCAACTTCTTCAACACACACCACCCAGCATACCAGTTCTCCTCACAATATACTGCCACAGATGGCGCGCCCCACCCCGCGAGATATGTGAAAGATATACCGGCGTAAGCCCGCAAGTGCAACAGTTCATACTGGGCAGTCGGACGGCGATGGGGGAGATGTGAGTTACCCACTCTTCACCCTTTCATACTCTTCATTACCGCATTGTTTGGAACAACGCAGGTTCCTAGGTAGCAGACGGTTGGCTGATCCGAGACACTATAGTAACAAAGCCATCACCGCCATAGCGAATCATCTCAATGCTGGGAACCAGATCGCATCGATACAGACTACATGCCATGCGGGTACACATCGAAGCGTTGCGGCAGCGGAGATTGTAGCTAACGAGATGAGGAGGAGGGGTGTGAGTGTTGTGGTCAGGCATGCGCATCGGAGGAGGGCGGTTGGTGATGCACGATAGAACTGGATGAATGGTGGATGTAAACCTTGGAAAGGAGGGGTTTGGTGATAATCTGAAGGGCTTAGAGAGCAGAGATTCGAGGCTTTGGCATGAAATGGCATGTGTTGTAGCAAACTATGCCACGCCGCTTGTTTGTTAATTTCTTCGTTTAGAAATGGGACAGTGTATCATCTCCTGTGAGTTGTTTCTTGGCTGTTGTATTCCGTTGGCTGTCTGAGGTAGGGTTTTGATCATCGTATAAGAGATGACTCTCTATTCTCTTCCCTTCTCTTTTATCAATCCTTTCCAAGTCTCGCACACTAACATCTCAACATACTAGCCGTACAGACAACACCAAAGTAATCCAGATAGATACCTATTATGCCCAAAGAAACACCACAAACATCACATACACAAGTCCAGCCTGATGAGAAACTTTTAACCAGCGCCTCTTCATCCAACACATCTTACGACGCCACTCAATCCAACGCTTCCAACGACAACGTGAATCGAGGTTCCTTAGCGACTGGTAGTGAGACCTCCGATAAGAATACAGAAGGCACTTCTAACGCCTCGTCGGCTTCCGGTACTGTGGTCCTAAAAAACGATAAATCTGATTATCGTCAAGATCATGGTTCTGCCACCGAAGACAAAACGTATGAGTCGCCAAACATCACTGGTGTCTGGGCATCTGGAGGCTTCTTCGAAGAGTTTTTCCAGACGGAAGAGGAGCGCGTGAAGGCGGTACGTGAGAGGGCCGAGCACCGGAAGACAAATCGGGGGAAGAAGCAGTAAGAGTGGCGGGATGGTGGGCGTTATAAGTTAATTATCGGACACTGGAAGTTGTGGTTAGTTGAGCCGGTAGAAACGTGTTTGTTGATAGCTGTACCTGGGTAGCTCGAATGGAATGTCTTTGCCTGTTCAACATAACAAAGGGTGCATATCGCAGCGCTTGACTCAGAAGCGCAACACCAAGATAGCATGCACTGGAAAGGCGGATATTGGGGCGAATGGTAGCATTGTTGCATCTGCATCTCTTACATACTTCTTATCTAACACCCCTAAATATCCACGCCATATCTGTTTCATTTCGTAACCACTTCCTTGTCCTCATCAGCATTTGGTGGCCAACACTTCCATGGGTCTCGCCCGTGGTCAACAACCTGCCGACGAAAATCTTCACCACCTTTATGCATACAGCATATCCTTTTTTCAAGATCTTACCCCTTGGTCGCCCAACCTTGCAGCGCTTTTGCTCGGGGTTGGCAGTGAGAGCGACGGCGAAGTCGTCCATGCTGTTGAGTTTGTCTACGTGTTCTAGCAGCCAGGTAAAGCCTCCATCTTCCAGCATCTTGATGAACTCGTCGTAAGAAACAGGGTCTGGTTTGGCGCGAGGAGGTGGCGCTTTCGCTAGGGTCTCCTGTGCTGGGTGAGCTGATTCCTCGACTGGTGTTTCCGAGATGGTATAGACCTGAGGTGAACTTGGGAGCTCGTAAAGAAGCTCGCCGATCCAGTGTAGATCGCTGTATCTCTTCATAGCAGCATACATGGTTTTCCTGGCTTCAGTGAGGGTTGATCTCAGCTCTTCGAGGTCATGTTCGGATGGTGCTGCAGTTGAACACTCGTTCACGGGTGTACCGTCAACTTCAAAAGGGTCGAGTGGGTTCAGTGCATGTGCTTGCTGCAGGTCTTTCCTTTCGTGAACGCTCATAAAGCTATCAGATCGGACTTTACCATTCGGCGCAACCAATGTTTTCGTGGGAGGAGTGGCGGGCGCAAGAGCTGGATGTTGGGTCGCGTGAGGCATTGCGGGCGCTCTCTTGATTTTGCAATGTCGGTGTCTGCCTTTTGGTTCCGGATGTAAGGAATGGAGGAGGGGTTTATATCTCTGGATCGCAAAAGCCTGTCACAGTGGCTGACAACAGCGAATCCGTTGGCATCTGAACATATTTTGTCTGCATGACTGCGCTAAATTGTACTGACTCAACTTTTAGCGTAGGAGAAGCTCTTCGTCAGAGATGACTATTGTCTCCGTAAGACTTCCGGAAAAGTTAAGTAATACCATTGCGTAAGTGTTGCGTTGACATTTCTTAACATGCTGGAAGGGTTAGTGCGAGCAACAGGCGCAAGAAAGACTACGCGAGGTATGGGTAGTTCGACATGACGGTGACTTTACGGCCACGTTGTAGACAGCTGTAAAACAGCCCACAATCTTTCATGCGACGAAGTTCAACCTGATGCGAAGAACAATAGGATAAGTAACAAAATTGACGATACTTGGAGTGCTCATAGACTGATGACCAATGTGACCACGATGCCGTTGACACCAGGCTGGCCACTCGCTCCATCATCTAGTACATGCGGACAAACCTGAAATCCCACTTTCTCGTAGAAAGCTCTTGCGCTCATGTTTGACTGCACCATGTCAAGATGGGCCCCCTTCGCACCCAAAGTTTTAACTGCACCCAGGAAATGCTGTATGAGCATAGAACCCCACCCCTTCCGCTGATACTCAGGCAGAATATCGATGTGCAGATGCGCCGAATACTGCTCCAACACCTGCGGCCAAGGCAGCAGCATACTACAGTCCGCTTCATACACAGCCTTTCGGAAGTGCCTAGCGTCTTCTCTTTCCATCCGCGAATCATTGGTCTGGACATCCGGATGTGGTACAAGTTTCGGATCGATAGTCGGAGTGAACACGTCGCGCCAGCGCTGCGCGAAAGACGCTGTATCAGCGGCGCCGATACAATAACCCACCACACGTCCGTTGCCGTCATCTAGTACGTAGCATGTTTCCGGTGTTAGATCAACGTAGGCTTTGTACCAGAGACGTAAGCCTATGGTGCGCGCTGGCTCCCAGTCAAGACCTGCGTCGATAGTTTCCAGGAACTGTGGCTTTCGTCAGGATGACAGTGACGAATGAATCGATACTGTGACGCATACCACGTGGATTCCGTCATTGTAATCGGCTGATGTATTATACGTTCGGACAAACGGGGTTTTCGTTGCCATGTTGGACTCGATAGCGCAAGCGAATAGGCTAGCTCGTTGGTAGACTGTTCGTATGGGGATGATGTTTCTGGCCCGTAAATAGGTGAAATACTGAGAAAGAGGACGAGATCATGCGCTCTTGTTATGTTTCATTCAGGCAGCAGTCTAAGAACAATGGCAACCAGCGGGGAAGAGGGTTCAGCTTGCGCTCGCTCAATGATTGGCCGCGCATTCTCAGATCGTGTAAGCAATATATTCGCCTGGGCATCGATAAGAACCAAGTTTCTGGATGGCGGTCTTCTATATGTGCGAGTCAGGTCCCGCGTTTTGGCAGAGACCCCTTAGGGTCGAGCACGAAAGACAGAGAGAGAAGACGCGCCCCTGTGAAGGATGGACGAAAGAACAGGCCCTGGCACTAAGCCATTTCTAGCCTAACCCGCTGTTGGTGATGTCATCCCCAGCCTTCCTACCTTGTACACGCGCATCCTATGAAGGGACAACCTACATCCTCATCAGCTATCGAATGCCGGTCATGAAAATGCGTACTCACCCACGGTCGGATAACCAGCGCATTTGGTGTATGGCGGTACCTGCTTCAAGCAATTGAGTCGCCCTGCGCCGCAGTCTAGCTTGCAGTCAGCGCGTCGCGCACCTTCAACGTCGGAGAGCCGGGGACTCATATATGCGCTTACTTTCGACTTCACATGGCCCGGTGTACGGAGGATAGTTTCCGAGCTCGTCGCAGTCGGTTTGCCGGATTTCGTTGCCTATGTGGAGGCCAACGACGCATGCGCCGAACACTACGAGGTTGAACACTACGCGTAGCAACATCGCTTGCGGGAAGAGAAGGGATGTATTGGGGGAGGATTTCTAATCTGTTGTCTTTTGCATGTCCTCATAGAGACTCATGCCTTCGACTTATACGGTACCGTCGAATTACCCGGATATGAGTGCTCGCTTGCTCCCTGGCGGATACGAGAACAAAGAAAATCTTGCGGAACACGAGGCTAATTGGCAGATAAGTTACTGATTGTGTTGTTTTAATCTAATGAGTGGTAGTCCATCTAGTGAAGGACGTCAGAGAAATGGAAACGTCTCAATAACAGAGATGTAACGTTTGATGGGAGTGCCCACAACGACTCAAGGTCGTCCTTAGATGCGGTTGCGACGGCAGTCCTCGCAGACGTTGACATAGCAGCGGCGGCACTGCAAGATGTACTTGCTATGGCGTGCATCGCACATCTCGCATCTGAAGCCTCCCCTGGGCGCGCCACGAAAATGCGCTGGAAGCGTCGCGAATGCTCGCATTCATGATTATCCTGCAACCCGGCAGCCACCTTGTCAACACGCAGACGCCACTCATCAGAAAGTATGTTTGGTCCAGTGTGTCTGCCACGATCTCTTCTGCACGCTCTACGATGCGATTAGTCCCGCCCCATAGTACTCACAACCCCAAAATCGCCCTCAACAAACGACCCATGCGGCCCCAGCGCATAAACCTGCGGCATATCCGCCCTAGCCACCTCCTCAAACGTCCTCCCATCAAGCCCCACAAGAATACTATTCGTCCCCTCCTTATTAATCGTAATCGTAATTACAATGCCATCATCCTCCTCCGTCGCCCCCGGCCTCTGGATGAAAATCGGCTCCGTAGGACAACTCTCGCCGTTCTGCGGTACCCACGCTTTGAACATGCCAGTCCGCCAATCAGACTTGAAGAGGTGACCGTAGAAAGACGCATGTGGCATATCGACGCCGTTACCGAGACGCCCGATAGGAACATCTGTGCCTGGAGCGGAAATACCGTTTCCGGATACGCCGTAGACGAAGCGGTAGTTCGGGTCCATGGATGCGGCTTTGGAGATGCGAGGGAGTTCCGCCATCATGTCTGGAATAGCGACTTTGACGGTGCCACGGGCGACGACGGCGGGATCGCGCGTGTTGACGGCGGATAGTTCGTAGCGGACGAGGCGGCCCGTCTGGTAGGGTTTGAGCGGGTTGATGACGTTCGAGATGGCGTATTCGTGGTACGGGTAGTGTTCGGCCTTGTAGCTCGCGATGTCAACATGGACGTTCGTGTGCCCCGTTTTGGGGTCGACGTAGTCGTAGGCGTTGGCTGTGTGGAAGAAATAGAAGTTCGGGACTTGATAGGATGCAATGCTAGGAAGTGTTAGTTCAGGAGTATTTAGAGACGAAGGGAGAGAGAGGACTTACACCTTGCCATCGGCCTTGTCTAAGACGTAAAAGTACACGGGGGAGTCGTGCTCGCATACCATCGCCTCGACGAGGGTCTTGCTTGGATCACTGAGATCCAATATGACAGGCTGATGGCATGTTAGTTTCGATCCATATACCGCCACTCCATCCAGTTGGAACTACTACTTACGTTCCTGACAAAAACAACATACTTATCCGTCATAGCAAGAGCATGCGTGTAGCACGGCTTACACGGCAGCGCCGACTTCCATAACAGACGCGCCGGATTTGCCACCACATCCAACGCAAAAATATACATAATACCCGCTGCATCGATCAAGTAGTTGTACGTCGTTCCTCGCTTTCGATCATGAACCGGATGAGCGCAGCACCCTGTTCCAGCGAGCTCGGGATCGATGACCGCATGAGAGAGTAAGCGCTTCGGCTGGAGCGTCTTTGCATCGCAGATTTGCATGCAGTTCCAGTCCGTGTGAACGAGGATCTATATCTCAGCGTGAGCTTCGCCAAGTTCTCTTGGCATGAAATGGAGATGGGGTTTGTCTTACCTCCTGCGTAGCCGGATCTTCCGCCTTGACACCCCTCGAATTCGGATTCTTATCCTCCGGTAGATGCATACCGCGTCTCGGCTGAACATGAACATTAAGAGCATCTGGTTCGATGGAATCATGAGGCAGGAAAACGGTTTGCTACATCCATCGGAAAACCAGTCAGTCTTCTCATCACTTCTCGTGGATAGCCATGACGGGAGGAGAAGATGATCAGACTTACACGCGCTCCAAGTAATTTCGAACACGGATCCTGGGCTTCGAAAAGAGGCGTGTTGGGATTCGGTCCCACCCAGGAGTTCTTGACGTAGCCGTCTCGCTGTGCGGCGCGCGTTATTCCGTTGGAAGTGTAGCGACTCATGTAATACACACGACCGTCGGTCATGCGGAATTTGTGGAGGAGGGCCAGGCCGTCGAAGAGGTGCTGGATGATGACTCGGGGTGTGGAGTCGTCTTCAGAGGTGGGGACTGTGAAACGGCCTACGCCAACCCTGTGGTGAAGTTCATGTTAGTTGGGGATTTCGGGGAGATGTGAAGGGTGGAGGGTGGAGGGTGACGTACCGAAGGAAAGAGCCATGAAGCCACTTGGGCCATGTGCCGCTGAGCTTACACTCCACTTCAGTCGTTGTTTCTGGGACGTCTTGAAAGTACGGTGGAGCGTATTTGAGTTCTTCCGCTGTGATGATGTCCCATCGGTAGCCTTTTGGCTCTTGTTCGGGTGCCATTTTGAGATTGGAGAGAAAGTGTTTGGAAAAGCGAGGTTTTACAATTTTAAGTGTGTGTTGTAACTGCAAGACACTGATGTACGACCCTGGTGTTGATGAGGCTTCGAGGTGGTCTGCGATGCTTTATATACACGAATCTTCCCTTCATCGCGGCATACAACGAAGCCCTGACTGCAAGCATTCAGTATCCAGAGGGCCGATTACAGCTCACCGACAAGCAGACAAAGACGCTGACTGGGAACATGAAGCATGGTAGAGCCCTATACAGTTCCAATTCTTACTTATACAATGTGCCAAATTAGGCAAAGTGCATGCTATATCCAGGGGATGTGATACGCTAGCCAGTGCCCAGACTCTTACCATGACTGCGGTATTGTGGCTTACCAAAGATAATGTACGATCACGGAGCAGCCGCGAAACAAGGCTGGGAACATAAATCCGGTGCTTTGCAATCCTCGTCTTCCGTTTGGACAGTGAGGACGGATGTAGACGACAAAACTGACATCCGATCCGGATGACGACCACGTCAAGTCCGTTCCGTCGCCTGCCAAGTCCGCTCAAACTTCTACGCAGAGTAAGATGCGGAGAATATGCAACGGTAGATGCTAACACTATCGGCGGTCCGTTTCGTTTTCCAGTCCCTGCGCGCATCTGGTGGGTCGAGCTCAGCCGCACTGGCTGCTGTGCAGGATCAGTAATCAACAAGGTCGGCCGTTGGCAGGGTATGGGAGTCTTGATGCATCTTCTTCTTGTTTGCGCGCTCGTCTCGTGATGATCCGATTGCAATGACTTTGAGTCTTGATGCACTATGTAGTCGAAGGATTGATGGTACGAGATTAATTTTCACTTTTGTTAGTTGAAAAACTATTCGTGCGATAAACGTAATCTGTGATACCACTCTACACAACCATACCTCTTCTCCTCCACATCCACCAACCCATCCCTACCC